>NC_135497.1:232229072-232566326 GCF_052857255.1 Amblyomma americanum
TCGCAGGTCAAACCAGACTGCGTGAACAACAGTAAACCTCAAAGTATGAGAGGTAAGGCATGCGAAACGCTTGTTTTTCAGAACAATTTCTGCTTGGGACGGAGGGATAATGCTACTTATCTTTACATCCTCATAATTGTTTAAATTAGCAGCCATGAAACGCACCTTCTCGCATTGATTTCACGGCGAACGAAAAGCTGCCTGAATGGCAACCTTTGGCCAATATGCAACTGCAGCTCGAAATCTGATTGTTGGAAAAGTAATTGAAGTGGAGAGTATTCGGGTCAAAAGGTTGCACTAGAATATGCTGCGCAAGTTGTAAGAAAGCTGTTATGAAGGAACACTGCTCAGAATAAACTCTACAGAAGAGAACCAACACGCATGAGTGCACCGACTGTTCATAAGGCGCCGACTTTATCGGCAGGTTAGCTGCGAAAGAGTCTACTTTAGAGTAACTACCTCCGATTCACTGTTTAAACTATGTGTGGTACCACTCTGTCAACGTTGAACACCAAAATTTCTGAATTCCTCGCGGCAGCTGCAGGTTTTTCTTCAAAATGGCGCGCCGCCGCATTGCGCTCAATGCACCTGAACAAGAGGGTGAAACTCAGCATGTCCCCGCAAGTAGCGGTGTCTTCACCCTGAAAGGACAGAAGGGAAGGCATCGCCACTGCCCCCCACCCCCGAAACGATGTAGAGGAGGAGGGGTGCTGTCTGCCGAAGGGGCGAGTGAAACGATGTAAAAGAGGAGAGAAAGAAGAGAAAAAAAGGGAAGGAACGGGGAGGAGGAGGAGAGGGGACGTTGGGCGAGGAGACATGCAACGCCAGGCAGGCTTCGGCCGTGTTCCCATGTAGATACGCGAACTGTAGAACAGCATACAAGGCTCTGAATGAGTGTTTGCAGTCTTGCAATCGCTAGGCCCTGCATTCCGGTCACACGCGTTACCGCCGCAGGAGCTATTTTTGCCGGCGTCCACTTGTGAAAATATGCGAGTTTCACGTATGGTTTGACTAGCGCAACTTTCTAGCAGGCTGTCATTTGATTTGTAAAGTGCTTCACACGCATCTTTTGACAGGGAACTGCACTATCCTGTCCGGTTGTCATTTGCGCCGTTTCGACATCGGCTTTAGGCCAGATTTTACTTGCAGTTCACAGCGGCTACTCAGGCCGTTCTTTGCTACTGTGCTTCACTCCCGCTAATATCTAGGCACATTTTGATCGTAAAGAAAAAAAAAATTGCGCTCTGCCCGTGCAGTGTTTCTCTTTGAGTCGTGTATATGAATTCCAGTAGCAGTGCATTTCAGCTGACAGATAGTTGTCCTCAGCAAGGATTTGTCCACTAGCTTTATTTAGTTCCGCTATGTAGCTGTAGGCAGTGTAGCTTCCTAACAGTGCAGTGTTCATGCAGCAAAATATCTTATGCGAAAGGCTATAGCACAGGTTTCATTTAAGAGAGGAAAAACTATGGTTAAAGGGGTTGTAGATACAACTGATGCAGCATGCTGATGTCGACGTAGTGGACAGTGCAGTCTCATTGGTCATGCTACATTTTCATTCTCGGTACTGTCCATCGTTTCGTGTGCTCGTTTTTTTTCCTTTTTACCACTGCAGTTAGCATTGTCAAGAATGCACTAGTTATATCTACCGTTCATTCTAGTAACCTTATGCATGTCTTGCTGTTTAATTTTTTTTTCAGATATGTGACTAAACTATAAGAGCAGGAAATTGAGGTTAAAAAACACTGAAGAATCACTATATTTTTTATAGGCAGGATTTGCGTGAGATATTCTCCTTTACAATTCGTTGCCATATGCTGTTTTTTTTTTACCTAAAGTAGCTTGTTAGTGATACAAAATTTAGCCTTCTGCATGTAACTGCTTGGGTATAGGTACTTGTGCTCTAACACGTAGCTGACAGTAGTATGAGGCTAGCAGTGTATCATTTGGCAGCGTTTCAAGGTCAGGATGTGACGCAAGTAAAACAAGCAAAGTAATCTTTAATGCCCATTGTAAATTGAACATTTCAGCTTTTTTTTCAGACTTTTTTCACTACTTACCTACTCGGGAGCAGCATCACCTAGCGATATGTCTGAAGCCAAGACAAGGAGGAAGGTGGTCATCAAGCGTTTTGCTTCTGCAAAATTGGTGGATATGGCTCCCCTTCAGTAGATTTAGCTCTATGCAGCAAGCTACACAGTTACATGGGAAAGACTGGATGAGTGTTGTTTGTCATGCAATCAGAGCCAAATATCTAAAAAGCATTTACCCATTGCACAAATCAACACTCAAGGGGCATACACTATAAGGAATGCCTTCTGCCTAGCGTTGTGTACTGTTATATGAAGGGTTTGTGTCTATATTGCAATAGCCATGAGTGGAAGCATGATCATTCGGTTGAGTACAAAGGATGAATTTGTCATTAAGGTTAAATGTCTGCCTTTGTTAGTCACTAGTGTATAAAGGCTGATAATTTATATCCAAGAGTAGTGCAGGAAAGGGGGCATTCTTTTTATATAGGCCAGGAATACAGGCACCATATTCCTGAAAATTTATGTCTGTAATAACCCTTGTAAAGATAAAGCTCTATGCCTAACGTGTATTCTTTTTTGCTATCTATTTGTATGCTGGAAGCAGACACCAAATTGTTTTCGTTTTCATATTTGGATATGACTGCCTGCTAAGAACTAATTGAGCACTGTGCTCATTCTGTTTTGCATCATTAATAGATCTTATGCTAACCTTTTCTCACCATATGCTGCCAGTGTGCCTGGCAGCTTATGCCTTTTTTTGCGATGTTCTTATTCAAGTATACTTATAAGTGGACGGCAGTGTGAGCTCGCTCAGAGCTGCCACTGAACTTTCAGCACATTTTCTGGATTCACCTCTGGCTTGAAAACTGATAGCCTCATTGGTTTCAAACCTGGCACCCACACATAATTTATTTTTTTTCCTTATTTCCATCTGTTTATTTGTTATATATTATCCTCCTTGTCATGGTTTATATCAAGCTTAATAGTGCCTATGCCTTTTGCACTATACGAAGGTTTCTCCCAACTGCTCACAGATGAATTGCATGGCAGTTTGTTCCTAAATAGGTGCGTTTTTTCTGTTCTTTCTTGGAGGGATTCGAAATTATTCCTTTCTTGAAGCATTTTTAATGCTTCATTGAAAATCTGCCACCCATCGACGGATAATAATCATTATTCTACCCTTGTATGAAAACATCCTTCTGTTTTCTATGCTTCTCTTTCATTCCAACTAATGGTCTCCCCCTCACCTTTTTTGTTTTCTAAAACTGCCTATTGGATTCTCTACTAAAAGTACAATGTCTGAAGGGTGCTACATTCTAAATTCCCACTTACTCTGTTGCTGGGTGAGCATGCTCATAACTTTAATGTTCTCAGAGTTTAGTTTAAGTTTAGTTTTGCTCGGTGTTTTACAAGCTACAAAAGTCCAGTGTCAAATTTTGCGTTCTTTCAAACTTCCTCTGATAACAAGACTGAAGTCTCCTCAAATGCTTAGCCATAGAAGCAGTTAGCTTTATTATGGCTAAGGCTGTCTCTTCAAAAAATTTTAGTTTGCATGCGATTTAAGGCATTTTGTTTGACATGTGATCCCTCCCACAAAAGTAATCTACAGAGTTCTAACTATATTAGTGTACTGTATTGAGAAAATTTAACTGCTTGTTGTGCACTGCGCATGAGAGTACTGCATGTGCGGCAACACATGAGCATTGTGTGCTTTATCAAACTCCTGCAAAGACTGTCGAGTGTTCAGAGAGAATGGCACTGTGCATACGTTTGTCCGCAGTGGTGAGATCTCTTGTCAACGCTGCACAACCAGTATGCTCATAACTGCATCAGCACGGACATACTGAATCCGTTACTGACACCAAGACAGCAAGGGTTCACTAGACTTTACTACTCATAAACGGCACCACTGCATTACTGAGGAGGCAGTTCAGAATAGGCAAAATAGTTCACATATTCTATGGTCTATGCAGTCATTTGAGCTCTCGGGCTTTTAGGCAGTGCAGGCATCAATTTCTTATA
Source organism: Amblyomma americanum (assembly GCF_052857255.1). Taxonomy (NCBI): domain Eukaryota; kingdom Metazoa; phylum Arthropoda; class Arachnida; order Ixodida; family Ixodidae; genus Amblyomma; species Amblyomma americanum. Next base: position 232,233,125 of record NC_135497.1, read on the forward strand.
GGGGTTACTCTTGGAGAAACTGTTGTTGAGAAGGCAGTTGGGGTGGCATTTATTAAAACACTCTAGACATACCGATAACTGTAGGAAACTCTGGTGGAAGGAACAGTGTTAATGCTATATTACACTGCTAAGCATGAGCCATCGATTAATGGCAGCAAATTGATAAAATGGGTGCTAGCTTTAGCATCCCACATTCTTCTCAAAATAGGCAGTCTACAGTGATGCCATGAAAGATGCTTCATGAATCTACTTTCGTGAGATGTGATGAGTGTCCAGAATGTCCATGTCAAATGCTCGGAGTGATTAAGCTCCACTGCATGTAACATTCATATTTGCGCTGCACAGCTTTTAATTCTTGCAGACATTATAGAATTGACGTCGAGAAGCTAAAGGAAAAGTTTTCTCGTGATTGTCTCTTCAAAGCAACTGTTCGTCATAGGCCAGTAATAGCATGGAAGTCATGATCAGTAACATTTTGTTTGGTGATTACATCATCTCATGTATAACAATTCAGTTGGGCGTGTGTCAGCTAACATCAATTTGTGCCAAGGGTGTTTGCAGAGCTTTGTTGCTATAGGAAGCTAGTAATTGCTCAATTGTATTTGTAAAATCAAATGTACAGCTGCACTTAAAAGCATTGGACTTAACCTCTGATGCTGTATGACAGAGCATGGTGTGATTGTTTTCCTTGTCTTTTCATAATGTGTGGAATTTTTTACCTTTTTTGCACTATTCGTGCTGTTATTTTCATAAATGGCTCTCCCTATGTGTCATAACACCCTACAAAACACAACATAAATGGCCCTCTTGCTCATTCATTGTAATTATCCTGCAATATAATCAAATTATTTTCATATAATGTTGTCCAGCTATTTCGTTTGACATCATACTTATTCTTTGAACTTCGAAGCAAATGATTATGTAGGCATTGCTGTATGTAAACACTTGAAGGGATAAAATGGGCCTGAATTTTAAGAGTCCTTTCTCTCAGAATCTTGGATAAAATCTACATTTTAATTTTAGTGGCAATGGAATGCTGTTAAGATCACATCATGCATGCTATTTTTTGCATAAACGAACATGCTAATACTCAGTGGTTCCAATAAGTGTTTTGGCGGCCTGTTTGCAAATATTGCTGTCTTCTGGTGGCAGGTTTTTTTATTACCTATGTCCAGTGTTCAAGCAGTTATCAGTAACAGTGGAAATGAAAGAAAGGAATTACATATTTCTTGTCTACTACATGCTTTGTATTTGGTAGTGGCAAATGAGACTTTATTCTTTTTTCTTTTTCATAGTGCACATTGTCTTATATCTAAAAGGAGTTATAGGTTGTACTCTTTTATGTGCATCTCGTATGTGTTGACAGCCAAGATACAAATTGTTTTGTAAATCTAGACAGTTTTCAAATGAATGCAGTCCTTGGAAGCTAGTTGGCATGGACAACTTTTTGGTGTTTAAATTTATCCCTTCAGTCCACTCTGGCATTATCCCCCCTTTTTCTCTGTAGTACTCTACTACATTGTAGAGTAATCTTGAATTGGCACATTCTGTTGTGTTTTTGCATAAAAAAAATTGAAAATAGAAACATGTTAGAAGGGACAAGAACCCTGAAGTGGGGCTGGTTGGTTACTTTAAGCATGGTGACTTGGAACCAGTGTTACTAAGAGGCAGACTGAAGACCAGCTACACACTATGAATGCTGTGCAGTGAACAGAAGTCTCTAGTATTTATAGTGCTCAGCTCATTATCAGACCTTGTTTTTTGGCACTGGAACTATCTCTTATCATATAAAGTCCTTGCTAAATATGTTTTTTAGGTCGGAAGCCTGTCTCCTGACATTTTCATTGAAGTGTAGAGTTGCACTTTGATTACTCATGTCTAACCATTGTTGCTTGCCTGCTGTCCTCTCTGTAGTGCAGTTTATTGTAAAGTCTTGGCATTTGCCATCATATGTGCTGCGTGTTCATGGACTGTTGCAACAAACCTTTGCCTCTTTTGCTTTCTTTTACAGGTGCTTTCCCAGCTTTCCTGTATATAGTTCTACATCCTATCACTTTAACTTCAAATTGCCTATTACTCTACTGTCATATCATGTTCTACCCTCCCTTCGGCATGCAATTTGTACCTCGGAGTATTCTTGAAATGCAGTTGTGTGTATTGTCGTGAACGTGTTCACATGTGTTCAAAAAAGCATTTTTGATGTTGAGACCAGCCATTGTTTAAGACACGATTTTCTAGCATGGAAACCAGAGGACGAATATGATGAAAGAGGGTAAATGCTAGACACGAACAAAAACTTCACTGACCTGGGGAACACAGAGAAAGTGCACGCGCACAAGTTGTAGGTAGAGCTGTGACAATAACGCAAAGAAAGATTATTCGAAATGAACAGTTGGCTTGGTCTGCTTGTGCACACGTCTATCTGTGTATTTTTGCTATAAATGTGTTCCCCAGTCAATACAGTTTAGGTATGTAGTGCTAATTCAGTTTAATTTTTTAGTTTCGTATTTAGTGCTGAAGAATTTTCCTCAGATGCCTTAAATGAGCTATCCCTACTGTGTACTAGCCAGAGTCGCTTTGGGACGTTAAACCCCGTAAATAAACACTCCTACTCTGTACTGTATTAGACCCATATTGGTGCTGTCAGAGGACCACAGATGTGAAGCACAAAACATTTGCCCAAATTGCGTGAAAGCAACACCTGGTGGCCCAGCACTCTATAATACTGAGATGGCGCTGGACCTGTTCATTTCGTGCTCATGCTTAAAGGGGCAATTATCTGATGGCGTGTGCATGGTGTCCAGACAAGGATTTGTGCTCTCTTCAGCACTCGAAGCCAGCGAATGGAAGTGGGTTGTACAGAAGTGAGACAAATATTTTTGTGCATGAGAAAGGGGAGAACTGGTGCCATTCTTATCACTGTGGTGACGGGTTTCGTTGTGGATCATTCATTCATGCAGTTTCAACAGTGTGCATGTTCTGCACTCTTTCGTCTCTTATAATGCCTATGTTTAATGAAACTAGTCATAGTGATGTGCTGGAGTCATTAGGTATGAATGAAGGCGCTTTAGCCAGCTGTTCTGCAGTGAACCATATGCTTAGGCTGAATGGACTAGGGACGGTTCTAATGGCATTTCACAGGAGATGCTGGGCATGAAAAATAGTGTTGATTGGTGCTTTGATGCAGAGACTATAATTTAGCTAATAACTTGTAGCTAGTGTTATAAATAGTTGTCTACAATTATATTTAGTATTTTTGGGCTAATGCAAGTTGAAGAATGAGACAGATTCTGTGAGCACGTCTAGAAACCTGCGCCATGCATGGGTAAGGCCCTAACTTGCTGCGGCAAAAAAAATTTATATTCCGCAAATCTAGAACAAAAATCTGCGAATTTTCGCAGGTGGCATCAAATAATTCTTTAGAATGCACCTCTTATTATATTCGGAACAAAGGTATGAATATAGTATGATTTTTTTTTATTTCTGAGCTTCTCAAGGTGACTAAAGCGACCTTCCCCACCAGGCTTGAGAGCTGCTGAGGAGAAGTCAGCCCGACCTTATCACTCGACGCAAGTTCTCTCGTTTATCGTTTTTTCATTCCTTGTACTACGATGGCTCCCCGTTCACAGCTGATCGCATCGCCCCTGCCCATCATGTTTCATCCCGGTCTGATCATTCCCACAAAGTGCAACCCATCTTCGCACGAACACTGAAATATCAAACATCACCCTTACTATTATCTATGGCAGAGTGGAACTCGTTACCGGCTGACATAGTTTCTGAAACTGAGTTATCACATTTTCAAACAAAACTTTCATCGCACCTTGGCCTAGAAAATTCACCGTGATATTTTCAGTATTGTTGAAGCATTAAGTCTCATACGCTCAACCTATGTATCTGTCAGCGACTGCAGTGATGTGTACTTGCAATTTGTATATATAGTTATTCTTTGTATTTGTTAAGTACTGTGTGCCAATAATCTGTATTGTGTTGTTTTCATGCCCTCCCCCCCTATGTAATGCCCACTTGGGCCTTTAGGGTATTTAAATAAATAAAATAAATAAATAATCACCTTGGAGGCAAAGCGAGTGGCTTGCAAGTGCAAAGGAGAAGGCGGCAATGAATATGGAAACAATACGGTGCAGGGCATTGAGAAAGAAAAGGCACTGGAAGAGCTGACTGGAGTTTGGAATGCAGAGGAGCGCAAAATGGTGTAAGACTGGGCAGCTCGAAACACCGAGAAGCAGCAGCACACAAGCTATGGTGGCTACTATTGTGTGGCAGGCTGTGTGCATAGAAGTATTGGAGGCTTGGCTTTGTTCAGTTATGGCACGTGCATCTGAAGCATCGCTAACTCCTCCAGGATGAGACTAACAGTATGTTGTAAATGAATAAAATAAATGATGTCCACTGCTTCCATATTGTAGCATGCCATATGTGTTTCTTGAGCGGGAACTTGGCTGTGGTCTATCTGCGTGAACAGTTTGAGGGTGCAGTATAATCATACTAATTTTAAAAACTTTTTCAGTTTCCTGACTCCACCCTCGCATCATTTGTTCAGATAAGGTAGAAAAGTCATTTTCCCATCATACTGTCGTTTCTATCGATGTCCATAACAGTAGCACTAAAAAAGAATGGGGCTACTAACATACGATTCAGTGAAAAATGCTTACATCTGCGATGTTTTGTAGTAATTCAGGAAACTAGGGGCCTTGCGTGTGGCATTGTGCTTACGGAGCCAGCCCTTTTTCATTTGTGCTCGTACTTGATGTCGCTTGTAACATAGTGCAAAAAGACAAAGAAAGTTGATTAGAACATATCAGTTATATAAATTCCTAATGAAATCTAGAACTAAGGTGGTGGTGCATGTTATGGGGGGGGGGGGGGGGGTTAACATCCCAAAATTGCACATGGGCTGTAAGTCATGTTGCAGTGGATGGCTACAGATTAGTTTTGACCAGGTGAGGATCTTTAAAGGGCATCTCAGACATTTTTTCCTACCTCTCTCATCTTGCTGAAACTTTCACATTATGTTCTCTGCAGTTTTTCTGGTCCTTTGTGGCAAGTTTCACAGTCGAGATATGTTTTCTTGCGTCGCAAATGAATTTTAAAATTTCCGGTTTCGTGACCTCACTTCGGGAGATTTCTACAGGCTGCATTGCGTGCCTGACGTCACTGCATGCATGCGTGGCCATCAATATTCACTCTGCTGAAGAAGTCAATATTGAACTGGCATTTGTTCATTTCAGACAAATGTGCAGTCGCCTGTTTGGCCAGTCAAAGCACGCACGACAGGTTTTTGTGACAGTACCCATGATGTCATAGGATGGTCTGTCCAGAAGTCATCATTTGGTTGATGACCGGTTTCGGTTTCCTGGATTTTGCGCTTTTAAAAAGTTTCTACTCGCCATTTTGAAAAATGTTTTCTTTTGCACCAGAATGAGGGGACTCTAACGAATGTGACGTGATTGTCACCTGGATGTTCAGAAAAAGCCCCGGAATCGGTCTTTGATATGAACTGACATGATACAACACACGGGTGTTCTTGCACATCACCTCCATCAAAATATGGCTACTGTGGCTGGGATTCAGTCCTGTGTCCTTAAGCTGAGCAGCCAAATGTTGCAGCCAATAAGCTGCCATGGTGGGTGATGATGCATTGCACCAGTGAGCATGAGCCGGTTGTTATTGCCAGCCGCATGCAAAATTTATGCTTATTGTGGTTTTCCATGAGAGCATTCTTGTTAAAAAGGAAGGCACTGCTCAGTAGTGCCATGCTGTTTGGTAAGAATTTCACCTTCAGTCTAGCTTTAATAGTTGCAGCTGACTCACTGGAAAAGCCTGAAGCTCTGTCATTTTGGTCCTTGAATCTGCTTAAATGCCAAGAATATGCATGTGCTTGTGATGTTATAAACACTGCAATGCTGTTTTTATTCTTGCAGGTACTGGCACTCTTATGGAAAAACAAACTTGGCAGGAAAACAATAGTCCGAACCACCCCTGGCTATCTTTTTAGGTCTTATATAGCCTGGAAGCCATGGTCTGTAAAATAGCTAGTCTTGTAATTGCACCATCTAGTGTATGTGGCCACAGTGGGGCACTTGTGTGCTTATCGCTTTATGCTAACGGTTCTACTGTGGCCGTGCATGTAGAATGGTACCAACGTGTAGGCATTGCACAACTGTTTCTGCATGGTCTTGTGTATGAGTGCATCTGGAGGTGCGTTCTTAATCTTCATAGTAATATACAATAAAGCGTGGTATGATTTTTCTTATTCTTATTTGTTCATAATGTCTGGTATCTTGCCCGTACCATTACAAGAAAAGGTTTAGTGGAATGAGCTTATTGTTTGTGTTGCCTTCTGTGCAAGAGAGTTCGTCTTGATTTTTTTGTGACTGCTGCCGTTCTTGCAGATGGCTGTCTTATTGATTTATTGAGATTTGCCTTACTTCGTAACCAAATTCCTTTCAGTTAGGGTTGTGCTGCTACTTTTTCTTAGTTCCGTGTTTATGCTGTAACTTTTATTCGAAAAAAATGTGTGGATGTCACGGTATGCCATCAGTTGGAGAGAGGGAGAGGCAATTGCCATGGCTTGTAGTGAGCCTGTTTCTCGCAACATACCAAGCATAAAATTGGCTTCTTTGTCTTGTTGGGATTGTTGATGCAGGGAATAGTGAAATATGAGTGCTACTTCTCGATTTGAGGGCATTTTTTATTGTTAATTTCACAAACCTCTTGTTTTGGCTCCTTTCTAACACTTTTGCTGTCTTCTGTTGTTATGCTTGTGTTAGTTACTCGTACTCAGCGGCCAAAATATTTCTGAGGAACAGGGGCAACCGAAACTAAGCAAATGCTTTGCAGCTGTTTCAAAGTGGCAATGTAGCCTTTGTTTCTTTAATAAGGGGTGCACTGATAAAAAAAGGAGTAGCAAAAGTAGGTTCTGCTCTCATATTGCATTTATCCTGTACTGTGAGCCCCTTGCGTTCTACCAGCTAGCCCAGTTCTAGCTTCTTCACATCACTTTCAATTTGGTTTCAATTTTTCATTGTGGCAGTGCTTGCCATTTTGTACCTGCAAAGAGGATTGAGCTTTCACTTTGTTTTTGTTCATTTTGTGTGTGAGAATAAGGAAAATACTAATTGTTTTGCAAAGAGGGGCTGTTCTTGAGGTCTGTATAGCCCATGTGTCTGGGTCCTTCAACAGCCGCTCAAATGATCCCATTTTTTTAGTGTCTGAATTCATCCCTGGAACCTGAAGCATTCAGAAGCAAACACAGGAGTCATCCCCTCCTATTATGCATTTTTGTTTGCTGTTGCATTCTTCAATGGCACCAAGAAACCTTAGCTTCTGACGTTCTCTTTTTGTTCTTCATAATTATAAAAAAATTGCATCGAAAGAGGTGAAAGAATTTCCTGCCAAGAGACGTGTGCTCTCATTCTTTTTAGGCTAGATGCTGAACATATGATATTTTTTAATTGCCAGTCTCCATTTTACTGATCAGTAAATTACTCACAGCCCAGCTATTGTCTTTCATATGCTCTCCTCGCTGCGGTGCAGGTTGTTGAATGTCTCGGCATTAACTGACTTTTCCATTGCATGCTCAGACTTTCGCAACAATGGTACGCCTCTGTTGTTTCACATTGTATGTGAGGCTTTGTAAAATTCTTGTATTTATACAGATTTACCTTGCATATTTTCATTTTACCTTCAAAGAAGCAATTGCTGCTGCCATTTCACCCTTTATCCTCTTTTAGACATTCATACTTCACTTGTGCGGCTGCTCAGAGGAAGTTGCATATTGTACAGTTTGTACTCTGCATTCAAACCTAGGGAATTGAGTCTATTAAAGCAATGCAAAAACAACTTAAAATTTACAAGCTCTTAGTATCCATGAATTTACCAACTCTCAAATTCATAGCACGCATTAGGAGGACAAAAGACTACAGAACATGCACTATTGGAACTGCATCAATGCTTCATCATGATGCAGTTCCAATAGTGCATTTATGTGTTTGTTGTATTTTTTTGTCTTCCACAGCACGTGTAATAGATTTGAGAGTTGGTACAATTATGGCTACTAAGAGCTTTTAAATTTTAAGTTGTTTTTGCATTCCTTTAATAGATTCACTTATCAACTTTAAAGTGAAGTCGCCCATATTTGGTGGAAAACCCATACATATAAACTTAGTAGAACGAGACTCAGCTTTTATGGCTTTATAGCAGCCGCTGGGTGAAGGCACAGCATTGGTAGCTCTGGAGGTATCAAGCTAGCTAATGACTTATTTACGTCTAAATGGCATTAACTATTACAATTATCTGATACTGCTAACACAAATCTATGACCAAAACCTGTGTCTAGTTTTGGTCATTCTGTGAATGTATGTGTTCATGCTTGATGCCTCATGCAGTTGTAGTGATTAACATAAGAAGGAGTAAGTAGTGTTGATTAGAACATGTATGGAATTCGCATTCCTCAAGGAATTGAGCTATGAAAAATGAAATTCTTTCTTGTTGACTTTTCCCAGGTTTTTAGGAGTCACCTGTGGGCTTTTGTGTTACACTTTTGAGTTGCGAAAAGTAGGCTTCAGCACATGGTTGGGGATATTGTAATTGTAATTGTGGTTAGCTGGAAAAGGACAGGGTTAATTGGAGAGATGTGGAAGAGGCCTTTGCCTTGCAGTAGGCGTAGTCAGGCTGATGATGATTGCATTAGGCTTTGTGACAAATTTTCGCTTTGGTAGTCTTGTGAGAGTATTTGCTAGTGGTGTGTTTTAATGCTGTATTAGTCTGGTTTTGGAAGATTGAGAATTCAGCAAAGCCCTATTCACGTTTACAGCACGTGCGTCCAGCTCCTGAGGGAAGAAATTTATTACTTTGGCCTTCTTGCCAGCTACGTCATGCCTTTTAGTGTAGTTGCAACTGTCTTTCAGAGGGTGTAATCACATCTTTACAGATACCTTCCTCGAGTATTGGGGCTGTTGATTATATATTTTTGAGGCATGTAGAATGGTTGCAGGATTGCATCACTCGTGAAGAGTGATGCGAACAAAACAAACACACTGGACATGGGCGCAGGTGTTTCCTTCATATTAAATTTTTTTTCAGAGTATTATGATACATTTTCTTTACTCTTCTGCACTTAAAATGCTGCGTTATTTCTTTTTCTGACAAAGTTTTGCCATTTCCCGCTGAATGATGTTTTTGTCTACTGATGCTTGTTCAAAGCATCTACGACGTTGTTTCAGGGAAGCCCGCCACTAAGTTATAAAACTTTTTTTCGGATAAAGAGAGGCTTTTCGTGGCATAGCAATACCAGTCTTGGCGGTTATCAGAAAACAGGTGAATCGGTAACTAGTAAGCTGTGTCTAATAGTTGCCTTTTTAACTGTTACAGATAGGCGCATGATTGCAATTAAACATTTGTAGCTGGCCGTTAGTAAAAGCCGTATCAGTTTTTAGAATTTCGATAATACTTCGCCGCTGTGGCGCAACAAATTTCGGCCATTTCTGACGCCATTCGAAAACCGCGCTTCTGCGGGGAGTGCCAAGCGGCGTCCATCAAATCGCGTTACTATGCCGCATGGACCACTTGACTCTTCCGCCCGCACTGCGTTGTTCCCCGCGCTCCTCTACTTCGCAGCTCCAGCGCGTGGGGGGAGAGAATGTCGCATGGTACATGAGGCACGGAGTGACTCGATAAAAAAAATGTGCCTGGACGTCACGACCTCTCGCAAGGACTACTTGGAGTCTGGGCAATGGCGCGGCCGAGAGTAACGTCGTAACGTTGAGTGCAGTGGCTACTGCCCATGTGCAAGCGTGCTTAGACTGCGGCCAACTAGCGAGGGGGAAGCTCTCGCGTCCGGCTGCAAAAAATGTCGCGTAATGGCCTCTCCTAACTATCCTTCCTCCACGGAGTGACGAGATTTAAAAATTGGTTTTGGCGCTCGACTACTGATCCGGAGTTCCCGGGTTCGAACCCGACCGCGGCGGCTGCGTTTTTATGGAGGAAAAACGCTAAGGCGCCCGTGTGCTGTGCGATGTCAGTGCACGTTAAAGATCCCCAGGCGGTCGAAATTATTCCGGAGCCCTCCACTACGGCACCTCCTTCTTCCTTTCTTCTTTCACTCCCTCCCTTGTCCCTTCCCTAACGGCGCGGTTCAGGTGTCCAAGGATATATGAGACAGATACTGCGCCATTTCCTTTCCTCAAAAAACCAATTATTATTATTATTAAAAGGAAAGACGCTGTAGCTCGCTACTTAATTGGTGGACACCTATATCGCACTGTGGGGGAAAGGTGAGAGTGAATAAAGAGTCGTCATATTGGAGACCTCTGGAGAAATTTAGACCAGCTTGGGATGCACACCGGTGCTTTTCGCATTTCGTCTTCATCGAAACGTGGCCGCCGCGCGCGGGTACTCCGGCCCGCTATAGGCAAGCGCCTAACCAACGCAATTTGATTGATATCGCTTTGCGCTCCCCACAGGCGCGCGGCTTTCCAATGGCGCGAGAAATGGCCCAAACTTGTTGAGCCACAGCGCCGAGGGTAATCACATTTTCTAAATTCTAAAAGTTGATATGACTACTACTGTCGGCCCGCTACAAATGTGTAACTGCTATCAGGCGCCTATTGGTAGTAAAAAAACTTAACAGTCGAGCCCACCTGTAAGAGCCGCAGCTATAACCAGCGCTCAGTACGCACTAGGGCGGTGCTACAATCAAAATATGTATTAGGGTAATGGCGATACTTTTCAGATACAACGAACAACTCTGCCCGCACCACTCGGTTATAGCGAACGAGGAGGCACCGTAAACTCGCACTCGAGTCGAAAAATATGGTAGGGTTTTCACTTTAAACAGGGCAGGGTGGGAGAAAGCACGATTAGCTGCGTGCGTCCCTTCTCCGTTTCTTTCTGTTTTTCTTTTCCTTGCTACATGTGCCACTCGTTTGCGCACGGTGTCTGAAGAGCCGTTTTTTTTTAGGAAATAAAATGGCGTAGAAATTGTCTCTCACCTCGGTGGACACCCGAACCGGGCCGCAAGGGATGATAATATTAATAATAACCATAAACCATTATTATAACGGTTATTATAATGGTTTATGGGGAAAGGAAATGGCGCCGTATCTGTCTCATATTTCATTGGACACCTGAACCGCGCCGTAAGGGAAGGGATAAAGGAGAGTGAGAGAAGAAAGGTGCCGTAGTGGAAGGCTCCGGAATAATTTCGACCACCTCGGGATCTTTAACGTGCACTGACATCGCACAGCACGCGGGCGCCTTAGCGTTTTGACTCCATAAAAACGCAGCCGCCGCAGTCGGGTTCGAACCCGGGAACTCAGGATCAGTAGCCGAGCGCCCTAATCACAGCCACCGCGGCGGGTACGCCCGAGGAGTTGGGAGTTAAAGAAGGAGGTACAGTAATGGGGGGCTCCGGAATAATTTTGGCCTAATCGGGATCTTTAGCGTGTACCGGTACCACATCAGACAGCACACGGGTGCCTTTGCGATTCGCCTCCATCGAAACGCGGTCGGGTTCAAACCGGGGAACTCGGGCTCAGTAGCCAAGCGCCTTAATCAGAGTCACCGCGGCGGCTTTTTTCACGAGAACGCGGCGTGATTACGGCGCCGATGGCTCGCGCGCCGGAAGCGGGGAGGGGGACAGAGCGTGCCGCCGACGCAAGCATGTGGTTTACTACGAAATAACAAGGAAAGAAAAGAATCTTGCTAGCCTCAGCATATGCCATCGCTTCGGAAGCACCTGAGCTGGTTCAGCGGAAATAAACAATAGCAGGAAGAATGGAGAAATAAAATAAAAGAGGTGAGGTGACCGGTAGAAAGTATCGTTGAGAAGCAATACAACCTTTGTTCGTAAAGTTTTGAGACTGAGTCTATTAAAAAAATGCGTTTAACATTGAAATCATTTGTGCAGCACCCTTTCGAAATAATTTCCCTTACAGTCTATACACTGCTTCCAAGGCTTCTTTAGGTCTTGGAAACGCTTCTTTTGGAAGAGCTGTCAGCTCCTTTATCGTGGTGTCTGGAATGGCCTCCACGCTCCCCATCCAGCGACCTTTCAGAGCTCTCTTCACATGTGGAAATAGGAAAAAAATCGCATGGGGAGAGGTCAGGCCAGTATGGCGGATGAGGAATTACAGTAATGCCTTGCTTTGCGAGAAATTTTGTCACGCTGAGAGCAGTGCGCGGCCATGTGTTATCGTGGAGAAGGCTGCATTGTCCAGGTGCCCATAAGTCAGGGCGACGGCGTTGCAGGGCATCATGCGTGTGTTGGAGCACGCGGATATAAAAGTCCTGATTCACCGTCTGCCCTTGTGGGACGAACTCGTTGTGTATGACACCTCTGGCCTCGAAAAAAACTATCAGCATCGTCTTTGGTTTGGTCTTCTGTCGCCGCACTTTTCTCGACACAGGTGAGCTTGTGGACCGCCAATCCGTGCTCTGCCTCTTTGTTTGAGGATTGTATTGAAAACACCATGTTTCGTCTTCAGCAATGATGCTGTCGACGAATGCAGTATCCTCTGCCTCGGAGAGCAAATCAGAGCTCACTGATGCCCGCATGTCATTCTGGTCATGTTTGAGGGAGTGCGGCACAATTAAGTCTGGCATTCAGGTTTCGTTTCTCCAAGTTCTCACGCAAAATTTGGTTGCATGTTGTCTTACTAATGTCGAGATCATCTGATAGCATGCGGTCTGTAATGGTGCGAACTTGCTGGACGATTTCCCTGATCCGAGCTACGTTTTTTCGTTCCGTGTGGTTGAAGGGCGCCCCTGCCTTTTGTCGACTTCTACCGAAGTTCTCCCCGAAGCGAACCTCTTGTGCCACTCGAAAACTCGCACCCACGATAATGTCTCTTTGCCGTAAGCGTCACGAACGAGCTCATACTTCTGTGTGGTTGTCTTGCCAAGCTTCATACTGAATATGTTTACACGCTGTTCGAGGTAGACGTCCTTCTCTCGACATTCACTTACAGTAGAATGCGCAGACTAGTGACAACGTATTCGTGATAAAGATGAAGTGTGGCAAGTGCGCTGCATGCACTCGCGCGCATGGGGGGAGAGAAGACGACGAAGTAGGAGAATACAGGTCGGCTCGACCGTATGCTACGTGTACTGATTCATTGCTAATTATCATTACTACGATACAACAGTATTCTTTACGTGTAGTGCCATCTAGTGGCTGCCAGAGCAATTAACATAAATAGCTCAGGTTAGCCCGAAAAGATGGCGTTGCATATACGCACCAGCTCTCCCGCAGGGAGCATATATACAGGAACACTAGCACCAACATTTGTTTTGGGGAATGATTTCTGGTAAAGAAAATAGATCAGTCTCGAAACTTTGCGGACAAAGGTTGTATACACAAATAATTTTGCAGGGGTCGATGAGATAGCATGAGGCGCGTGGGATGGTGGCAGGCATCGTCGTGTGGCCAGTTGTCAGCTGTTAGAAGGCCAGGGAGTACCAAACATCGCGCGACTGATTTCGCTCCATTGGTTATGGTTTCCGAAGCACTTGGAAAGCAGGGAGGGACGGAGCGTAACAAATCAATTTTAACCTGTCGCGCGACCAGCTATACCCCCGTGTGAACCCGCCTTTCACAATGGCGAGTCGCTGAGGTCGCACGACAGGTTTATATTGATTTGTTGCGCTGCTCCCTGCTTTCCTAGTGCTTTGGAAACCGTAACTTATTGACCGAAACCGGTCGCGCGAAGACTCACCAGTGTTAATCCCCCTTTAGAATGTGGCAATGACGACGGAGGCTTTTCCGCCTCAAGAGCTCCTAATCCTCGTGTTGAAACCCGCTTCCAACCAGGAAAGAACATGGTGACCTAAAAAAATGGGAGGACCCTTAAGCTTCGCCTTTAAAGGGGCACTGAAAGGTGCTCAAAGTAATGTTGCGGCATGCCTAGGATGTTCAAAGACACCGCTTCCCAAATATCCTCAAGCAAGAATTTTTCTACTCCGTTGCGTGGAAGCTGAGTTATCTGTCCTTAAAATTTGAATTTCCGCGTTTTCGCGTCTTTTTTTCTCCTCTCGTCACTTTTGCACATTAAAATGTCAGTGCTGCGCCGCCGGCACACCCACTCGGCCCCTCCGCCGGCTGCCGACGCGCGCGGGAGTTCCTTGAGGGTAGAGCTTCCGGCCGCGGCCATGGTTGCTGCGTGATTTCAAAAAGAGTTGGCGCGGCGAACCAATGATAGCCGTCCTCTGCTGAAGTAAAGAGCAGTGCATGACGCGTTGCGCGCGGATTCGGACGAAAACACTGCCCCGCTGGTCGCACCGAGGCGTAGAAACGCGAATTAAAAAAAATTGTAAATGAGCGGCGCGCAATTTTGAGGTCTTGTACGCGGTATGGACGCTTGGTCGCCTATACTCTACATAATGCAAGCGTATTAGAGCCAACCTCAAACACCCTTTTCTCGGGCCCTTTAATAGTGAAACGCGACTGCGTGTTGCAGCACTGCCAGGGAGTCCACGGAACGCTATCGCCTTGCCCTTTGGACAAATCGCTCGGACTCTAGCAGGCCTTTGAAAACAACGCAGACGCTGCTCCAGACTAGCACTCGTATTTGGCTGCGGTTCCATCACACCTGTTCAGAAATTAACATAACTACTCCGATGCAGAAAGGTCGCCTACGCGGGCAAAAAGGTTGCCTGCACCCAAATAATCCAAACGACACCCCAAATTTAGGAAGTAGACCCACCCCAGAAAATTGGTTTAGTATTAATGGAGGATTAATGACGATTAGTGGTTGGATATAGGTTAATTATTGGGGATTAGTGGGTGGATTAAGGTGGAAGATTGGGTGCGGTTAATATAATCCCAAACGATAATTCAATGGAAGGTACTCACTCTAGTCTCCAGGTTTTCAACTTTATGATGACGTCACGACCTTCTCGACCAATCAGGGACTATCGCTACGATGAACCTCAGTGGTATTTATAAGGAGGCAATCTAAGTGATGTCACATAACTATCTATTTTTAAAAATTAGTGGCGGGCTTCCTTCAAACACCTGGTATAATTTAGCATACTGTGACTAATGACTGTGTGTATCGTAAGGCAGCCACCATCACAGGCGATCTTGGCACATTTTCTTTAGTTTGCATAGTGTAAATGGAAAAAGCTAATCTCTGCCCTCAAGTGATGCATTGTCTTTTTTTAGGAAGTGCGGCCCGCGCTTCGGACTGCAGGCGGGGGAGACAGGGCCGGTCATTGACCTGCTGGGAGACAGCTTGATATGTCTTTGCCATGGTGGCGCCAAACTCGCCACAATGGTGAAGTTGACACGACAGGGATCAATGCGTCTTTTCCCTTTCCACCTGCTGGGAAACGGCGTGCCATTCCTTTCCCACGGAGGCACAGACGTAGCTGCAGTGGTGACATTGACACGACAGTGTTCGAGGACTGTCTTTGCCCCTTTCCATCGACCGAGCTGTGAGATATCATCAGCAGCGCCCCCTGCCGTGGGCGGTACCACCAGTGTCTAAAACTGCTCACTTGATTGGACATTGTTCTCCGAACTTTATTCCCTAGTCAGGGATCTAATGAACTTCTGGTTTGTTACCGAGACACTCCTTTCTCGACTGTAAGTATGTAAACATAAACCTTCTGCGCAGTCTCCTTCTTAACGGAGTCCGACACCATCCTCCGGAGACGGGATCTGCGGTGCTGAACCAGTCAGACAACCTAAGGGCCCCTCAGTCTCCAACAATTGCTTTTGCATTCTAGAGCCAGGGTCAGGGACAGTTTCAGAGCGCTTCCTTAGCTTTCCAATCTTCCTCCTTTAACACATATGTCTAACGAACTCACCCAAACCTTTATACTTTTTAATTGAACAAGGACAGTGAGACGTCGTATTTTCGTGCCAAAAGCAATGTGAATGGAATCAGTGATTATAATGCACTACGTTGAGACCGGGAATGAATACACTATTTACGTGTAATCGTATGCACCTCCCTGCAGTTTTAAAATACTAATCTCTCTTTTGCTTTATCATGCTTTCGTTTCTCGCACCTATGACAATATAGTTCAGTGTAGGTGCTGCTAACAGGAGCTCTACATAAAATCCGGAATGTAATGTAATGTAGGATGTAAAGTGATGTACAAACCACAAGAAATATCGCGAAGTCGAGGAGTTGATGAACCCGATACACTGCCTGCCTTTCTCGTAGCGATTCACGAATATGCTCACGACCCCAACAATAGTGGTCGCCTTTCGTAAGCAGGCCGTACTGAGCAACCGGAACGTCGTGCAGTTTATCAGGAACTGGAAGACGCCACCCTCGTATGGCGTGCTCCTCAGGCAAGAGCAGCCTCGGAAAGCGATGTTTAAATGCCTCCAAGTTGGTGCGCATTACGTCAGCAGGAATCGCTGGGCCCATAAGCTGAACCCGCCGTTGTGCCTTTTGTCTGTCTCGTTGCGGGTCGAAACTATGCTCACAAGCCCTTTACGTGACCGTTGCCTGGTGCATGCTGCTGGGACTTCTTGGCAGGAAAGTCGTACCATAAAGAAAGAACTGTCGTAAGTTTTTTTGCCCGGACTGGCCCCGGGCAGTGGTCTAGTTTTGATTGCGTCCATAGGGCAAGACGCTTGCCTAGAACACGTTCTACGCGTGTTTCGGGCTAAACACGCGGTACCTAGCGATAACATTTGGTCAGAAATGGTTTGGATGTAAGCATGGGCAGTTAAACGCAAAAGATTTCATAGCCATTTTTCGCCGTTCTGTTTGCAGGGGCTTTGGGAGCGGCGGCACACAGTTCGGTCGTTCTAGACATGTGTTTTTCCCGCATTTCTTTTTTTTCAGTTTTATTATGTTTTATATGATTCGTTTGGACTTATCCTTCAAATAAAAACTTATTTTCTCTCTCTCTCTCCTCGTTATGCTTTCTCTTCTCTACGTTTCTGCTAGTGCGTTTGCTTCCTCATTTTACACGCCTTCAGTTTAGTTGTTTTACTATTTACGCAGTTTTATGCCGGGTTATTCCGTTGCCTACCTGACTTCCATACCGGCATACCCTGGCGCAGCCGTCGTTCTCGCACGGCTTTGCAGACAAGAATCGGGAGAGCAGACGCAGAAGGAGAAGAAGAAGAAACCAGCGCACCGCCTCGCGGCAGCTGCCGCCTCTCATTTGTCGGTGCAATTCCGCGGAAGAAACGCCAGCCATGGCCAGCGGACAATACATCGGCGAGGAAATGGCTTTGGTTGAGCTTGCGGGCAAGTTTCTGCCGACCCATCGAGGGGACAGCGACAGCTACAACGCTCCCGAGCAATGGTCGGTGGACAAAGACGATGCGGAAGGGCTCCACCGACCTTTGGAAGATCCTGCAGCCGCCGAGGAGGAGAACCCTGGCGGCGTCCTGGTCGGTTCCGGCCTAGAACCACTCGGCAATGGTGCTAGCAGCGAGGCAATGAACATCGCGCAGTCAGGCCCCATGGAGACCTACCCTGAACCCCCGAAGTGTGCTGGACTGATGGGGCTGTTGGCGCTCTGCGTAGGGGCGTCACTCGGCTTCGTGGCGGTGCTGATTGCGTTCTCGGCCTACGTCTACCAAACGAGATTCAGCGCCAAATATTCGCCAGCATATCCGTGACTGTCCTTGTGGCGGCGGGACACTCTAGCTATTCCCTACCGTTCCCCTGCCGCAGCATTGCCGAACAAGGGGAGAGTTCTTCTGGAGGGAAGCCGCGCCTGAATGATCCGCATTTCGATCAGCGCTCGTTTTGTGTCCCGGAGCCCCCTTTACAAGCCGGAAAGAGAAATAAAAATGCTGGTGGTCTCTCAGAGTTTGTCTGATCGTGCTTGAAGGGCCATGCCCGTTCGACTAGAATTATGCTTCTCGAAGGTGTTTAAGCGTTACCAACAGGCGCCGATGATCTTTCTTGAACGTTTGTGTAGGTATAATCGGAGCGCGACACATGGCTGGTTTAGTGGTCCTGGCTTTCTGGCAGTTACACATGGCTTGTTTTCGCTTGTTCGGATATGTCGCCTAGAGCTCCGACCCTGATATTTTTTACAAGCAGTGAAGTGCAGGCGTGTGAGGGCTATATTAGATATAAAAATTTACGAGCTGCTTTTCTAATGTCGCATGAGGCAGCATGGTTTATTGGAGCAGTTCCCGTCGAAATTCTGTTTTATAAAATACTTTTCCGGCGTAACACACATCACAGGCATCGCCCAAGAACATGTGCCAGCCAGCCTAAAAACCGATGGTTAGGTGGTATTATTCATGGTGTCGCCAATTCACTGCGGATGCTCTTTACTATATATCTTCCACTGCTGTCGCTGTTAGCCTTTCAAAAGATGGCCAATACCCACACTGGGGGATCGCTGTCGTTTTCATTTACAATTTCATCGTTTTCAATTTTATTTACAATTTCATCTTTTTCATTTACAATTTCAGTGTGCTTTCAAAAGATGGGGCTTCTATAAAAGCTCAACCCGGGCCTACGATTGATCTGTGTGGTTCAGGAATGAGTCATGTTATCAGCTGGGACGAGTCATGGAAATACCATGCGCTTGTGGAGACATTGCCGGTAAAATTCATTAAAGCAAATTGGCAGCAATGGTGGTAAAGTTACCAAACCATTTACGACATCAGATTTCAGGCTCAGGAACCTCTGCTCAGCTTGGAGGTAAAAGGAGTGGCAACGCATGCGGATGAAGGATGACAGGGTGCTGAAGACTAGATTTAACAGGCTGAGCGCTGTCATACGGCGGCACGCAAACAAGTTGTAGAGGTCGCATTGGGCCTTCTTTAGCGCTAGCTTGTCTGTGTTTTCTCGGACGACAAAAATATGGCGAGTTACTGGAAATCTTATTGAGGATTCGCCGTTATTTGAAGCCTTCTGATGTTCTCGCTTTGCGCAAGCAGATACCTCTGGAGGGCCTGGAAGAGGAATTTGCAGCTTTCTTCGTGCGTGGAAATTTTGGAATTGAGCCCAGTTCTCCTTAGGCTTCGCATCCTTCTATAATGGACACCGCGTTCACTGTTTGAAAATTGCAGACAACCCTGAGCGGCCGGCGGCTTCGAAGTACAGCTGGTTCCGACTTACGACAGCATCTCCAAACAAATGTTGCAAATGTTCTGTCTGAGCCGCAATTACGTATGAGTGACCGGCGACGTTCCGACGCTGTAAAAAGTCGCCATCGTTCTTCCGGTGCTGAAGCCTGTCCTCGTATCGGCCTGCGTCACTTCCATCCTGTAGCTAAGCTGATGGAAAAGCTGGAAATTACACGCTTTACATGGGGACTAGAGGACAGGAAGGCACTTCAATCGTGCATGGCAGGTTTCCGTCTAGGTTTCAGTGCGCAAGACAGCGTTTTGGACCTTGCAAGCCGCACTGAACACAAAAGCGCTTTCAGCCTTTCAGCACTAGCCATTTTCCTTCACGTGACTAAAATTTATGACAGCGTCCGTCAATGCTTTGTACTCAATCGTTTGTAAGGCATAAGTGTACAAGGCGATCTCCTGCGATTTATCTACTTGTTTATCTGTAGTCGTTAAATTCGTGTTAGATGAGGCAGCACTTCAAGTTGGAAAATGTCTGTATCGTGAAATGTACCCCAGTGAAGTCTTCTCTCCCCCATGCTTTTTAACGTTGCAAAGGCTGGTCTTCCGACTGCCTAGAAGAGAAATCGCAAATTCACATCTCAATATACGAGGACGACATTTTCGTTTGGTTCACTCGCTATCAGGACAAGCGACTGGCTCTGATAGTCCCTTATTAAAATAGAAGTTTACGGTCGATCTGTAGGATTGTCTATGCCCATCTTAAAGTCCGACTTCGTCCTATTCCCAGGTATGGGGAGACTCCATGCGCGGGTGAAGATAGAGCTCGGCAGCTCATCCATTCTCCAATTCAGACCTATGCGCTTCCTTGGCGTCGTTCTTGACTCGTCTCCAGTGGCGACGAGCCGTATACACAGTGGTCTCATTTTACGTAGTACCGCGTCTAAATGTGACCCGTAATGCCTCAGGCGAACAATGGGGCGATCATCCTTGCTCAGTGGCTAGACTCTTCCAAACTCTAGTGGTGAGCCGTATAATTTATCAGGTATACCTTTAATTTACCCGTCTGAATAACAGTTTGAGCGTCTGTAAGTTTTGCACCGAAAAAAATCTCGGGAGAACTCTCGGTGTTCCGGAAGCCGCTGCGAGTGATCAAGCTCTACAACAATTGCTGTTGCCATAACTAATCTTTATGGCTTCTCAAGGGTTATTGGTGCAACTCGGCCGCCAAGGAGAGCCGCCAGCCGGCGAGCTTTTCTGCTGCGTATCTGAAGGAGGTCTGGATTCAAGTCTTGCATGGAACTAAACACTCTTGAATGAATGAATGAAACTTGTGTTGAGGTGTTTTTGCCTGTGGGTGGAGGTCTTAATCTCGGACACCATAGGATTCTGGCGCACTATGTCTTCATTTTCAGTATCGCTTCTCGGCCTTTTGGCTAAGATCAAAGTGTAGGTCTTCATTTTCGGATACCACATTTACGGTTAAACCGGCCATGGTCCTCTAAGAGCCACGACTGCACATTGACTAGCGCTTGCATTCGCACTAAGCGGAGTGGTCCTGTGACGGAAACACGCTCGTTGGTGCTCGAGCATCTTGAAAGAGAATGTGAATGTTATCTGAAAGTTCTTACCCACGGTCCAATGAATAACGTTAGCGGAGCTAGATCAGCGGGCTTTCACACGTCATCATTGATTCCTGGGTCGTCAGCCCGCCTTACCTGTGCTGTGCTTTGCCCTGGCACCGAATTGGCCTTACGCAAACTTGGGTCTTTCTCGGCTCGGCGTCTGGTAATCAGATGGACTCGAAATAAGCTCTTCAAAGGTTATAGAGTATGGCTTCTATTTCGAATGGTTATGCCTCAGCGCGCGGAGTTTGGTGCAGGAACTGCACAGAAAGGAGTTTTCTGTTCGTTTTCAGTGGATTCCTTCGCATATAGGCGTCCATGGAAACGAAGTGGCTGACCGTTTTCCCCATGCTGCACTGTCTACTGAGCCATCGAGAAAGGTATTTCAAGATAACAAGAGATCCTCCAAAGAAACAGTGGTCAACTATTTCAAATCTTTGTGGTACTGGCCCAACCAACGAAATCTGCGTGACCAGGGGGATGAGGAGAGCTCAAGCCACCATACCACACCGCATGCACACTGGTTCTACTCGTTCTCCAGCGTGAATATATAAGAAAGGGCTGATATCAACTGCGCTGTATAAATCCTGTGGTGCTTGTCGTGACTGACAGCGTTACCTGATGGGTTGCACCAATCATTAAAACTTCTTTCTGGGCAAACTGGTGCATTCTGAATCTAAGAACCGATCAAGACGCGGAGCGGTGGGTCCTGCAAGCCTCCCTCCACAGGGTAAGGGCGTCACATGCCTCTCTGCAGATCATGGTTTACTCGCGTGGGAACCGGTCAGTTAGGAGGCAGGCTTCTCTCATTCTCCTACAATTTCTTCAGAAAACTGAGGTGGACTTCAAACGGTGGCAGTGGCAGCTTGAATCTTTTGATTGCTTGTCTGCTTGGCTAAGTCACATGACTGTGCGACGAACTCTTCTCAATTTTTTAATGTGTCGCTACGGTAGCGCATACGCGACCCATTTAACGCAAGGCTAATCCCACCTGTAGACAACAACTTAAACTCTCGGACAGGAATGGCAAGACAGACACCGAAAACCGAAATTGTAGACATTAAACTGCATTAGTCAATTAAAAATGCTACACTTATCAACAATGCGAGCGTCGCCGAATTGAAGGGAACATAAAGCTAGAACCGGCATAAAAACTCCTGAAAGCAGGAAGGCATAATTACCGAGACAGTCATCTGGATGTCTCAAGGGAACCTATTACCTTTAACAGATTTGTCAGCTAAAGATTTGAAACTGTGAGGCAAACTTCATAAGCAGTTTTTTTTCTTTAGTTTCACGCCTGTCGAAATATCATGGGCTGCTTGAAATTATGCGTGAGAGTAATCGTCGCGTTCCATTTCTTCGTCTTCGCATTTTGGATACAAGACAGAAGCCCTGTGCGAAGTCGGAGAAGTCAACAAAAGGAAATTTCCTTCCTTATGCCACTGCATCTTAGCCAATCCCCTCATGTGGGTATGGGCCATCTTTTAAGAGGAAGAAGAAGAAGAAGAAGAAACGCCGCGTTCACGCTTGCCCATGCAATGGTTTAGAAACCCATCAGGTTATGCCAAGACGAACAAAGGCGCAGCACCTCGAAAAGGCACGTCAAGGGCACATCCTGACTTCTTCCGGGGTCCCAGCTGCTAGCAGAACGAGCCACCGTGCCTTTTATGGTCTTCGGCGGCCAAACCTACCATCGTGGACATGACCGGCCAGCGAATCCAGGGATTTGCCGTCGAGCCAGGGGAGCGGCGCGACTTGAATATCCTCGTCCGCATCGTGCTAATCGGCGGCACGCCTTTCAAGTCTGGTTTCTTCCGCCAGCTGGTCAAGTGTACGGCGTTCTTTGCGGCCGGACCACGCGGCGAGCACCAGGTAATTGCCTTCGCAGGCCGAATGCCCATAGTAATAACAAGCCTCTACAAAAACGCAAATTCTTGCCAGGGCGCGCCCAAGTACTGGACCGGGCGATGGTCTCTGGCCTTTCTGCGGGCTGTTGTCGACACCATCGAGCATCGAAAGCAGGGAGTGGAACCAGATGTGCACGGCGAGACCAAGATCCGCGCCCGTATGGTGGATTGGACGGCGTGCCGTACGAGGGCGGCTTCTTCCAGTTCCTGCTCAAGTTAATTACCTGCGAGAGCCTGGCAGTAGCTGCTGCACAGCGGGTGCGCGTGGTACCGAACAGCCACGAGCTCAGCAAGGCGCACCTGGGTTATCTGAGCGCCTGGAATGGGCGGTGCCGTCTTGCCTAAGCGTGCGAAGTTTACGACGTCCTCAAGTACCGAATTCCTGGACTGCGTCGTGCCAGTGCAGTACGGTGTCGGCAAGATCCGCGCCCGTATGGTGGCGTGGACGGCGTGCCGCACGAGGGCGGCTTCTTCCTGTTCCTGCTCAAGTGTACGCGAGCATTTGCGTTAAAAGGGCTCAAAGGCAGCTACTGTCACAGGGCGATTGCGCTTTCTCCGGTACATTTACGAGGACTGTGGATTGCGAAAATAAAAATGTTAAGTAAAGGTGCGATAACACCGGACACTTCGTCGGTCCTAGTAATTAAATACTGCTGAGAAGCTTTCTTATTTTGTTTATCGCCGCTGGAGCGCGCCCTTCAACATTTTGTCTCCGGCACGAAATGCGACCAAATCGCAGTCATGTCGCATTTGTGTGTGGGATTGTTACGCGTGTTGTTAGATGCCCCTTCATGTCACCAAATCCCCTCATCATCCCTAGTATTGTGCGGCATCCAAGGAGGTAAAGTTTAATCTTCAGCCTTCGTGCCTGACGCCATCCGTATCATGCGTCGTCGCTGCCTAGTGGCCCGACGCCGACCCGATACACCGCTACATGAAATCACGATCCCGCATTACAGGTTCTACTAAGAGCGGGAGTGATCTCAGTATTTTGCGCGCTTTATTAGGAAAGTTCGGAGCCATATTTAATATAGTGCTTCCATCTTTAGTGCCCACGATTATAACTTTCAATTTTTTTTTCCCATAACATTTTTTTCAACGCACACGATACACGCATTAGTGAGCTCGATTCATAGGATCGATACGAGGGACTTTGTCGTGAATGTAGTCTGTAGCTGTGAGAAGCAAGTGTGATCGTTATCGTCTTTTTTATCGTGGCAGAATGGAACGCTGGACGGGTAAAGAAATGTACCTGGATTGCTACGGTTATTCCTGGCTCCTGAAATTCATCCTTTCAGCATTCTTCCTATGATTAGCACAGCTACACTAAATCAACAAAATCTTTGTGGTACTCGCGCCTGTCGTTGGCGTGTATACTATAGCTCCCTGACAAGCGAGCAGAGCCTAGGTGTGAAGAAGCAGAAAATAACCTCCCACCCCGCTCCACAACAAGTTGTGCACGGATCTGCCCTCAAAGAACAGCCGCCATGGCCAACCACCATCATAGCAGAGACGATGCATCCGCGCTCGCAGATGGCAGCCAGACTTCGGAAAATGCTGCCGGTACGTCCTTGTACGACGTGCCGCCTCGCCGCCGCTCGGAGCGTCAAGTGCCATCGACGCAGCGTCAAGTGCCATCGACGCAGCGTCAAGCGCCGTCGACGCAAGGTCAAGCGCCGTCGACGCGGCGTCAAGTGCCGTCCGCGCAGCGCCAGCGCGTTGGATCGCACGCCGCGGCATCTCAGCATCACCCCGAGACCGTAAACTTACCGCCACCAACACGACAGGATGAGGGACCTCGCCCTCCGGTGGACGCCATCGAGGCGCTGACCATGACTCATCCTCTCTGGCAGCTTCCAAACTGCACCCGAGAGCCCGCTTCGACCACTTTCGTCTTGCTAGCGTTGGTGGCCGTCGTGACGGTGCTGCTGTTGGTAGCATTTTATATCTACTTCACGCGATTTGGTGTCACGCCTCTAGAAGGCAACCGTACAATAACGAGTGAGGCGAGCGTCGCTCCTTAAGGACTTCGCCCAGGCTGCAACGGCACGGATGGTTGGGGCTGGAGGTTTGTTGTGCTCCTTTTTTTCTCCTTTTAGAGAGGCTACGTACCGTGAACCTACACCGTTAAGACTCAAGCACAAAGAAAAACAGAAGAGAGCGGTTAGAGCTCGGATGAACGCGTCTAACTTCCATTACGTGCCTCAGGTGTTGGGAGAAAAGGCATCAGTTCTGCTGGGGCCGGTTCGCAGTTCCAGGTAAATTCTGCTGCCATCAATTTTGTATGTGGTCGGGAATGGTTCACGGCTCATCACGACCAACATCTACTCGGTGCGCTCCACTACGACCTGACAAGCGTCTCGCAGCGCTCATGCAATGGCTTGTTCTGTGGTGAGCTTTGCGGGGAACTCGTAGCTTGGACCGTTCGCTTGTTACGTACACGTTTCAAGCGCAACAGGGCCATGCCTCGTGTCCATTGCTGTCCACGCGACTCAGCAATTTTAGCGTACGCAAGTATGGAGGAACAGCTAACTTCAGGTGTCTCGTTGCTACATGCCTAATAGCTTTTCGCGTCAAGGAAAGTAAAAAAAAAATTCTATCTCGTTTTCTTTTCTTTTTGGCGTTCTCCTGAAGCTTGAACTTCTGTAGCGATCGAACACGCTATATAGTGCATATAAAGAAGGCCATTATAGCAGCACACAAGCGCTTTGTTTTGTGCCCCGGTTGAAATATTGGTTCAGAAAGGAGTGTGAACCCAGGAGAAAACTTGGGGGCCTTAGTTTGAAGTTGGCCCACCGCCAAAATTCTAAAGGACCTAAAAATTTTTGGAACCAGACCCACCCGAGAAAATGAATTAAGGTGCATTAGCGAGGCTTAGTGGGTGGATTAAAGTCGATCAGTAGAGATTAGTGGGGATTTGTAGGTAGAATAAGGTGGATTGGTTGCAGTAGTATAATTATATATCAGAATCGGAATCAATCTTTATTTGGTAATATATTACAAACGTACAGTATATCATACAGAAGGAGGTCCCGAAATCAAAGACTGTAATGGGACCTCCTAATCAAATACATCGTGTAAAACATTTAACAGCTGCGACAGATCACATGAATATGAGAAATTGAATATATACATATGAGGTACAACTTGAAGCAGAAACTTGGGAGAGAAATAAACACTCTTAAGCTATTAGAAAAGACCCCCGAAACATACTGAATTATATATCATACTGAATTATAACGAAGGTCAGGAGGCAGTGCAAAATACATGTAAGAAGAAAAGGAAACGAATTTATCACAATGAGGGTTCTTAGCCAAGAACTGCTCTTTTAAAGTGTGCTTTAAAGATGAAGATTGAATGAGCATTTTTTTAGTTCTAATGGTATAGTGTTCCAAACAGCAACTGATGAGAAATGAATGGCCTGTTTCCCGTAATGGGTGTGTACTTTAGGTAGGACAATATTGTGACTGAGTGCAAAGCGAGTTATGTTGTTTACAAGATAACACTGCGGTATGAGAGGAAGAGAGATTATATTGTTGACAAGTTTGTACGTTAGAATGCCAAGAGAGTATTTATCAAGCTGTGATACGGAGAGGATGGTATGATCCCGAAGAATAAATGCAGCATCGATGTAATAAGAACTGCAGACAAGTATACGAATGACTTTATTTTGAATTATTTTCAATGATTTTAGATGAGTAGCATACGCGGTTCCGCAGCATACTATTCAGTAACTGATGTGTCGGTGTATAAATGCGTAATATAAGGATATTAATGTGCTGTTAGAGAAGTATGGACGGGCTTTAATAAGGATTCTCAAACCGTATGCCATTTTCTTCTTTATATTAGTTATGTGTTTATGAAACTTTACATTGCTATGGACATAGACTCCCAGAAATAAGGCGAAATCGCTAGCCTCTATGAGATGCTGACAAATTGAGACAGGAGGAATGGAAAGTGGCTGGCGTTGATGTGAGCTGAAAACAACAAACTTCGTTTTGCTGGAATTGATGGTCAAACTGTGCTGATTGCACCAAGATAGAAGGTTTTTCAGGTCATGATTACGATTTGATACGAGATTATTAACACTTGAATCTGAGTTATAAATTGTGGTGTCGTCAGCATATAATATATAGTTGGAGGAACCGAGGCACTTTGGTAAGATATTAATATAAGTTAAAAGTAAGAGGGGACCCAGAATAGAACCTTGTGGTGCGCCTAAGTTCGTAAACACAACATCAGAGTAGACATCAGAAATAGTGACAGTTTGTAATCTATTTTGCAAGTAATTTTGTAACAATAATAACTATAATAACAATGGGCCAGCAATACCAATTTCTTCTAGCCTAGTGAAGAAAACTGGATGATTAATGATGGCAAAAGCTTTCGAAAAGTCTATAAAGAGGACTCCTGCAAATTTTCCCTCATCAAAGGCAATTCTTAATTTGTCTGTAATAGTTATAAGAGCACGTTAAGTAGAATACCCAGAACGAAAACCATACTGACATGGAGATGATATAAACTTGTTCCAAATATTTAACGAGAAGCTTCGCAATTAGTTTTTCAATTACTTTGTTGAGACAAGGAAAAATACGAATTGGACGATAAATTGTCATTAAAAAACTATTACCCTTCGTAAAGACCGGAATAACATTTCTACGCTTTAGTTCATGTGGAAAAATACCAGATTTAAACATCAGGTTCACAGTATGAGTTAGGACGCCACTAATTAGATGTGCAATCATTTTTATATGAACAAGATGTATGTTATCAAGGCCAGGACTTGTTATTTTCAAATTACGGATTATGTCAATTATTTCCTGTGGTGTGGTTGGAAAGAGAAAAAAGGAGTAGGGGGAGGTGACTGGATAAAGGGGTACGGAGAGGTTCCTTAGGAGGCTTGTTGCTCTCATTAAAGAAAAAATTAAAAGCTGTTGCAATTTCTTTTGGGTTACTGTACTCGATACCGTTATGTTGGATCAAAGTTATTTCTCGGCGCTTACCGTTTCTTCCTAAGAATGAATTATCTATTTCCCACTTTTCCTGCATATTGTTGCCACCCTCATGAAATGTTTGTTCATAATAGGTCCTTTTAGCTCTTTTTAATAATGCAGACAAGGTATTCTTATATTTCTTGTAACGAGCAGAAAGTTTAAATTTGAAGGGTGTCCTCTTTTTTGCGCATTGCTTTAAGAAGGCTCTCTGCGAGGCAAGGGTTCTGTGGCGAAGCTACTTTTTTTTTGCTCTTTCTTATTTCTGAGAGGAAACGGAGTAATGACGTCAGAAGTAATAAAAACTGCAAATAAGCTTTTTGAGGATCATGCAATAACATAATCGATTGCCAGTCAGCCTCAGCCACAGCAGTGAAGAAATTCTCTCTATCCAAGGCAATCTTACAGTATATCGTTCTGCTATGGTCTTGAGTTTTACTGGGAAAGCGCATGAATATCGGGAAATGATCTGTGATGTCTATTTCAAGGTCACCAGTTTCTGTTAGGGATAATAAATTTGTCAAAGCGTGATCAATGAGTGTGTTACTACCAGAAATGGTGCATCGAGTAGGAACCGTGATACTGCAATCGAAACCAAAGCTATGGAATTAGCTGCTGCAGTTTATGGTATCTAGTAGCCGAGGCCAATGGTTTCGACTATTTGTGACAGGTCGGACTCGTTAGTGAGGCGGCACACCGTACCGTCTGTCGTTTTCCGTGCCTTAATAATGCAGTTGTCCGTCCAGAGGAATTTACACTTTTTCCCATTCTTCAGCGAGAAAGCCTTAGAGAACAGTGCTTTGTTTTCCGCAGTCACGTGATCGTTGACAAAGAAAACGGGACTCTCCTCAGAGACCGCGATATCAATCTCGAACAAGGTGAGACGAGCTTTCCGCGCTTTGCTCACAAAATCTGCTTTTTTGGTTCTCAATAGAAAGCGGGCCAGGATGTTGTTCTGACATTTGTTTTTGTGGGAACACGATGAGCCACACCGAGGTCAGCGGGAGTAACCGGGCATCCAATTTTTTCGCCAATGGTTTGTATGATGGTTACACAATCTTCACCTTGCGTGCAAGGAGAACCCTTCACTTCAACGTTATTCATTCTTGAATACTGTTCAAGACCGCCAATATTGCTTGCTAGCTCACTGCTTTTAGACTTCGACACTTGGTTGTCAGCTGCAAGGATGGAATTTCTTTGCGCAACTCCTCTACGTGCTGTTTTAGGGATACCATACTGGAGTCGAGACTGTCGATCTGGCTCTTCACTTTCAAAATATTTATTCCCGAGGATTGAAACTTGTAGCAACATAGCATAGTGGGCGAGTTGGTATCGCATCTTAAGGAACGAAACAGTGTAACTAAAACGAAGGACCAGAAAAGGAGAGACACGGACAAGCGCTGACTTACAGTTGACTGTTTTAATCGGGAAACCACATATAAATAATCTCTAATCACTGGGTCACAACCTCATGTCATCATCACAAAGTAATAAAATACAAAGAAAGGAAATAACAATTGTAGAATCTTAAGCACCTACAGGCTCCCACGTTTTTCCAACCGCCATATCTCACGCTTAGACAAGGCCATCGAAGTGCTGCTCACACACGAGTCACCTTCTGTGAAGATATGATAAGCCCCTACTACTTTCCGTACAAGTTGCTCTTTATTACGATATAGCACAACAGTGTTGTCAAAGTACGGAGTGCACAGGCTAGATTTGGAATGTGCAACCAACTTTGACGAACAAGATCCTCTCAAAGAATTAGTTTATATAGGCACCTGCCTGTTTGGCCCACGTTGAAAGGAGCACACGAGAACGGAATCCTGTACACCACTCCTACTCTGCACTCCACAAATTGAGCGCTGTGACGAACTCCACACCCTTCTGGGGCGTTACCATTTTCTTTCTTGCGTTTCACTGACGCCGGAACCTTGTTCAATTTATTTGGCGCAGAAAACAGAACCTTGCCACCAAACTTCTCCGCTATCTTCTTCCATCTGTGGGATAGCCGATGAACGTATGGGACCACCGCCCCTTTGTTTTTCTTACTGCCAGTGCCATCTTCCGCTCCTATTTTTTATTTCTTTGTTTCATTTTCAGGAGTAGCCTGTTGCACGTAGACATTACTACATTTTCCGGAAAAATCTGCCGCTCTGCAACGAGACCATTGGGCGTCAGAGCTTGAACCAACCTCATGCCAGCATGACTTCCCAATAGCCCCTCCCATGCACGCCATGGCGATCCCGTTCGTGACCAGCTTGGAATGGTTTATCGTTTATGGGGGTTTAACGTCCCAAAGCGACTCAGGCTATGAGAGACGTCGTAGTGAAGGCCTCCGGAAATTTCGACCACCTGGGGTTCTTTGACGTGCACTGACATCGCACAGTACACGGGCCTCTAGAATTTCGCCTCCATCGAAATTCGACCGCCGCGGTCGGGATCGAACCCGCGTCTTTCGGGCCAGCAGCCGAGCGCCATAACCACTCAGCCACCGTGGCGGCTTCAGCTTGGAATGATAGAAGTAAAAATCAAGAAGTGGCTTTTGCGTTCTTGGTGCGTAGCGCCAACATACATGGTTCCTTTGAAACTTGAAGTTCAAATCCAAGAATTCCAAGCGGTCTTCAGAAGGCATCTCATAAGTCAACCTTAGTTCAGGCGCCGTGCTTAAAAATACTTCCATGATGTCATTCACCACCTGAGGACTGGCTTCCGTCGGTAGTGCCACATAATAGTCATCCACATATCTATGTATGCAGAAGTACAATCCTTGAGTTCTTTTTCCAGTGTCCTGTCTACTGCGCTTAAACATATACTGCTCAGAACAGGAGCTACGCTTGAGCCAATGCATATGCCGGACCGCTGGACGTATGTGCCCTCTCCAAACGCCATCAACGTACTCTGCAGATACACGCTTAATAGCTGCAGTAATGATTCTACTGAAATTCCGCATTCCATCACAAAACGACTCTCGTCGTTGTCTCCTGTGACACATTCCGTGACATGTTTCATGAGAGCCGGATGTGGCAGCGAGTAATATGAATCTTCTATGTCGATGCTGAATGCAGACACAACAGCCAGTTCTGTATAAGTTAGCGTCTTAACAACCATGACAGAATTTTCCACCAGGAACGGGTCCTTTATGTTCAAAGAAGATACGTGCCTTTTCAGGAAACCTGACACCAAGTACTGACATGTTCCGTGTTCATTCACTATTGCTCTGAATGGGACATCCACTTTGTGGCATTTGGCGGCCTGCCCACCAGATTTTATCGTTGAAGCATCGTAGACGCTATCAAGAAATGAGCGCATAACAGTTCTAGTTTCACGGACATGCAATGAGAGCAAGATTCGCCGCAGTGAAGAACAAAAATTCCACGCAGTGCACAGTTAAGAAAATGTCGGCAGGTACACTTAAGGCTGCTTACGTGTGCGTAAAGCCCACACGTTCACTTCGTAATGGAGTCACCGCGTGCTGCGGCGTGATGTAACCCGATGGAGCTGGAAATTATGCCTCTGCGTGGCTGTGTGTAGCCGCCGCCTCGACGTCGCCACACCCCTTCTCATCTGCGCGCTAACTTCGTGAAGGCAGTCTCCCCCTCCCCCACCAGCTGCCGCATCAGGTTGCATTCGGATGCGCCGTCCTTCTGCATGAGGTCATTCTCAACTTTACATTCATAGATCTCTGGGAGTCCTAGCTCATACCACATCCTGACGCACTGGTGCAGCGGCTGGGCGGTGCGCTACTGCCCTAGCGATGGCCGGTGCTGCCGCCGCTGTGGTTTGTGCGATCCACGTTAATCGCTCTTCCCAAGCAACCTCGCGCGACCAATCATTAATTTAACTGACACCTGGTAGGTTGCATGAGGACTCCATCTTACGCCGCAATGCACAAGGGCGGCCTGACTGTCAGCCGCGGGGGAGCAGAGAGCACATATATTATTCCTCCCAGTCCAGAACACCAATAATTTTTATAGTCAGAAGCAATACGAAGGTGCATTTTAAGCCAACCTACTCGTACCGGATTTCATATTAAGACTGAACAAAGCGCATGATTCGTTCTCGTATCCTTCACTGCCACTCTTTCGGGAGAATGAGGGATCGTTTTTCGAGAAAAAAATTCTTGGCTTTCGTTGGCCGGCACGAAAGCGATCGCATACCAGAACGGAACGAAATAGTGCACATATGAAAGCCTCTGTTGCCACTGCTGGTGCTGGCTTCGGGGGTCTGATAGAGCCGATCGATACGGTGCCTCTTCTAATGCTTAATAGAGAGTTTTAGTTTCACGTACGTAGAGGGTTCACGTACGCAAACGTGAGAAGTCTACGTAGTCTGCACACAGGTGGTTTGAAACCCTTATTGTTACACGTACGCGAAACACGCCGCGCGTTACGCCTAGCGCCATCTACTACGAAACACAGACACTGGTCGTAGCCTAAATCATCCAAGACAAGTCTTTAAGCCAAGCCATTCAAAGCGAGACCGTTGCTATGACGACGACCAACGCTACTTCGTCAGGCTTAACAGCTGAAAAATCGCCCTTCTGTTTGAAAAATAAAAGCTATTTGTCGCTTGAAACATTATGCGAGGGTAAGAATGGGCGAATCGAAGGCGATTACAACAGTTTATAACACGATATCGCCTCGAGGGATTAGCGACGAAGCTGTTATCGCTGTGAAGCGGCGGGCAGGGTGCCGCCATGTTTGTCAACGCTACGTACGCAGCGACGCAAAGACCGTAACGTAAGAACCCGAATCTCACGTACGTACGTGAGACTCGCGTATACCCTTTGCGTTCTGCGCATGCGCACTGGTCACCCGTAAGAGCTCTACGTACGTGAAACTAAAACTCTCTAATAGAGAGTTTTAGTTTCACGTACGTAGAGGGTTCACGTACGCAAACGTGAGAAGTCTACGTAGCCTGCACGCAGGTGGTTTGAAACCCTTATAGTTACACGTACGCGAAACACGCCGCGCGTTACGCCTAGCGCCATCTACTAAGAAACACAGACACTGGTTGTAGGCCAAATCATCCAAGACAAGTCTTTAAGCCAAGCCATTCAAAGCGAGACCGTTGCTATGACGACCACCAACGCTACATCATCAGGCTTAACAGCTGAAAAATCACCCTTCTGTCTGAAAAAAACAAAAGCTATTTGTCGCTTGAAACCTTATGCGAGGGTAAGAATTGGCAAATCGAAGGCGAATACAACAGTTTAGAACACGATATCGCGTCGAGGGATTAGCGACGAAGCTGTTATCGCTGTGAAGCGGCGGGCAGGGCGCCGCCATGTTTGTCAACGCTACGTACGCAAGCAACGCAAGGACCGCAACGTAAAAATCCGAATCTCACGTACGTACGTGAGACTCGCGCATACCCTTTGCGTTCTGCGCATGCGCGCTGGTCACCCGTAAGAGCTCTACGTACGTGAAGCCTCTACGTACGTGAAACTAAAACTCTCTAATGACTTTTGGAAGTTGACGCAGCACACGTATAATTAGTACTCCCAATCCAAAATTAATTGCTCACGTAGAGATCGCCAGGCTCTCATGATTTCCACAGTTTGACGACATCGAAAAAAAAATCGAAAATTGGTTTTGAGGAAAGGAAATGGCGCAGTGATTGTCTCACGTCTCCGTGGACTCAACCGCGCCGTGAAGGAAGGGACGAAGGAGAGATCGAGTGGAAGGAGAAAGAGGGGAAGAGGCGACACAATACAACGACAAATGACCCTGGTGCCACGAAACACAACCGCTGTATCACATAACGTGGGCATGCCAGAAGATAGGCGTGGTACCCGTTATATCAAACCCGAGTGCGGAGCAATAAGAGGGAGTGCTCTCCAGCGATCACCGGGTTGACCAAGAAGGTCTGATTCGGCGAGCACAACTGGCAGCAGTATCCAGCGGAGCTCTGGACTAGGGGCAACCGACCGTTCTGCAAGAAGATGGACGAAGCCATCTGAAGAACGCAGAAGACCAGCGAATCTAGAGCTCAATAAAGTTTTTCACTCACTCACTCACTCTCTTGACCGACATTGTACAGCATACGAGCTCTTTCGTTTCGCCTCCATACAAACGGTGCCGCAGCGGCCGGGTTGTAACCCGGGTAGAACAGTGCAGAACTGTCGCCACGCGTGCGCAGATGAAACAAAACTAAAAATGAAAACTGTGTTGCCAACTTTTTGCATGAAAAAAAAATGGGTGGCGGTTTTTGCATTTCTATACCCAGGTGAAAATTTTGAACTGAGAATCTGCTGGTTCGCACTGTGTTGGGTTACTGGCGCATTCCCAACAACTGCTGAGACAATAGCTGTTGGAACCAGCAACTGCTGGAACTAGGCTGAAAAGTCAGTTACCTTGCAGAACCCCACGAAAGCAAGTTTTTTTTTTGTTTGCAGGTGGACACCACCGCCCCGAATAGCTCAGAGTGCCATTGAGGCGATTGAGATGTCCAATGGGCCAGGGATCCTACCTAGTACGCCTTTCCTTTCCTCAAGAATCTGCAATGCTGACAACGCCAATGCCAATAAATCCAATAACGCCGGCGGCTTAATTTGTTAGCGGCTATTTATTAATAAAATAATAATGGATACAAAGTATTTGCTAGCCGTGGCATCTGCCATCGAAACCTGAAGTACCTGAGCCTCTGAGCTGCGGCTAGCGGGAATAAAAGAAAAGAGAGGGCAGGGAGAGGCAAACAAAGGGGGAGCATTAGTAAGAAAGGATAAGGGCTTAATTTCTTAATCGCTTGATTTCTTGAGTGCCGCGTGTCTGCCACGCTGCAGGAGGCTTCACTTATACGACGGCTTTCGCTGAGAAGGAGTGCTTTCGCACTAGAAAAAGTACGACCGTTCCGCATGCCTACGTGTCATTGCCTATCGATATACAGAACAGGCTTCGACTTTTGAATTTTTCGCAATGCTTTCCGTAGAAAAATCATGAAGGTAGCTGGGCTTATACGCGGGAGCACTAGCGATATATTGCTAATTACTAGCGGCTCCTACTGTATATGTAACGTATAGTCTTGGTCAAAAGTCTTAATAGGGGTTTTCGCTTCAGCCACATAAAAGAGCCATTACGGCACTATACAAGAGCGAATGATCTTGAAATGCTAGCAGAAGGCTTTGGTTTCTTTTTGCGGTAGAGAAGCTCCTTGCTTGACTGGCGTTTTCAATGATCCGCTATACGGAGCATTCTAGGAACATTCATTTCGCTGCCGCTGAACGCTGTTGATTTAAGACTTTTGACCAAGGCTGCACCTCCAATTTTACGGTGGGTAAGGTGTGAGAGGTGTTTGATCGACGAAACGTGCTCCATAATATTATGCCCGTGTCTGTAGATGCGAAAACTGAAAGGTATGGAGCTCCACTTCCACACAGCGTTAAGAAGGTTGCGTTACGCCAGCTTCGTATGAATCTATAATTGAGAGAGCAAGGGTTCAGCCAGCCAGCGTTGCAACCAGATGCTGGGGAGCGAAAGCCCTATTCGCATCGTCAAAAGCATCAATATCAGCTGTTTGCAGCCAATCCAATTCCTTGGATTATGGTGGCTTGATCCGGCAAGGTGGGCTGGTCCCTGATACCCTGAAAGTACAGTGCTCTAGAACTAGAACCTTGATTCTAGAGCACTGTACTGAAGGAAAGGCAAGCCAAGTGCACTGGCGTGCAATGCTGCGAGCTCTGTGGTTCTTGGCGTTGGAGCTGTCCTTCCCGATGTAGTGGTAAGTTTATATTCCTTGTATTATCACCCTTGTGTGGTAATGTTCCCGGCCGAAGCCTGCCTGGCATTGCATATGTCTCCTCGCCCAACGTCACCTCTCCTCTCCGCTCATCCCCTTTCTCTCCTCCTTTACATCGCTTCACTCGCCCCTTCGGCAGACAGCGCCTCTCCTCCTCTACATCGTTTGGGGGGGGGGGGGGGGGGCAGCGGCGCTTCCTTCCCTTCTGTCCTCTCGACCACCCGTCCCCTCGGGATCTCCAGCGCTGCATGATGCCAGCTCGGCGTAGGATGCCTCGATGGGCCAGCGCCGCTTTCAGGGTTAAGACACCGCTACCGGCGGGGACATGTTGGGTCTCACCCTCCCGTTCAGTTGCATTGAACGCAATGCGACGGCGCGCCATTTTGAAGAAAAACCTGCAGCTGCCGCGAGGAATTCAGAAATTTTGGTGTTCAACGTTGACAGAGTGGTACCACAGATAGCTCAAACTGTGAATCGGAGGTAGTTACTCTAAAGTAGACTATCTTTCGCAGCTAACCTGCCGATAGAGTCGGCGCCTTGTGAACAGTCGGTGCACTCATGCGTGTTGGTTCTCTTCTGTAGCATTTATTCTGCGCAGTGTTCTTTCATAACAGCTTTCTTACAACTTGCGCAGCACATTCCAGTGCAACCTTTTGGCCCGAATACTCTCCACTTCAATTACTTTTCCAACAATCAGGATCACTTATTTCGAGCTGCAGTTGCATATTGGCCAAAGGCTGCCATTCAGGCAGCTTTTCGTTTGCCGTGAAATCAATGCGAGAAGGTGCGTTTCATGGCTGCTAATTTAAACAATTATGATGATGTAAAGATAAGTAGCATTATCCCTCCGTCCCAAGCAGAAATTGTTCTGAAAAACAAGCGTTTCGCATGCCTTACCTCTCATACTTTGAGGTTTACTGTTGTTCACGCAGTCTGGTTTGACCTGCGATTGGCATTTTTTTCAGCGCGCGCTGTCGCGAACAAAGCCAAATAGCCGGGTCACTTCACTAGTGCGGGCAGAACACCCGGGAACACAACAGACCCTCATAACTTGGTCTCTGACTGCTACATCACGCACACTACGAGCTCACTTGAAGCAAAGGGGCGTGGCCCGTTTTTGGCTCGGTTTTGCAAGTTCTGTGCGTTCTCCGCCGCCTTTCTTCTTCAGATTAGAAGCCCGTCGTCGTCGTTACGCATCGCGGCCTTTCTTCTCCCGATTATGGCCGCCTCGGTAGATACCGCACGTTCTGCACCACGCTGCCAAAAGTAGCATGTTTTGACCAGAAGCGCTTGCACTCGTGCGAGTGCTAAAACCTGCCAG
Source organism: Amblyomma americanum (assembly GCF_052857255.1). Taxonomy (NCBI): domain Eukaryota; kingdom Metazoa; phylum Arthropoda; class Arachnida; order Ixodida; family Ixodidae; genus Amblyomma; species Amblyomma americanum. Next base: position 232,269,742 of record NC_135497.1, read on the forward strand.
GCCCCATCAAAAGTTGCCGAGCGGCTTTGGCTTCACAACCTGATCGTAAAGGTGTTTAGCAATAAGGCAGCCGTATTATTTATGTGCTCTTGTGGGCAAGCGCGTATGTGAAGCTCTCGTCGTAGCTTTTTGTTGAGTTTACTATTTCTTTTATCTTAATGCCACGAAGGCAGAAAGGCTCTCCTCTCTCCTCCTTTGCGCCAGCTCACTACGAATATCCTGGCGCCAAACCCATCTTCTGTGCGTCAGTAAGCAAAGAAGCCGTGGCTGCGTGACGCGAACGCAAGGTGGCTTTTTTTCTCCAGTAACGGTTAAAAGCGACTGTTATCCAGTAACAGCTAGCTAGTCGCTTTTGAAGATTTTTCTTCATGTTTTGAAAGGAAACAGGAATTGTGTAGAAAAATTTGTCCTCAAATAAAGCGACTTAATCACTACGAATTAGGAAGATGTCATTGCAACGCATCGGCAGTCTATGTGCAGTCAACACCATCCAAAGGGAAACGCAACCATTTGCATTGTTTTGTTGCGGTACAAGCCACTAAGGAAAGCAGTTCAGAAAATATGACCATTTGGCTTCAGACGTGTCCTCCGCTTTCTACTCTAGAGCAGTGAGGTGACAAGTTACTTGGAAGAGAAATTTGACATTATTATGTGGAATTTTTCACATACGGTGCAGCAACAAGACAGTATGAGCTTTGGAAAATTGTTGTCATGAGTTCTTCAGGCGAATACGCAGTAATGAAAATTTATTGCCTTGAAGTAACGGCAAAGTAACGAGTGGTGCTTTTTTTCGGTAACGGTAATGGTAACGCGTTACCTTTTTTTTGTGGGTAACGTAGGGTGGTAACGAGTTACTCTTTTTTAGCCTAACGAGTAACGTATTTTCTTCCTTTTTTGTCCGGTAATGCCTACAACACCGTTTATACCTCATTATCACAACTGTTTTTATGACGTAACACAACTATTCTTACGTCGCCGCGCACGTGGAAGTGCGTGGCGCGAAACGACTACACCAAGTGTCTGCGCAAAGGCGACTGGGTGTAGAGAGAGGAACTCGAGTGAGGAACTTGAGTTGACATGTGCCAGTACATCAGGCACGTGTCAACAGGTAAGAGTGATACGTGGGAAATATCACCGCTACTGATGTACTGGCGATGTTGAATGTCGCGCGTCAAGCGTGCTTGTATCCTTCCCGGCCACCAGGGCAGTATTTATACTGGCTGGCGGTCAATAAACTTTTTAGTTGCGAGTCAGCGCTCTGTGTTGCGTCTCTTCTTCTCTGTCCCGTCTGTCGCACTGTAATGGATCATCGTGAGCACCAACTCGCCCAACAAGTAGTTTTGGTTTCTCGAATCCAAATTTCTTTGAAATAAGTGCACCTTTCGCTCCCGAACAAGCGGCAACAAAGCCATAAAATGCCGAACTATCAGATTTTGCTAACAAAAAAAAATGATAAGAGTTCTCCTCACCGTCCCTTTAACTGCACTGTCGTAGGCGCCCAGAGGTTGCAATGTAAATAACAGAACTTTGAAGTTTGTGCAAGAAAAAACAACACTCGCAGTATTCAAGATGGTTCTTTGCGTTTCTTCGGAGGTGCACAGGACCTCTCCAAACTTGAATTCGACGGTGTTGAAAGAGCAGGCGCTGATTGATGCCAGATTCAGGTGGACGAATGCCTTATGAGAGGTAGGCGAAAATACAACCGCGGCCGGCTTATGGCTGGCGACAACGTGCCGCCGCATCGCCAGAACAACTACGGCGGCGGCGGCGCCCGAGGGCCATGGATTTTTGGTATATTTTCTGTGCACAAAGGAGCTGCGCCTGTTCAATGTAGAACGAAGAGACGCGGCAACCCTGGGCACCATAATCGCTGCAAACGTTCTCCTAGGGACCACCAGCAGCAGCGACGCGTGGGCCGCTTACCGGTGCGTACCAGGACTGGTTGACGGGAACGGCGTCTCCATGGGCCTGTCTCACAAGACCGTTAACCACTCCACGAACTTTGTGGACCCCACAACCGGCACCCACACGTAGCACATTGAGGGTTGCTGGCAGAAGGTTAAGGCCCAGCTCATAAGGAGTGGGCGCAAGCTCACCCCAAAACTCACTGAGTCTTACTTCGGGTGGGTGTGGTGGCAGTCATTTGAACGGAAGGCAGCGCTGCAGCGACCCCTTCTTGCGACTCGTGGAGGCCATTGCACGGCACTACCCAATGTGAAGTGGGCCATTTTCCTGCCATATTCGACCCCCTCCAAGACTCAAAGCTGCTTTGGCAGCTTTTTTTTTTTCAATGGTCCCTCTCAGGGCCACCAATCGCACTTTGACAGGGCAAGCATGATGCTTACCAATGTCTCTCACTCGAGTTCCTCTCTCTACACCCAGTCGCCTTTGCGCAGACACTTGGTACAGTCTTTTCGCGCCACACACTTCCACGTGCGCGGCGACGTAAGAATAGTTGTGTTACGTCATAAAAACAATTGTGATAACGAGGTATAAAGAGTGTTGTAGGCATTACCGGAAAAAAAGGAACAAAATACGTTACTTGTTAGGCTAAAAAAAAGTAACCCATTACCGCCCTACATTCCCCAGAAAAAAAATGGTAACGCGTTACCATTACCGTTACCGAAAAAAAGCACCACTCGTTAATTTGCCGTTACTTCACGGCAATAAATTTTAATTACTGCGTATTCGCCTGAAGAACTCACGACAACAATTTTCCAAAGCTCATACTGTCTTGTTGCTGCACCGTATGTGAAAAATTCCCCATAATAATGTCAAATTTCTCTTCCAAGTAACTTGTCACCTCACTGCTCTAGAGTAGAAAGCGGAGGACACGTCTGAAGCCAAATGGTCATATTTTCTGAACTGCTTTCCTTAGTGGCTTGTACCACAACAAAACAATGCAAATGGTTGTGTTTCCCTTTGGATGGTGTTGACTGCACGTAGACTGACGATGCGATGCGATGACATCTTCCTAATTCGTAGTGATTAAGTCGCTTTATTCGAGGACAAATTTTACTAAACAATTTCTGTTTCCTTTCAAAACATGAAGAAAAATCTTCAAAAACGACTAGCTAGCTGTTACTGGATAACAGTCGCTTTTAACCGTTACTGGAGAAAAAAAGCCACCTTGCGTTCACGTCACGCAGCCACGGCTTCTTTGCTTACTGACGCACAGAAGATGGGTTTGGCGCCAGGATATTCGTAGTGAGCTGGCGCAAAGGAGGAGAGAGGAGAGCCTTCCTGCCTTCGTGGCATTAAGATAAAAGAAATAGTAAACTCAACAAAAAGCTACGACGAGAGCTTCACATACGCGCTTACCCACAAGAGCGCAGAAATAATACGGCTGCCTTATTGCGAAACACCTTTACGATCAGGTTGGGAAGCCAAAGCCGCTCGGCAACTTTTGATGGGGCCTGGCAGGTTTTAGCACTCGCACAAGTGCAAGCGCTTCTGGTCAAAACATGCGACTTTTGGCACTGTGGCGCAGAATGTGCGGTATGTACCGAGGCGGCTGTAATCGGGAGAAGAAAGGCCGCGATGCGTAACGACGACGACGGGCTTCTAATCTGAAGAAGAAAGGCGGCGAAGAACGCACAAAACTTGCAAAACCGAGCCGAAAACAGGCCACGCCCCTTTGCTTCAAGTGAGCTCGTAGTGTGCGTGATGCAGCAGTCAGAGACCAAGTTATGAGGGTCTGTTGTGTTCCCAGGTGTTCTGCCCGCACTATTGAAATGACCCGGCTATTTTGCTTTGTTCGCGACAGCGCGCGCCGTAAAAATGCCAATTGCAGGTCAAACCAGACTGTGTGAACAACAGTAAACCTCAAAGTATGAGAGGTAAGGCATGCGAAACGCTTGTTTTTCAGAACAATTTCTGCTTGGGACGGAGGGATAATGCTACTTATCTTTACATCCTCATAATTGTTTAAATTAGCAGCCATGAAACGCACCTTCTCGCATTGATTTCACGGTGAACGAAAAGCTGCCTGAATGGCAACCTTTGGCCAATATGCAACTGCAGCTCGAAATAAGTAATCCTGATTGTTGGAAAAGTAATTGAAGTGGAGAGTATTCGGGTCAAAAGGTTGCACTAGAATATGCTGCGCAAGTTGTAAGAAAGCTGTTATGAAGGAACACTGCTCAGAATAAACTCTACAGAAGAGAACCAACACGCATTAGTGCACCGACTGTTCATAAGGCGCCGACTTTATCGGCAGGTTAGCTGCGAAAGAGTCTACTTTAGAGTAACTACCTCCGATTCACTGTTTAAACTATCTGTGGTACCACTCTGTCAACGTTGAACACCAAAATTTCTGAATTCCTCGCGGCAGCTGCAGGTTTTTCTTCAAAATGGCGCGCCGCCGCATTGCGCTCAATGCACCTGAACAAGAGGGTGAAACTCAGCATGTCCCCGCAAGTAGCGGTGTCTTCACCCTGAAAGGACAGAAGGGAAGGCATCGCCACTGCCCCCCACCCCCGAAACGATGTAGAGGAGGAGGGGTGCTGTCTGCCGAAGGGGCGAGTGAAACGATGTAAAAGAGGAGAGAAAGAAGAGAAAAAAAGGGAAGGAACGGGGAGGAGGAGGAGAGGGGACGTTGGGCGAGGAGACATGCAACGCCAGGCAGGCTTCGGCCATGTTCCCATGTAGATACGCGAACTGTAGAACAGCATACAAGGCTCTGAATGAGTGTTTGCAGTCTTGCAATCGCTAGGCCCTGCATTCCGGTCACACGCGTTACCGCCGCAGGAGCTATTTTTGCCGGCGTCCACTTGTGAAAATATGCGAGTTTCACGTATGGTTTTACTAGCGCAACTTTCTAGCAGGCTGTCATTTGATTTGTAAAGTGCTTCACACGCATCCTTTGACAGGGAACTGCACTATCCTGTCCGGTTGTCATTTGCGCCGTTTCGACATCGGCTTTAGGCCAGATTTTACTGGCAGTTCACAGCGGCTACTCAGGCCGTTCTTTGCTACTGTGCTTCACTCCCGCTGTGCTTCACTCCCGCATTTTGATCGTAAAGAAAAAAAAAATTGCGCTCTGCCCGTGCAGTGTTTCTCTTTGGGTCGTGTATATGAATTCCAGTAGCAGTGCATTTCAGCTGACAGATAGTTGTCCTCAGCAAGGATTTGTCCACTAGCTTTATTTAGTTCCGCTATGTAGCTGTAGGCAGTGTAGCTTCCTAACAGTGCAGTGTTCATGCAGCAAAATATCTTATGCGAAAGGCTATAGCACAGGTTTCATTTAAGAGAGGAAAAACTATGGTTAAAGGGGTTGTAGATACAACTGATGCAGCATGCTGATGTCGACGTAGTGGACAGTGCAGTCTCATTGGTCATGCTACATTTTCATTCTCGGTACTGTCCATCGTTTCGTGTGCTCGTTTTTTTTCCTTTTTACCACTGCAGTTAGCATTGTCAAGAATGCACTAGTTATATCTACCGTTCATTCTAGTAACCTTATGCATGTCTTGCTGTTTAATTTTTTTTTCAGATATGTGACTAAACTATAAGAGCAGGAAATTGAGGTTAAAAAACACTGAAGAATCACTATATTTTTTATAGGCAGGATTTGTGTGAGATATTCTCCTTTACAATTCGTTGCCATATGCTGTTTTTTTTTTTACCTAAAGTAGCTTGTTAGTGATACAAAATTTAGCCTTCTGCATGTAACTGCTTGGGTATAGGTACTTGTGCTCTAACACGTAGCTGACAGTAGTATGAGGCTAGCAGTGTATCATTTGGCAGCGTTTCAAGGTCAGGATGTGACGCAAGTAAAAAAAGCAAAGTAATCTTTAATGCCCATTGTAAATTGAACATTTCAGCTTTTTTTTCAGACTTTTTTTCACTACTTACCTACTCGGGAGCAGCATCACCTAGCGATATGTCTGAAGCCAAGACAAGGAGGAAGGTGGTCATCAAGCGTTTTGCTTCTGCAAAATTGGTGGATATGGCTCCCCTTCAGTAGATTTAGCTCTATGCAGCAAGCTACACAGTTACATGGGAAAGACTGGATGAGTGTTGTTTGTCATGCAATCAGAGACAAATATCTAAAAAGCATTTACCCATTGCACAAATCAACACTCAAGGGGCATACACTATAAGGAATGCCTTCTGCCTAGCATTGTGTGCTGTTATATGAAGGGTTTGTGTCTATATTGCAATAGCCATGAGTGGAAGCATGATCATTCGGTTGAGTACAAAGGATGAATTTGTCATTAAGGTTAAATGTCTGCCTTTGTTAGTCAGTAGTGTATAAAGGCTGATAATTTATATCCAAGAGTAGTGCAGCAAAGGGGGCATTCTTTTTATATAGGCCAGGAATACAGGCACCATATTCCTGAAAATTTATGTCTGTAATAACCCTTGTAAAGATAAAGCTCTATGCCTAACATGTATTCTTTTTTGCTATCTATTTGTATGCTGGAAGCAGACACCAAATTGTTTTCGTTTTCATATTTGGATATGACTGCCTGCTAAGAACTAATTGAGCACTGTGCTCATTCTGTTTTGCATCATTAATAGATCTTATGCTAACCTTTTCTCACCATATGCTGCCAGTGTGCCTGGCAGCTTATGCCTTTTTTTGCGATGTTCTTATTCAAGTGTACTTATAAGTGGACGGCAGTGTGAGCTCGCTCAGAGCTGCCACTGAACTTTCAGCACATTTTCTGGATTCATTTCTGGCTTGAAAACTGATAGCCTCATTGGTTTCAAACCTGGCACCCACACATAATTTATTTTTTTTCCTTATTTCCATCTGTTTATTTGTTATATATTATCCTCCTTGTCATGGTCATAGTGCCTATGCCTTTTGCACTATACGAAGGTTTCTCCCAACTGCTCACAGATGAATTGCATGGCAGTTTGTTCTTAAATAGGTGCGTTTTTTCTGTTCTTTCTTGGAGGGATTCGAAATTATTCCTTTCTTGAAGCATTTTTAATGCTTCATTGAAAATCTGCCACCCATCGACGGATAATAATCATTATTCTATCCTTGTATGAAAACATCCTTCTGTTTTCTATGCTTCTCTTTCATTCCAACTAATGGTCTCCCCCTCACCTTTTTTGTTTTCTAAAACTGCCTATTGGATTCTCTACTAAAAGTACAATGTCTGAAGGGTGCTACATTCTAAATTCCCACTTACTCTGTTGCTGGGTGAGCATGCTCATAACTTTAATGTTCTCAGAGTTTAGTTTAAGTTTAGTTTTGCTCGGTGTTTTACAAGCTACAAAAGTCCAGTGTCAAATTTTGCATTCTTTCAAACTTCCTCTGATAACAAGACTGAAGTCTCCTCAAATGCTTAGCCATAGAAGCAGTTAGCTTTATTATGGCTAAGGCTGTCTCTTCAAAAGATTTTAGTTTGCATGCGATTTAAGGCATTTTGTTTGACATGTGATCCCTCCCACAAAAGTAATCTACAGAGTTCTAACTATATTAGCGTGCTGTATTGAGAAAATTTAACTGCTTGTTGTGCACTGCGCATGAGAGTACTGCATGTGCGGCAACACATGAGCATTGTGTGCTTTATCAAACTCCTGCAAAGACTGTCGAGAGTTCAGAGAGAATGGCACTGTGCATACGTTTGTCCGCAGTGGTGAGATCTCTTGTCAACACTGCACAACCAGTATGCTCAAAACTGCATCAGCACGGACATACTGAATCCGTTACTGACACCAAGACAGCAAGGGTTCACTAGACTTTACTACTCATAAACGGCACCACTGCATTACTGAGGAGGCAGTTCAGAATAGGCAAAATAGTTCACATATTCTATGGTCTATGCAGTCATTTGAGCTCTCGGGCTTTTAGGCAGTGCAGGCATCAATTTCTTATAGGGGTTACTCTTGGAGAAACTGTTGTTGAGAAGGCAGTTGTGGTGGCATTTATTAAAACACTCTAGACATACCGATAACTGTAGGAAACTCTGGTGGAAGGAACAGTGTTAATGCTATATTACACTGCTAAGCATGAGCCATCGATTAATGGCAGCAAAATGATAAAATGGGTGCTAGCTTTAGCATCCCACATTCTTCTCAAAATAGGCAGTCTACAGTGATGCCATGAAAGATGCTTCATGAATCTACTTTCGTGAGAGGTGATGAGTGTCCAGAATGTCCATGTCAAATGCTCGGAGTGCTTAAGCTCCACTGCATGTAACATTCATATTTGCGCTGCACAGCTTTTAATTCTTGCAGACATTATAGAATTGACGTCGAGAAGCTAAAGGAAAAGTTTTCTCGTGATTGTCTCTTCAAAGCAACTGTTCGTCATAGGCACGTAATAGCATGGAAGTCATAATCAGTACAACATTTTGTTTGGTGATTACATCATCTCATGTATAACAATTCAGTTGGGCGTGTGTCAGCTAACATCAATTTGTGCCAAGGGTGTTTGCAGAGCTTTGTTGCTATAGGAAGCTAGTAATTGCTCGATTGTATTTGTAAAATCAAATGTACAACTGCACTTAAAAGCATTGGACTTAACCTCTGATGCTGTACGACAGAGCATGGTGTGATTGTTTTCCTTGTCTTTTCATAATGTGTGGAATTTTTTACCTTTTTTGCACTATTCGTGCTGTTATTTTCATAAATGGCTCTCCCTATGTGCCATAACACCCTACAAAACACAACATAAATGGCCCTCTTGCTCATTCATTGTAATTATCCTGCAATCTAATCAAATTATTTTCATATAATGTTGTCCAGCTATTTCGTTTGACATCATACTTATTCTTTGAACTTCGAAGCAAATGATTATGTAGGCATTGCTGAATGTAAACACTTGAAGGGATAAAATGGGCCTGAATTTTAAGAGTCCTTTCTCTCAGAATCTTGGATAAAATCTACATTTTAATTTTAGTGGCAATGGAATGCTGTTAAGATCACATCATGCATACTATTTTTTGCATAAACGAACATGCATAAACGAACAAATATTGCTGTCTTCTGGTGGCAGGTTTTTTTATTACCTATGTCCAGTGTTCAAGCAGTTATCAGTAACAGTGGAAATGAAAGAAAGGAATTACATATTTCTTGTCTACTACATGCTTTGTATTTGGTAGTGGCAAATGAGACTTTATTCTTTTTTCTTTTTCATAGTGCACATTGTCTTATATCTAAAAGGAGTTATAGTTTGTACTCTTTTATGTGCATCTCGTATGTGTTGACAGCCAAGATACAAATTGTTTTGTAAATCTAGACAGTTTTCAAATGAATGCAGTCCTTGGAAGCTAGTTGGCATGGACAACTTTTTGGTGTTTAAATTCATCCCTTCAGTCCACTCTGGCATTATCCCCCCTTTTTCTCTGTAGTACTCTACTACATTGTAGAGTAATCTTGAATTGGCACATTCTGTTGTGTTTTTGCATGAAAAAAATTGAAAATAGAAACATGTTAGAAGGGACAAGAGCCCTGAAGTGGGGCTGGTTGGTTACTTTAAGCATGGTGACTTGGAACCAGTGTTACTAAGAGGCAGACTGAAGACCAGCTACACACTATGAATGCTGTGCAGTGAACAGAAGTCTCTAGTATTTATAGTGCTCAGCTCATTATCAGACCTTGTTTTTTGGCACTGGAACTATCTCTTATCATATAAAGTCCTTGCTAAATATGTTTTTTAGGTCGGAAGCCTGTCTCCTGACATTTTGATTGAAGTGTAGAGTTGCACTTTGATTACTCATGTCTAACCATTGTTGCTTGCCTGCTGTCCTCTCTGTAGTGCAGTTTATTGTAGTCTTGGCATTTGCCATCATATGTGCTGCGTGTTCATGGACTGTTGCAACAAACCTTTGCCTCTTTTGCTTTCTTTTACAAATGCTTTCCCAGCTTTCCTGTATATAGTTCTACATCCTATCACTTTAACTTCAAATTGCCTATTACTCTACAGTCATATCATGTTCTACCCTCCCTTTAGCATCCAATTTGTACCATGAAGTATACCTGAAATGCAGTTGCGCATATTCTCGTGAACGTGTTCACATGTGTTCAAAAAAGCGTTTTTGATGATAAGACCAGCCATTGCTTAAGACACGATTTTCTAGCATGGAAACCAGAGGACGAATATGATGAAAGAGGGTAAATGTTAGACACAAACAAAAACTTCACTGACCTGGGGAACACAGAGAAAGTGCACGCGCACAAGTTGTAGGCAGAGCTGTGACAATAACGCGAAGAAAGATTACTCGAAATGAACATTTGGCATGGTTCTGACTGCGCACATGTGTATCTGTGTGTATTTTTGCAAGAAATATTGTGCCCCCCGTCAATACAATTTAGGTATGTAGTGCTAATTCAGTTTCATTTTTTAGTTTCGTATTTAGGGCTGAAGAATTTTCCTCAAAAGCTTTAAGTTAGCTATCCCTTCTGTGTACTAGCCAGAGTCGCTTTGGGACGTTAAACCCCTTACACAAACCCTTCTACTCTGTACGGTATTAGACCTATGTGGTGCTCTCAGAAAACTACAGATGTGAAGAACAAAACATTTGCCCAAATTGCGTGAAAGCAACACCTGGTGGCCCAGCACTCTATAATACTGAGATGGCGCTGGACCTGTTCATTTCGTGCTCATGCTTAAAGGGGCAATTATCTGTTGGTGTGTGCATGGTGTCCAAGCAAGGATTTGTGCTCTCTTCAGCACTCGAAGCCAGCGAATTGAAATGGGTTGTACGGAAGTGAGACAAACGTTTTTGTGCATGAGAAAGGGGAGAACTGGTGCCATTCTTATCGCTGTGGTGACGGGTTTCGTTGTGGATCATTCATTCATGCAGTTTCAACAGTGTGCATGTTCTGCACTCTTTCGTCTCTTATAATGCCTATGTTTAATGAAACTAGTCATAGTGATGTGCTGAAGTCATTAGGTATGAATGAAGGTGCTTTAGCCAGCTGTTCTGCAGTGAACCATATGCTTAGGCTGAATGGACTAGGGACGGTTCTAATGGCATTTCACAGGAGATGCTGGGCATGAAAAATAGTGTTGATTGGTGCTTTGATGCAGAGACTATAATTTAGCTAATAACTTGTAGCTAGTGTTATAAATAGTTGTCTACAATTATATTTAGTATTTTTGGGCTAATGCAAGTTGAAGAATGAGACAGATTCTGTGAGCATGTCTAGAAACCTGCGCCATGCATGGGTAAGGCCCTAACTTGCTGCGGCAAAAAAAATTTATATTCCGCAAATTGAGAACAAAAATCTGCGAATTTTCGCAGGTGACATCAAATAATTCTTTAGAATGCACCTCTTATTATATTCGGAACAAAGGCATGAATATAGTATGATTATTTTTTTATTTCTGAGCTTCTCAAGGTGACTAAAGCGACCTTCCCCACCTGGCTTGAGAGCTGCTGAGGAGAAGTCAGCCTCTTAATCACCTTGGAGGCAAAGCGACTCGCTTGCAAGTGCAAAGGAGAAGGCGGCAATGGATATGGAAAGAATATGGTGCATGGCGTTGAGAAGGAAAATGCACTGGAAGAGTTAACTGGAGTTTGGAAATCAGAGGAGCGCTAGATGACATAAGACTGGGCAGCTCGAAACACCGAGTAGCAGCAGCACACAAGCTATGGTGGCTGCTATTGTGTGGCAGGCTGTGTGCATACAAGTATTGGAAGCTTGGCTTTGTTCAGTTATGGCACGTGCATCTGAAGCATCGCTAACTCCTCCAGGATGAGGCTAACAGTATGTTGTAAATGAATAAAATAAATGATGTCCACTGCTTCCATATTGTAGCATGCCATATGTGTTTCTTGAGCGGGAACTTGGCTGTGGTCTATCTGCGTGAACAGTTTGAGGGTGCAGTATAATCATACTAATTGTCTTAAAATTTTTCAGTTTCCTGACTCCACCCTCGCATCATTTGTTCAGATAAGGTAGAAAAGTCATTTTCCCATCATACTGTCGTTTCTATCGATGTCCAAAACAATAGCACTAAAAAAGAATGGGGCTACTAACATACGATTCAGTGAAAAATGCTTACATCTGCGATGTTTTGTAGTATTACAGGAAACTAGGGGCCTTGCGTGTGGCATTGTGCTTATGGAGCCAGCCCTTTTTCATTTGTGCTCGTACTTGATGTCGCTTGTAACATAGTGCAAAAAGACAAAGGAAGTTGATTAGAACATATCAGTTATATAAATTCCTAATGAAATCAAGAACTAAGGTGGTGGTGCATGTTATGGGGGGGGGGGGGGTTAACATCCCAAAACTGCACATGGGCTGTAAGTCATGTTGCAGTGGATGGCTACAGATTAATTTTGACCAGGTGAGGATCTTTAAAGGGCATCTCAGACATTTTTTCCTACCTCTCTCATCTTGCTGAAACTTTCACATTATGTTCTCTGCAGTTTTTCTGGTCCTTTGTGGCAAGTTTCACAGTCGAGATATGTTTTCTTGCGTCGCAAATGAATTTTAAAATTTCCGATTTCGTGACCTCACTTCGGGAGATTTCTACAGGCTGCATTGCGTGCCTGACGTCACTGCATGCATGCGTGGCCATCAATATTCACTCTGCTGAAGAAGTCAATATTGAACTGGCATTTGGTCATTTCAGACAAATGTGCAGTCGCCTGTTTGGCCAGTCAAAGCAGGCACGACAGGTTTTTGTGACAGTACCCATGATGTCATAGGATGGTCTGTCCAGAAGTCATCATTTGGTTGATGACCGGTTTCGGTTTCCTGGATTTTGCGCTTTTAAAAAGTTTCTACTCGCCATTTTGAAAAATGTTTTCTTTGGCACCAGAATGAGGGGACTCTAACGAATGTGACATGATTGTCACCTGGATGTTCAGAAAATGCCTTGGAATCGGTCTTTGATATGAACTGACATGATACAACACACGGGTGTTCTTGCACATCACCTCCATCAAAATATGGCCACTGTGGCTGGGATTCAGTCCTGTGTCCTTAAGCTGAGCAGCCAAATGTTGCAGCCAATAAGCTGCCATGGTGGGTGATGATGCATTGCACCAGTGAGCATGAGCCGGTTGTTATTGCCAGCCGCATGCAAAATTTATGCTTATTGTGGTTTTCCATGAGAGCATTCTTGTTAAAAAGGAAGGCACTGCTCAGTAGTGCCATGCTGTTTGGTAAGAATTTCACCTTCACTCTAGCTTTAATAGTTGCAGCTGACTCACTGGAAAAGCCTGAAGCTCTGTCATTTTGGTCCTTGGATCTGCTTAAATGGCAAGAATATGCATGCGCTTGTGATGTTATAAACACTGCAATGCTGTTTTTATTCTTGCAGGTACTGGCACTCTTATGGAAAAACAAACTTGGCAGGAAAACAATAGTCCGAACCACCCCTGGCTATCTTTTTAGGTCTTATATAGCCTGGAAGCCATGGTCTGTAAAATAGCTAGTCTTGTAATTGCACCATCTAGTGTATGTGGCCACAGTGGGGCACTTGTGTGCTTATCGCTTTATGCTAACGGTACTACTGTGGCCGTGCATGTAGAATGGTACCAATGTGTAGGCATTGCACAACTGTTTCTGCATGGTCTTGTGTATGAGTGCATCTGGAGGTGCGTTCTTAATCTTCATAGTAATATACAATAAAGCGTGGTATGATTTTTCTTATTCTTATTTGTTCATGATGTCTGGTATCTTGCCCGTACCATTACAAGAAAAGGTTTAGTGGAATGAGCTTATTGTTTGTGTTGCCTTCTGTGCAAGAGAGTTCGTCTTGATTTTTTTGTGACTGCTGCCGTTCTTGCAGATGGCTGTCTTATTGATTTATTGAGATTTGCCTTACTTCGTAACCAAATTCCTTTCAGTTAGGGTTGTGCTGCTACTTTTTCCTAGTTCCGTGTTTATGCTGTAACTTTTATTCGAAAAAAATGTGTGGATGTCACGGTATGCCATCAGTTGGAGAGAGAGAGAGGCAATTGCCATGGCTTGTAGTGGACCTGTTTCTCGCAACATACCAAGCATAAAATTGGCTTCTTGGTCTTGTTGGGATTGTTGATGCAGGGAATAGTGAAATATGAGTGCTACTTCTCGATTTGAAGGCATTTTTTATTGTTAATTTCACAAACCTCTTGTTTTGGATCCTTTCTAACACTTTTGCTGTCTTCTATTGTTATGCTTGTGTTAGTTACTCGTACTCAGCGGCCAAAATATTTCTGAGGAACAGGGGCAACCGAAACTAAGCAAATGCTTTGCAGCTGTTTCAAAGTGGCAATGTAGCCTTTGTTTCTTTAATAAGGGGTGCACTGATAAAAAAAGGAGTAGCAAAAGTAGGTTCTGCTCTCATATTGCATTTATCCTGTACTGTGAGCCCCTTGCGTTCTACCAGCTAGCCCAGTTCTAGCTTCTTCACATCACTTTCAATTTGGTTTCAATTTTTCATTGTGGCAGTGCTTGCCATTTTGTACCTGCAAAGAGGATTGAGCTTTCACTTTGTTTTTGTTCATTTTGTGTGTGAGAATAAGGAAAATACTAATTGTTTTGCAAAGAGGGGCTGTTCTTGAGGTCTGTATAGCCCATGTGTCTGGGTCCTTCAACAGCCGCTCAAATGATCCCATTTTTTTAGTGTCTGAATTCATCCCTGGAACCTGAAGCATTCAGAAGCAAACACAGGAGTCATCCCCTCCTATTATGCATTTTTGTTTGCTGTTGCATTCTTCAATGGCACCAAGAAACCTTAGCTTCTGACGTTCTCTTTTTGTTCTTCATAATTATAAAAAAATTGCATCGAAAGAGGTGAAAGAATTTCCTGCCAAGAGACGTGTGCTCTCATTCTTTTTAGGCTAGATGCTGAACATATGATATTTTTTAATTGCCAGTCTCCATTTTACTGATCAGTAGATTACTCACAGCCCAGCTATTGTCTTTCATATGCTCTCCTCGCTGCGGTGCAGGTTGTTGAATGTCTCGGCATTAACTGACTTTTCCATTGCATGCTCAGACTTTCGCAACAATGGTACGCCTCTGTTGTTTCACATTGTATGTGAGGCTTTGTAAAATTCTTGTATTTATACAGATTTACCTTGCATATTTTCATTTTACCTTCAAAGAAGCAATTGCTGCTGCCATTTCACCCTTTATCCTCTTTTAGACATTCATACTTCACTTGTGCGGCTGCTCAGAGGAAGTTGCATATTGTACAGTTTGTACTCTGCATTCAAACCTAGGGAATTGAGTCTATTAAAGCAATGCAAAAACAACTTAAAATTTACAAGCTCTTAGTATCCATGAATTTACCAACTCTCAAATTCATAGCACGCATTAGGAGGACAAAAGACTACAGAACATGCACTATTGGAACTGCATCAATGCTTCATCATGATGCAGTTCCAATAGTGCATTTATGTGTTTGTTGTATTTTTTTTGTCTTCCACAGCACGTGTAATAGATTTGAGAGTTGGTACAATTATGGCTACTAAGAGCTTTTAAATTTTAAGTTGTTTTTGCATTGCTTTAATAGATTCACTTATCAACTTTAAAGTGAAGTCACCCATATTTGGTGGAAAACCCATACATATAAACTTAGTAGAACGAGACTCAGCTTTTATGGCTTTATAGCAGCCGCTGGGTGAAGGCACAGCATTGGTAGCTCTGGAGGTATCAAGCTAGCTAATGGCTTATTTACATCTAAAGGGCTTTAACTGTTACAATTATCTGATACTGCTAACACAAATCTATGACCAAAACCTGTGTCTAGCTTTGGTCATTCTGTGAATGTATGTGTTCATGCTTGATGCCTCATGCAGTTGTAGTGATTAACATAAGAAGGAGTAAGTAGTGTTGATTAGAACATGTATGGAATTCGCATTCCTCAAGGAATTGAGCTATGAAAAATGAAATTCTTTCTTGTTGACTTCTCCCAGGTTTCTAGGAGTCACCTGTGGGCTTTTGTGTTACACTTTTGAGTTGCGAAAAGTAGGCTTCAGCACATGGTTGGGCATATTGTAATTGTAATTGTGGTTAGCTGGAAAAGGACAGGGTTAATTGGAGAGATGTGGAAGAGGCCTTTGCCTTGCAGTGGGCGTAGTCAGGCTGATGATGATTGCATTAGGCTTTGTGACAAATTTTCGCTTTGGTAGTCTTGTGAGAGTATTTGCTAGTGGTGTGTGTTAATGCTGTATTAGTCTGGTTTTGGAAGATTGAGAATTCAGCAAAGCCCTATTCACGTTTACAGCACGTGCGTCCAGCTCCTGAGGGAAGAAATTTATTACTTTGACCTTCTTGCCAGCTACGTCATGCCTTTTAGTATAGTTGCAACTGTCTTTCAGAGGGTGTAATCACATCTTTACAGATACCTTCCTCGAGTATTGGGGCTGTTGATTATATATTTTTGAGGCATGTAGAATGGTTGCAGGATTGCATCACTCGTGAAGAGTGATGGAACAAAACAAACACACTGGACATGGGCGCAGGTGTTTCCTTCATATTAAATTTTTTTTCAGAGTATTATGATACATTTTCTTTACTCTTCTGCACTTAAAATGCTGCGTTATTTCTTTTTCTGACAAAGTTTTGCCATTTCCCGCTGAATGATGTTTTTGTCTACTGATGCTTGTTCAAAGCATCTACGACGTTGTTTCAGGGAAGCCCGCCACTAAATTATAAAACTTTTTTTCGGATAAAGAGAGGCTTTTCGTGGCATAGCAATACCAGTCTTGGCGGTTATCAGAAAACAGGTGAATCGGTAACTAGTAAGGTGTGTCTAATGGTTGCCTTTTTAACTGTTACAGATAGGCGCATGATTGCAATTAAACATTTGTAGCTGGCCGTTAGTAAAAGCCGTATCAGTTTTTAGAATTTCGATAATACTTCGCCGCTGTGACGCAACAAATTTCGGCCATTTCTGACGCCATTCGAAAACCGCGCTTCTGCGGGGAGTGCCAAGCGGCGTCCATCAAATCGCGTTACTATGCCGCATGGACCACTTGACTCTTCCGCCCGCACTGCGTTGTTCCCCGCGCTCCTCTACTTCGCCGCTCCAGCGCGTGGGGGGAGAGAATGTCGCATGGTACATGAGGCACGGAGTGACTCGATAAAAAAAATGTGCCTGGACGTCACGACCTCTCGCAAGGACTACTTGGAGTCTGGGCAATGGCGCGGCCGAGAGTAACGTCGTAACGTTGAGTGCAGTGGCGACTGCCCATGTGCAAGCGTGCTTAGACTGCGGCCAACTAGCGAGGGGGAAGCTCTCGCGTCCGGCTGCAAAAAATGTCGCGTAATGGCCTCTCCTAACTATCCTTCCTCCACGGAGTGACGAGATTTAAAAATTGGTTTTGGCGCTCGACTACTGATCCGGAGTTCCCGGGTTCGAACCCGACCGCGGCGGCTGCGTTTTTATGGAGGAAAAACGCTAAGGCGCCCGTGTGCTGTGCGATGTCAGTGCACGTTAAAGATCCCCAGGCGGTCGAAATTATTCCAGAGCCCTCCACTACGGCACCTCCTTCTTCCTTTCTTCTTTCACTCCCTCCCTTGTCCCTTCCCTAACGGCGCGGTTCAGGTGTCCAACGATATATGAGACAGATACTGCGCCATTTCCTTTCCTCAAAAAACCAATTATTATTATTATTAAAAGGAAAGACGCTGTAGCTCGCTACTTGGTGGACACCTATATCGCACTGTGGGGGAAAGGTGAGAGTGAAGAAAGAGTCGTCATAGTGGAGACCTCTGGAGTAATTTAGACCAGCTTGGGATGCACACCGGTGCTTTTCGCATTTCGTCTTCATCGAAACGTGGCCGCCGCGCGCGGGTACTCCGGCCCGCTAGGCAAGCGCCTAACCAACGCAATTTGATTGATATCGCTTTGCGCTCCCCACAGGCGCGCGGCTTTCCAATGGCGCGAGAAATGGCCCTAACTTGTTGAGCCACAGCGCCGAGGGTAATCACATTTTCTAAATTCTAAAAGTTGATATGACTACTACTGTCGGCCCGCTACAAATGTGTAACAGCTATCAGGCGCCAATTGGTAGTAAAAAAACTTAACAGTCGAGCCCACCTGTAAGAGCCGCAGCTATAACCAGCGCTCAGTACGCACTAGGGCGGTGCTACAATCAAAATATGTATTAGGGTAATGGCGATACTTTTCAGATACAACGAACAACTCTGCCCGCACCACTCGGTTATAGCGAACGAGGAGGCACCGTAAACTCGCACTCGAGTCGAAAAATATGGTAGGGTTTTCACTTTAAACAGGGCAGGGTGGGAGAAAGCACGATTAGCTGCGTGCGTCCCTTCTCCGTTTCTTTCTGTTTTTCTTTTCCTTGCTACATGTGCCACTCGTTTGCGCACGGTGTCTGAAGAGCTGTTTTTTTTTAGGAAATAAAATGGCGTAGAAATTGTCTCTCACCTCGGTGGACACCCGAACCGCGCCGCAAGGGATGATAATATTAATAATAACCATAAACCATTATTATAACGGTTATTATAATGGTTTATGGGGAAAGGAAATGGCGCAGTATCTGTCTCATATTTCATTGGACACCTGAACCGCGCCGTAAGGGAAGGGATAAAGGAGAGTGAGAGAAGAAAGGTGCCGTAGTGGAAGGCTCCGGAATAATTTCGACCACCTCGGGATCTTTAACGTGCACTGACATCGCACAGCACACGGGCGCCTTAGCGTTTTGACTCCATAAAAACGCAGCCGCCGCAGTCGGGTTCGAACCCGGGAACTCAGGATCAGTAGCCGAGCGCCCTAATCACAGCCACCGCGGCGGGTACGCCCGAGGAGTTGGGAGTTAAAGAAGGAGGTACAGTAATGGGGGGCTCCGGAATAATTTTGGCCTAATCGGGATCTTTAGCGTGTACCGGTACCACATCAGACAGCACACGGGTGCCTTTGCGATTCGCCTCCATCGAAACGCGGCCGGGTTCAAACCGGGGAACTCGGGCTCAGTAGCCAAGCGCCTTAATCAGAGTCACCGCGGCGGGTTTTTTCACGAGAACGCGGCGTGATTACGGCGCCGATGGCTCGCGCGCCGGAAGCGGGGAGGGGGACAGAGCGTGCCGCCGACGCAAGCATGTGGTTTACTACGAAATAACAAGGAAAGATAAGAATCTTGCTAGCCTCAGCATATGCCATCGCTTCGGAAGCACCTGAGCTGGTTCAGCGGAAATAAACAATAGCAGGAAGAATGGAGAAATAAAATAAAAGAGGTGAGGTGACCGGTAGAAAGTATCGTTGAGAAGCAATACAACCTTTGTTCGTAAAGTTTTGAGACTGAGTCTATTAAAAAAATGCGTTTAACATTGAAATCATTTGTGCAGCACCCTTTCGAAATAATTTTCCTTACAGTCTATACACTGCTTCCAAGGCTTCTTTAGGTCTTGGAAACCTTTGGAAAACGCTTCTTTTGGCAGAGCTGTCAGCTCCTTTATCGTGGTGTCTGGAATGGCCTCCACGCTCCCCATCCAGCGACCTTTCAGAGCTCTCTTCACATGAGGAAATAGGAAAAAAATCGCATGGGGAGAGGTCAGGCCAGTATGGCGGATGAGGAATTACAGTAATGCCTTGCTTTGCGAGAAATTTTGTCACGCTGAGAGCAGTGCGCGGCCATGTGTTATCGTGGAGAAGGCTGCATTGTCCAGGTGCCCATAAGTCAGGGCGACGGCGTCGCAGGGCATCATGCGTGTGTTGGAGCACGCGGATATAAAAGTCCTGATTCACCGTCTGCCGTTGTGGGACGAACTCGTTGTGTATGACACCTCTGGCCTCGAAAAAAACTATCAGCATCGTCTTTGGTTTGGTCTTCTGTACTCGTTGTGTATGACACCTCTGGCCTCGAAAAAAACTATCAGCATCGTCTTTGGTTTGGTCTTCTGTCGCCGCACTTTTCTCGACACAGGTGAGCTTGTGGACCGCCAATCCGTGCTCTGCCTCTTTGTTTGAGGATTGTATTGAAAACACCATGTTTCGTCTTCAGCAATGATGCTGTCGACGAATGCAGTATCCTCTGCCTCGGAGAGCAAATCAGAGCTCACTGATGCCCGCATGTCATTCTGGTCATGTTTGAGGGAGTGCGGCACAATTAAGTCTGGCATTCAGGTTTCGTTTCTCCAAGTTCTCACGCAAAATTTGGTTGCATGTTGTCTTACTAATGTCGAGATCATCTGATAGCATGCGGTCTGTAATGGTGCGAACTTGCTGGGCGATTTCCCTGATCCGAGCTACGTTTTTTCGTTCCGTGTGGTTGAAGGGCGCCCCTGCCTTTTGTCGACTTCTACCGAAGTTCTCCCCGAAGCGAACCTCTTGTGCCACTCGAAAACTCGCACCCACGATAATGTCTCTTTGCCGTAAGCGTCACGAACGAGCTCATACTTCTGTGTGGTTGTCTTGCCAAGCTTCATACTGAATATGTTTACACGCTGTTCGAGGTAGACGTCCTTCTCTCGACATTCACTTACAGTAGAATGCGCAGACTAGTGACAACGTATTTGTGATAAAGATGAAGTGTGGCAAGTGCGCTGCATGCACTCGCGCGCATGGGGGGAGAGAAGACGACGAAGTAGGAGAATACAGGTCGGCTCGACCGTATGCTACGTGTACTGATTCATTGCTAATTATCATTACTACGATACAACAGTATTCTTTACGTGTAGTGCCATCTAGTGGCTGCCAGAGCAATTAACATAAATAGCTCAGGTTAGCCCGAAAAGATGGCGTTGCATATACGCACCAGCTCTCCCGCAGGGAGCATATATACAGGAACACTAGCACAAACATTTGTTTTGGGGAATGATTTCTGGTAAAGAAAATAGATCAGTCTCGAAACTTTGCGGACAAAGGTTGTATACACAAATAATTTTGCAGGGGTCGATGAGATAGCATGAGGCGCGTGGGATGGTGGCAGGCATCGTCGTGTGGCCAGTTGTCAGCTGTTAGAAGGCCAGGGAGTCCCAAACATCGCGCGACTGATTTCGCTCCATTGGTTATGGTTTCCGAAGCACTTGGAAAGCAGGGAGGGACGGAGCGTAGCAAATCAATTTTAACCTGTCGCGCGACCAGCTATACCCCCGTGTGAACCCGCCTTTCACAATGGCGAGTCGCTGAGGTCGCGCGACAGGTTTATATTGACTTGTTGCGCTGCTCCCTGCTTTCCTAGTGCTTTGGAAACCGTAACTTATTGACCGAAACCGGTCGCGCGAAGACTCACCAGTGTTAATCCCCCTTTAGAATGTGGCGATGACGACGGAGGCTTTTCCGCCTCAAGAGCTCCTAATCCTCGTGTTGAAACCCGCTTCCAACCAGGAAAGAACATGGTGACCTAAAAAAATGGGAGGACCCTTAAGCTTCGCCTTTAAAGGGGCACTGAAAGGTGCTCAAAGTAATGTTGCGCATGCCTAGGATGTTCAAAGACACTGCTTCCCAAATATCCTCAAGCAAGAATTTTTCTACTCCGTTGCGTGGAAGCTGAGTTATCTGTCCTTAAAATTTGAATTTCCGCGTTTTCGCGTCTTTTTTTCTCCTCTCGTCACTTTTGCACATTAAAATGTCAGTGCTGCGCCGCCGGCACACCCACTCGGCCCCTCCGCCGGCTGCCGACGCGCGCGGGAGTTCCTTGAGGGCAGAGCTTCCGGCCGCGGCCATGGTTGCTGCGTGATTTCAAAAAGAGTTGGCGCGGCGAACCAATGATAGCCGTCCGCTGCTGAAGTAAAGAGCAGTGCATGACGCGTTGCGCGCGGATTCGGACGAAAACACTGCCCCGCTGGTCGCACCGAGGCGTAGAAACGCGAATTAAAAAAAATTGTAAATGAGCGACGCGCAATTTTGAGGTCTTGTACGCGGTATGGACGCTTGGTCGCCTATACATGGTTTGCATGTGACGTCACGTCCGGCGGCGCGCGCTGCGGCGGACATGTTGGTGCAGTCTGTGCGGAGTCGGTGGTGTGCGGGTCGCACGCGTTTCCTCGCTAGTGGTAACACGTGCAATTTTGTTGCCTTTTGTGTGGCATTCCACCGCTTCTCAGTAAGCAGCCTTTAGACGCTACCTACCGCTTAGATCTTACGGGGTCGGAGCGCGTTCGGTATGCGGAAAAAGTGCGTCTCTGCGATAATATCGACCCGTTCATGCTGCGGCGGGGAACGGACACAAGCGATGTCGACATATTTCCAGAGATTTGTTACGGTGACATCGTCAATTACCTTGTTTTTTCTGCAAGCTTTCTGACCCTTGAAGAAATGAAGGCGTTTAAGTCCACCGAGGCGCATAATTATTTCACTAGCGGCTGGGTGAAGGGACTGTCGGCAAAACAGCTGCAAGGGGACAAGGTGCTTCTACTTGGAGAGGTAAGCCGCAGGGCATTGATCTTTGTAAGGATTAGAGTAAAGAAATAACGGTTATTAAATCCACAAGTGACTGAGTGTAAGCAATCACTCAGCAAAGTTTTAAAAAGAACTGTTTACAAACTGTCAGGCTAGTGATTCATTTCTTCATATGTACTGAACCTGGACGACTTCAGATTAAATCACGAGTTATTCTATTTTTATGGGCATATGAAAGGAACCGTTGCTGGTTTATCTTAGTTTGGAAACCCAACAAGTTATCGCGCAAAAAAGAAACGGTCACGAGTGAAGAGATTGTTATCGCTCGCTACAGATTTGCCGACCAACAATTTAGGTGTCGCCTATCGCGTCGCGCAGTTTTTATGGCCCGCCTTAACTGATCAAGCCATCGCTGTTGCCGTTTTCGACGGTCCGGTAGCGCGACAAGATCGACAGTGACGTGTGCCTTCGCAGAGATGTGTCCAATGTTAATTTGGATTCGTAGCCTCCACTGCTGCCGACTCCTCAGCCTGACACTCCGCTTGAGCCGCGCGTTTCTGGGTCCGTCGTCTTGCCGCGCGAGTGTGGCGACCGGGTTCACCATGTTTTGCACTGTAGCCGAGCAAAAGCGTAGGGGCCCAGTCCGGGTCCGTCTCCTCCCACAGTTTTGATGGTCTGCCTACAAAATGCAAGAAAAATTTGTTTAAAATGAGATTTTCCGCTATGCTTGTACGTCATGCGCCTAAATAAACATTGTGCATATGCAACGGACTTACCTTTTACGAAGTGGGCGCCGCAAACACGTATGGCCGTCCTTTCGGTGTTGAGATCGGCACGTTTTATACGAGCCAGCCACACCTCCCGTCGCTTCGCGCATAAAGCTTTCGTACGGTCACCTTGATGCTCGATGACCTTTGGAAGACGAAAAAAAGTCTGTGTTTGTTGATTTCGCCCAACAAGTGCGGTTGGAGCATCCAACAACAGCGCAGATAACCATCGCAACGCCGTCGAAGTACACCGTACGCGCGAATTGCATCAAGTGCACCACGGCCGCTGCGACTGCACCAACATGGCGGAACAGTATCCCAGGGTTCCCAGCTACGACGTCAGTGCAAGCCATGTATACTCTACATAATGCAAGCGTATTAGAGCCAACCTCAAACACCCTTTTCTCGGGCCCTTTAATAGTGGAACGCGACAGCGTGTTGCAGCACTGCCAGGGAGTCCACGGAACGCTATCGCCTTGCCCTTTGGACAAATCGCTCGGACTCTAGCAGGCCTTTGAAAACAACGCAGACGCTGCTCCAGACTAGCACTCGTATTTGGCTGCGGTTCCATCACACCTGTTCAGAAATTAACATAACTACTCCGATGCAGAAAGGTCGCCTACGCGGGCAAAAAGGTTGTCTGCACCCAAATAATCCAAACGACACCCCAAATTTAGGAAGTAGACCCACCCCAGAAAATTGGTTTAGTATTAATGGAGGATTAATGACGATTAGTGGTTGGATAGAGGTTAATTATTGGGGATTAGTGGGTGGATTAAGGTGGAAGATTGGGTGCGGTTAATATAATCCCAAACGATAATTCAATGGAAGGTACTCACTCTAGTCTCCAGGTTTTCAACTTTATGATGACGTCACGACCTTCTCGACCAATCAGGGAATATCGCTACGATGAACCTCAGTGGTATTTATAAGGAGGCAATCTAAGTGATGTCACATAACTATCTATTTTTTAAAAATTAGTGGCGGGCTTCCTTCAAACACCTGGTATAATTTAGCATACTGTGACTAATGACTGTGTGTATCGTAAGGCAGCCACCATCACAGGCGATCTTGGCACATTTTCTTTAGTTTGCATAGTGTAAATGGAAAAAGCTAATCTCTGCCCTCAAGTGATGCATTGTCTTTTTTTAGGAAGTGCGGCCCGCGCTTCGGACTGCAGGCGGGGGAGACAGGGCCGGTCATTGACCTGCTGGGAGACAGCTTGATATGTCTTTGCCATGGTGGCGCCAAACTCGCCACAATGGTGAAGTTGACACGACAGGGATCAATGCGTCTTTTCCCTTTCCACCTGCTGGGAAACGGCGTGCCATTCCTTTCCCACGGAGGCACAGACGTAGCTGCAGTGGTGACATTGACACGACAGTGTTCGAGGACTGTCTTTGCCGCTTTCCATCGACCGAGCTGTGAGATATCATCAGCAGCGCCCCCTGCCGTGGGCGATACCACCAGTGTCTAAAACTGCTCACTTGATTGGACATTGTTCTCCGAACTTTATTCCCTAGTCAGGGATCTAATGAACTGCTGGTTTGTTACCGAGACACTCCTTTCTCGACTGTAAGTATGTAAACATAAACCTTCTGCGCAGTTTCCTTCTTAACGGAGTCCGACACCGTCCTCCGTAGACGGGATCTGCGGTGCGGAACCAGTCAGACAACCTAAGGGGCCCTCAGTCTCCAACAATTGCTTTTGCATTCTAGAGCCAGGGTCAGGGACAGTTTCAGAGCGCTTCCTTAGCTTTCCAATCTTCCTCCTTTAACACATATGTCTAACGAACTCACCCAAACCTTTACACTTTTTAATTGAACAAGGACAGTGAGACGTCGTATTTTCGTCCCAAAAGCAATGTGAATGGAATCAGTGATTATAATGCACTACGTTGAGACCGGGAATGAATACACTATTTACGTGTAATCGTATGCACCTCCCTGCAGTTTTAAAATACTAATCTC
The DNA here is from genome assembly GCF_052857255.1 of Amblyomma americanum. NCBI lineage: Eukaryota > Metazoa > Arthropoda > Arachnida > Ixodida > Ixodidae > Amblyomma > Amblyomma americanum. The sequence goes on from NC_135497.1 coordinate 232,294,695, forward strand.
TCTTTTGCTTTATCATGCTTTCGTTTCTCGCACCTATGACAATATAGTTCAGTGTAGGTGCTGCTAACAGGAGCTCTACATAAAATCCGGAATGTAATGTAATGTAGGATGTAAAGTGATGTACAAACCACAAGAAATATCGCGAAGTCGAGGAGTTGATGAACCCGATACACTGCCTGCCTTTCTCGTAGCGATTCACGACTATGCTCACGACCCCAACAATAGTGGTCGCCTTTCGTAAGCAGGCCGTACTGAGCAACCGGAACGTCGTGCAGTTTATCAGGAACTGGAAGACGCCACCCTCGTATGGCGTGCTCCTCAGGCAAGAGCAGCCTCGGAAAGTGATGTTTAAATGCTTCCAAGTTGGTGCGCATTACGTCAGCAGGAATCGCTGGGCCCATAAGCTGAACACGCCGTTGTGCCTTTTGTCTGTCTCGTTGCGGGTCGAAACTATGCTCAGAAGCCCTTTACGTGACCGTTGCCTGGTGCATGCTGCTGGGACTTCTTGGCAGGAAAGTCGTACCATTAAGAAAGAACTGTCGTAAGTTTTTTTGCCCGGACTGGCCCCGGGCAGTGGTCTAGTTTTGATTGCGTACATAGGGCAAAACGCTTGCCTAGAACACGTTCTACGCGTGTTTCGGGCTGAACACGCGGTACCTAGCGATAACATTTGGTCAGAAATGGTTTGGATGTAAGCATGGGCAGTTGAACGCAAAAGATTTCATAGCCATTTTTCGCCTTTCTGTTTGCAGGGGCTTTGGGAGCGGCGGCACACAGTTCGGTCGTTCTAGACATGTGTTTTTCCCGCATTTTTTTTTCAGTTTTATTATGTTTTATATGATTCGTTTGGACTTATCCTTCAAATAAAAACTTATTTTCTCTCCCTCTCTCCTCGTTATGCTTTCCCTTCTCTACGTTTCTGCTAGTGCGTTTGCTTCCTCATTTTACACGCCTTCAGTTTAGTTGTTTTACTATTTACGCAGTTTTATGCCGGGTTATTCCGTTGCCTACCTGACTTCCATACCTGCATACCCTGGCGCAGCCGTCGTTCTCGCACGGCTTTGCAGACAAGAATCGGGAGAGCAGACGCAGAAGGAGAAGAAGCAGAAACCAGCGCACCGCCTCGCGGCAGCTGCCGCCTCTCATTTGTCGGTGCAATTCCGCGGAAGAAACGCCAGCCATGGCCAGCGGACAATACATCGGCGAGGAAATGGGTTTGCTTGAGCTGTCGGGCAAGCTTCTCACGACCCATCGAGGAGACAGCGACAGCGACAACGCTCCCGAGCAATGGTCGGTGGACAAAGACGATGCGGAAGGGCTCCACCGACCTTTGGAAGATCCTGAAGCCGCCGAGGAGGAGAACCCTGGTGGCGTCCTGGTCGGCTCCGGCCTAGAGCCACTCGGCAATGGTGCTAGCAGCGAGGCAGTGAACATCGCGCACTCAGGCCCCACGGAGACCTGCCCTGAACCCCCGAAGTGTGCTGGACTGATGGGACTGTTGGCGTTATGTGTAGGGGCGTCACTCGGCTTCGTGGCGGTGCTGATTGCGTTCTCGGCCTACGTGTACCAAACGAGATTCAGCGCCAAATATTCACCAGCATACCCGTGACTGTGCTTGTGAGCGGCGGGACACTCGGGCTCTTCCCTCCCGTTCCCCTGCCGCAGCATTGCCAAACAAGGGGAGTTCTTCTGGAGGGAAGCCGCGCCTGAATTATTCGCATTTCGATCAGCAAGCGTTTTGTGTCCGGGAGCCCCTTTACAGCCGGGATAGAGAAATAAAAAAAAGCTGGTGGTCTCTCAGAGTTTGCCTTTGTCGTGCTTGAAGGGCCATGTCCGTTTCTACTCGAATTATGCTCTCGAAGGTTTTTATGCGTCACCAATAGGCGCCGATGATCTTGAACTTTTGTGTAGGTATAATCTGAGCGTTACACATGGCTGGTTTAGTTGTCCTGATTTTTTGGCAGTTACACATGGCTGGTTTTCGCTTGTTCGGATATGTAGCCTAGCGCTCCGATCATGATGTTATCCACAAGCAATGAAGTGCAGGCGTGTGAGGCGTGTGATATAAAAATTTACGAGCTGCTTTCCTAATGTCGCGTGAGGCAGCATGGTTTATTGGAGCAGTTCCCGTCGAAATTCTGTTTTATAAAATACCTTTCCAGCGTAACACACATCACAGGCATCGCCGAAGAACTTGTGCCGGCCAGTGTAAAAACGTATGGTTGGGTGGTATTATTCATGCGGTCGCCATGACTCTGAAAACTGATTTCACTTGTTTCATCAGACTGGTCAACGATGGAGGTTTGGTGGAAATTAGTGACTCCTCTAAAATTCATTGGGGACCTTCTGGGTAAATAATGAGCAGGCCGACAACTCGCAATCCTTTCTCGAGGTTTGAATTACGATTTTCAGTGCTAGAGATACCCGTTTTGAGGTTTCACTGTTTATGCAGACTATTGCTTTTGGCTTTAAGAAGATTCCTCGACCGTTCAAATGGATCATCGTTCTATTTTTACAGTATGCACACAATTCACTGCGGGTGCTCTTTACTATATATATTCCACTGTTGTTGCTGTTAGCCTTTCAAAAGATGGCTAATACCCATACTGGGGGATCGCTGTCGTTTTCATGTATAATTTCATCATTTTCAATTTTATTTACAATTTCATCTTTTTCATTTACAATTTCAGTGTGCTTTTAAAAGATGGGGCTTCTATAAAAGCTCAACCCGGGCCTACGATTGATCTGTGTGGTTCAGGAATCAGTCATGTTATCAGCTGGGACGAGTCAGGGAAATAACATGCGTTTCTGGAGACATTGCTGGTAAAATTCTTTAAAGCAAATTGGCAGGAATGGTGGTAAAGTTACCAAACCATTTTACGACCCCAGATTTGAAGCTCAGGAACCTCTGCTCAGCTTGGAGGTGGAAGGAGTGGCAACGCATGCGGATTAAGGATGACAGGGTGCTGAAGACTAGATTTAACAGGCTGAGCGCTGTCATACGGCGGCACGCAAACAAGTTGTAGAGGTCGCATTGGGCGTTCTTTTGCGCTAGCTTGTCTGTGTTTTCTCGGACGACAAAAATATGGCGAGTTACTGGAAATCTTATTGAGGATTCGCCGTTATTTGAAGCCTTCTGATGTTCTCGCTTTGCGCAAGCAGAGACCTCTGGAGGGCCTGGAAGAGGAATTTGCAGCTTCCTTCATGCGTGGAAATTTTGGAATTGAGCCCCGTTCTCCTTAGGCTTCGCATCCTTCTGTCATGGACACCGCGTTCACTGTTTGAAAATTGCAGACAACCCTGAGCGGCCGGCGTCGTCGAAGTACAGCTGGTTCCGACTTACGACAGCATCACCAAACAAATGTTGCAAAAGTTCTGTCTGAGCCGCAATTACGTATGAGTGACCGGCGACGTTCCGACGCTGTGAAAAGTCGCCATCGTTCTTCCGGTGCTGAAGCCTGTCCTCGTATCGGCCTGCGTCACTTCCATCCTGTAGCTAAGCTGATGGAAAAGCTGGAAATTACACGCTTTACATGGTGACTAGAGGACAGGAAGGCACTTCCATCGTGCATGGCAGGTTTCCATCTAGGTTTCAGTGCGAAAGACAGCGTTTTGGAACTTGCAAGCCGCACTGAACACAAAAGCGCTTTCAGCCTTTCAGCACTAGCCATTTTCCTTCACGTTACTAAAATTTATGACAGCGTCCATCAAAGCTTTGTACTCAATCGTTTGTAAGGCATAATTGTACAAGGTGATCTCCTGCGATTTATCTACTTTTTTATCTGTAGTCGTTAAATTCGTGTTAGATGAGGCAGCACTTCAAGTTGGGAAATGTCTGTATCGTGAAATGTGCCCCAGAGAAGTCTTCTCTCCCCCATGCTTTTTAACGTTGCAAAGGCTGGTCTTCCGACTGCCTAGAAGAGAAATCGCAAATTCACATCTCAATATACGAGGACGACATTTTCGTTTGGTTCACTCGCTATCAGGACAAGCGACTGGCTCTGATAGTCCCTTATTAAAATAGAAGTTTACGGTCGATCTGTAGGATTGTCTATGCCCATCTTAAAGTCCGACTTCGTCCTATTCCCAGGTATGGGGAGACTCCATGCGCGGGTGAAGATAGAGCTGGGCAGCTCATCCATTCTCCAATTCAGACCTATGCGCTTCCTTGGCGTCGTTCTTGACTCGTCTCCAGTGGCGACGAGCCGTACACACAGTGATCTCATTTTACGTAATACCGCGTCTAAATGTGGCCCGTAGCGCCTCAGGCGAACAATGGGCCAATCATCCTTGTTCAGTGGCTAGACTCTACCAAGCCCTAGTGGTGAGCCGTATAATTTATCAGGTATACCTTTAATTTACCCGTCTGATTAACAGTTTGAGCGTCTATAAGCTTTGCACCGAAAAAAATCTCAGGAGAACTCTCGGTGTTCGGGAAGCCGCTGCGAGTGATCAAGCTCTGCAATAATCGTTGTTGCCATTACTATAATTAATGGCTTCCCATGGGTTATTGGTGCACCTCGGCCGCCAAGGAGAGCCTGCAACCGGCGAGCTTTTCTGCTGCGTATCCCAAGGAGGTCTGGTGTCCAGTCTTGGATGGAACTAAACACTCTTGAATAAATGAATGAGTCTACAGCATCATGGGATTCTGGCGCACTAGGTCTTCATTTTCAGTATCGCTTCTCGGCCTTTTGGCTAAGATCAAAGTGTATAGGTCTTCATTTTCGCAGACCACATTTATGGTTAAACCCACCATGGTACTCTGAGAGCCACGACTGCACACTGCCACCGCTTGCGTTCGCACTAAGCAGAGTGGTCCTGTGGTAGAAACACGCTCGTTGGTGCTCGAGCATCTTGAAAGAGTATGTGAACGTTATCTGAAAGTTCGTACGCATGGTTCAGTGGATAGCATTAGCGGAGTTATAGCAGCGGGCTTTCACATGTCATTATTGTTTTCTGGGTCGTAACCCCGCCTTACCTGAGCTGTTCTCTGCCCTGGCACTGAATTGGCCTTACGAAAACTTGGCTCTTTCTCGGCTCGGCGTCTCGTAATCAGACGGACTCGAAATCGGCTCTTCAAACGTTAGTGTATGGCTTCTATTTCGAAAGGTTTGGTGCAGGAACTGCACAGAAAAGAGTTTTCTGTTCGTGTTCAATGGATTCCTTCGCATATAGGCGTCCATGGAAACGAAGTTGCTGACAGTTTTCCCCATGCTGCACTGTCTACTGAGCCATCGAGAAAGGTATTTCAAGATAACAAGAGATCCTCCAAAGAAACAGTGGTCAACTATTTCAAATCTTTGTGGTACTGGCCCAACCAACGAAATCTGCCTGACCAGGGGGATGAGGAGAGCTCAAGCCCCCATACCACACCACATGCACACTGGTTCTACTCGTTCTCCAGCGTGCATATATAAGAAAGGACTGACATCGACTCCGCTGTATAAATCCTGTGGTGCTTGTCGTGACTGACAGCGTTACCTGATGAGTGGCACCAATCATTAAAACTTCTTTCTGGGCGAACTGGTGCATTCTGAATCTAAGAACCGATCAAGACGCGGAGCGGTGGGTCCTGCAAGCCTCCCTCCACAGGGTAAGGGCGCCACATGCCTCTCTGCAGATCATGGTTTACTCGCGTGGGAACCGGTCAGTTAGGAGGCAGGCTTCCCTCATTCTCCTACAATTTCTTCAGAAAACTGAAGTGGACTTCAAATGGTGATAGTGGCAGCTTGAATCTTGGGATCGCTTGACTGCTTGAAGTCACATGACTGCGCGACAAACTCTTCTTCTCAATTTTTTAATGTGTCGCTACGATAGCGCAATAGCCGACCCATATAACGCAAGGCTAATCCCACCTGTAGACAACAACAATTTCAACCTCTCGGACAGGAATGACATGACTGACGCCGAAAACCGAAAGTGTAGACACTAAACAGCATTACCTAATTAAAAATTCTACACTTATCAAAAATGCGAGCGTAGACGAATTGAAGGAAACTTAAAGCTAGAACCGGCATAAAAACTCCTAAAAGCAGGAAGGGATAAATACCGAGACAGTCATCTGGATGTATCAAGGAAACCTAACACCTTTAACTGATTTATCAGCTTAAGATTTGAAACTGTGAGGTAAACTTCCTAAGCAGTTTTTTCTTTAGTTTCGCGCCTGTCGAAATATCATCGGCTGCTTGAAATTATGCATCAGAGTAATCGTTGCATTCCATTTCTTCGTCTTCGCATGTTGGATACAAGACGGAAGCCCTGTACGAAATCGGAGAAGGCAACAAAAGGAAATTTCCTTGCTTATGCCACTAAACCTTGGCCAATCCCGTGATGTATGTGCCATCTTTTAAGAGGAAGAAGAAGAAGAAACACCGCGTTCACTCGAGGTCAACAACAACAACAACAACAACAACTCTTGCCCATGCAGTGTTATAGAAACCCATCAGGTTATGCCAAGACGAACAAAGGCGGAGCACCTCGAAAACGCACGTTAAGAGCACATCCTGACTTCTTCCGGGATCCCGACTGCTACCCGCACGAGCGACCGTGCCTGTTATGGTCTTCGGCGGCCGAACCTACCATCGTGGACAAGACCGGCCAGCGAGCCCAGGGATTTGTCGTCGAGCCAGGGGAGCGGCGCGACTTGAATATCCTCGTCAGTATCGTGCTACTCGGTGGCCCGCCGTCCTAGTCTGGTTTCTTCCGCCAGCTGGTTAAGTGTATGGCGTCCTCTGCGGCCGGACCACGCGGCGAGCACCAGGTAATTACCCTCGCAGGGCGAATGCCTTTGGTAATAACAAGCCTCTACAAAAACGCAAATTCTTGCCAGGGCGTGCCCAAGTACTGGACCGGGCGCTGGTCTCTGGCCTTTCTGCGCGCTGTTGTGGACACCATCGAGCATCGAAAGCAGGGAGTGGAACCAGATGAGTGCGGCGTGACCAAGATCCGCGCCCGTATGGTGGAGTGGACGGCGTGCCGTACGAGGGCGGCTTCTTCCAGTTCCTGCTCAAGTTTATTACCTGCGAGAGCCTGGCAGTAGCTGCTGCAGAGCGGGTGCGCGTGGTACCGAACAGCCACGAGCTCAGCAAGGCGCACCTGGGTTATCTGTGCGCCTGGAATGGGCGGTGCCGTCTTGCCTAAGCGGGCGAAGTTTACGACGTCCTCAAGTGCCGAATTCCTGGACTGCGTCGTGCCAGAGCAGTATGGTGTCGGCAAGATCCGCGCCCGTATGTTGGCTTGGACGGTGGAGAGCGTGCCGTACGAGGGCGGCTTCTTCCAGTTCCTGCCCAAGTGTACGCGAGCTTTTGCGGTAAAAGAGCTCAAAGGCAGCTACGGACACAGGGCGATTGCGCTTTCCCCGGTACATTTACGAGGACTTTGGATTGCGAAGTTTTAAACTCCGAAAATAAAAATTTTAAGTAAAAGTGCGATAACACTGGGCACATTGTCAGGCCTAGTACTTAAATACTGCTGAGAAGCTTTCTTATTTTGTTTATCGCCGCTGGAGCGCGACCTTCAACATTTTGTCTCCGCCAAGAAATGCGACCAAATCGCAGTCATGTCGCATTTGTGTGTGGGATTGTTACGCGTGTTGTTAGATGCCCCTTCATGTCACCATATCCCGTCATCATCCCTAGTATTGTGCGGCATCCAAGTAGGTAAAGTTTGCTCTTCAGCCTTCGTGCCTGACGCCATCCGTATCATGCGTCGTCACTGCCTAGTGGCCCGACGCCGACCCGATACACCGCTACATGAAATCACGATCCCGCATTACAGGTTCTACTAAGAGCGGGAGTGATCTCAGCATTTTGCGCGTTTTATTTGGAAATTTCGGAGCCATATTTAACACGTTCACTGCGTCGTGGGTCACCGGTGGGTCGCGTCGTATATTTCTGATTTGCGACACGAATACTGAGTGGCACTACGATGCGCTGAGGAAGCTCAGATTTTTCAAAGACCCTGCGAAAAATGCACATGACAGGTTGCTATTGGAATCTGCTGTCGGTTCCTTCAAGTTTACACCGGAGGCTCACTGGTGGGTCACGCCGCACTCCTGAAAAATCTAAGGGTGGCCTACGGGTGGGCCACGACGCACAACATGAAATAGGGCGCCAAAAACCGCTGCCGCAGTTAACGTGTTAATATATTGCCTCCATCTTTAGTGCCCAGGATTTTACTTTCAATTTTTTTCCCATAACATTTTTTTCAACGCACACGATACACGCATTAGTGAGCTCGATTCATAGGATCGATACGAGTGACATTGTCGCGAATGCAGTCTGTAGCTGTGAGAAGGAAGTGTGATCGTTATCGTCTTTGTTATTGTGGACGAATGGAACGGTCGGCGGGTTAAGAAATGTACCAGGATTGCTACGCTTCTTCCAGGCTCCTGAAATTCATCCTTTCAGTTTTTTTCCTTTGATTAGCACAGCTACACTAAATCAACAAAATCTTTGTGGTACTTGCGCCTGTCGTTGGCGTGGATACTATAGCTCCCTGTCAAGCGAGCAGAGCCTAGGTGTGAAGAAGCAGAAACTAACCTCCCACCCCGCTCCACAACAAGTTGTGCACGGATCTGCCCTCAAAGAACAGCCGCCATGGCCAACCACCATCATAGCAGAGACGATGCGTCCGCGCTCGCAGATGGCAGCCAGACTTCGGAAAATGCTGCCGGTACGTCCTTGTACGACGTGCCGTCTCGCCGCCGCTCGGAGCGTCAAGTGCCATCGACGCAGCGTCAAGTGCCATCGACGCAGCGTCAAGCGCCATCGACGCGGCGTCAAGTGCCGTCCGCGCAGCGCCAGCGGCTTGGATCGCACGCCGCGGCATCTCAGCAGCATCACCCCGAGACCGTAAACTTACCGCCACCAACACGTCAGGATGAGGGACCTCGACATCCGGTGGACGCCATCGAGGCGCTGACCATGACTCATCCTCTCTGGCAGCTTCCAAACTGCACCCGAGAGCCCGCTTCGACCACTTTTGTCTTGCTGGCGTTGGTGGCCGTCGTGACGGTGCTGCTGTTGGTAGCATTTTATATCTACTTCACGCGATTTGGTGTCACACCTCTAGAAGGCAACCGTACATTAACGAGCGAGGCGAGCGTCGCTCCTTAGGGACTGCACGGGACTGACTTAGGGACGGCACGGACGGTTGGCGCTGGAGGTGTGTTGTGGTCCTTTTTTTCTTCTTTTCGAGAGGCTACGTACCGTGAATCTACACCGTTAGGACTCAAGCTCAAAGAAAAACAGAAGCGAGTGGTGAGAGCTCGGATGGACTCGTGCAACTTCCATTACGTGCCTCGGCGTTCGGACAAAAGGCATCAATTCTGCTGGGGCCAGTTCGCAGTTCCGGGTAAATTCTGCTGCGACGTCCGGACGATTGTGACTGAATTAAGCTGAGGTCAAGAGCCAAGATGGATCCCGAAACATGTAGAATGCCGCCATTATAGGCGTTCATTTGTGCTTATAGGAAATGAAAACTTAATGCAGCCATGAATTTTGTATGTGGTCGGGAATCGTTCACGGCTCGTCACGACCAGCATCTACGCGGTGCGCTCCACTACGACCTGACAAGCGTCTCGCAGCGCTCATGCAATGGCTTGTTCTGTGGTGATCGTTGCGGGGAACTCGTAGCTTGGACCATTCGCTTGTTACGTACACGTTTAAAGCGCAACAGGGCCATGCCTCGTGCCCATAGTTGTCCAAGTGACTCAGCAATTTTAGCGTACGCTAGTATGGAGGAACAGCTAACTTCAGGTGTCTCGTTGCTACATGCCTAATTGGTTTTCGCCGCAAGGAAAGTAAAAAAAAATTATCTCGCTTTCTTTTCTTCTTGGCGTTGTCCTGAAGCTTGAACTTCTGTAGCGATAGAACACGCTCTATAGTGCATATAAAGAAGGCGATTATAGCAGCACACAAGCGCTTTGTTTTGTGCCCCGGTTGAAATATTGGTTCAGAAAGGAGTCTGAACCCAGGAGAAAACTTGGGGGCTTTCTTAACCACGTTCTTAAAGTTTGAAGTTGGCCCAGCCCCAAAATTCTAATGTACCTCAAAAATTCTGGAATCAGCCCCCCCCCCCTCCCAGGAAATGAATTAAGGTTCATTAGCGAGGTTTAGTGGGTGGATTAAAGTCGATCAGTAGAGATTAGTGGGGATTTGTAGGTGGATTAATGTGGATTAGCTGGTTGCAGTAGAATAATCATATACCTGAATCGGAATCAGTCTTTATTTGTTAATATATTACATGCGTACAGTATATCATAGAGAAGGAGGTCCCGAAGTCAACGACTATAATGGGACCTCCAAATCAAATACAGTTTGTAAAACATTTAACAGGCGCGACAGATCAGATGAATATGAGAAATTGAATATATACATACGAGGTACAACTTAAAGCAGAAACTTGGGAGAGAAATAAACCCTATTAAGCTATTACAAAAGACCACCAAAACATACTGAATTGTATATCATACTGAATTATAACGAAGGTTAGGAGGCAGTGCAAAATACACGTAAGAAAAAAAAGGAGACGTAGAAGTAGAAAACATTTATTCCAAAAAGGTAGGATAGAGAGGCGAAAATACAGAGGAACTGCGGTGGACATTGGGGTCCTGAAATAAGACTCCACCCAAAAAGGAGACGAATTAATCACAATGAGGGCTCTTAGCCAAGAATTGATCGTTAAAAGTGTGCTTTAAAGATGAAGATTGAATGAGCATTTTTTAGTTCTAATGGTATAGTGTTCCAGAGAGCAACTGATGAGAAATGAATTGCCTGTTTCCTGTAATTGGTGTGTACTTTAGGCAGGACAATATTGTTTTTGAGTGCAAAGCGAGTTATATTGTCTTTTAGAATATAACATTGCGGTATGAGAGGAAGAGAGATTATATTGCTGAAAAGTTTGTACATTAGAATGCCAAGAGAGTATCTAACAAGCTGTGATACGGAGAGGATGGTGTGATCCTGAAGAATAAATGCTGCATCGATGTAATAAGAACTGTAGGCAAGTATACGAATGGCTTGATTTTGAATTATCTGCAATGATTGTAGATGGGTAGCATACGTGGTTCCCCAGCATACTATTCAGCAACTAATGTGTGGGTGTATAAATGCGTAATATAAGGATATTAATGTGCTGTTAGAAAAGTATGGGTGCGCTTTAATAAAGAATCTCAAACCGTATGCCATTTTCTTCTTTATATTGGGTATGTGTTTATGAAACTTTGGACTGCTGTCCAAATAAACTCCCAGAAATAAGGCGAACTCGCTAGCCTCGATGAGATGCTGACAAATTGAGACAGGAGGAATGGAAAGTGGCTGGCGTTGATGTGAGCTGAAAACAACAAACTTCGTTTTGCTGAAATTGATGGTCAAACTGTGCTGATTGCACTAAGGTAGAAGGTTTTTCAGGTCATGATTACGATTTGATACGAGGTTATTAACGCTTGAATCTGAGTTATAAATTGTGGTGTCGTCAGCATATAATATATAGTTGGAGGAACCGAGGCACTTTGGTAAGATATTAATATAAGTTAAAAGTAAGAGGGGACTCAGAATAGAACCTTGTGGTGCGCCTAAGTTCGTAAACACAACATCAGAGTAGACATCAGAAATAGTGACAGTTTGTAATCTATTTTGCAAGTAATTTTGTAACAATAATAACAATGGGCCAGCAATACCAATTTCTTCTAGCCTAGTGAAGAAAACTGGATGATTAATGGTGGCAAAAGCTTTCGAAAAGTCTATAAAGAGGACTCCTGCAAATTTTCCTTCATCAATTGCAATTCTTAATACGTCTGTAATAGTTATAAGAGCAAGTTCAGTAGAATACCCAGAACGAAAACCATACTGACATGGCGATAATATATTAAATTTTTCCAAATATTTAACGAGACGATTCTCATTTAGTTTTTCAATTACTTTGTTGAGACAAGGAAGAATGCAAATTGGACAATAATGTGTCATTAAAGAACTATCACCCTTCTTAAAGACCGGAAAAACCTTTCCACGCTTTAGTTCATGTGGAAAAATACCAGATTTAAACATGAGGTTCACAGTATGTGATAGGACGCCCCTAATTAGACGTGCAATCATTTTTATATGAACAAGATGTATGTTATCATGGCCAGGACTTGTTATTTTCAAATTACGGATTATGTCAATTATTTCCTGTGGTGTGGTTGGAAAGAGAAAAAAGGAGTAGGGGGAGGTGACTGGATAAAGGGGTACGGAGAGGTTCCTTAGGAGGCTTGTTGCTCTCATTAAAGAAAAAATTAAAAGCTGTTGCAATTTCTTTTGGGTTACTGTACTCGATACCGTTATGTTGGATCAAAGTTATTTCTTTGCGCTTACTGTTTCTTCCTAAGAATGAATTAACTATTTCCCACTTTTCCTACATATTGTTGCCACCTTCATTAAATTTTTGTTCATAATAGGTCCTTTTAGCTCTTTTTAATAATGCAGACAAGGTATTCTTATATTTCTTGTAACGAGCAGAAAGTTTAAATTTGAAGGGTGTCCTCTTTTTTTTCCCATTGCTTTAAGAAGGCTGTCTGTAAGCCAAGGGTTCTGTGGCGAAGCTACTTTTTTTTTGCTCTTTCTTATTTCTGAGAGGAAACGGAGTAATGACGTCAGAAGTAATAAAATCTGCAAAGAAGCTTTTTGAGGATCATGCAATAACATAATCGATTGCCAGTCAGCCTCAGCCACAGCAGTGAAGAAATTCTCTCTATCCAAGGCAATCTTACAGTATATCGTTCTGCTATGGTCTTGAGTTTTACTGGGAAAGCGCATGAATATCGGGAAATGATCTGTGATGTCTATTTCAAGGTCACCAGTTTCTGTTAGGGATAATAAATTTGTCAAAGCGTGATCAATGAGTGTGTTACTACCAGAAATGGTGCATCGAGTAGGAGCCGTGATACTGCAATCGAAACCAAAGCTATGGAATGAGCTGCTGCAGTTTATGGTATCTAGTAGCCGAGGCCAATGGTTTAGACTATTTGTGACAGGTCGGACTCGTTAGTGATGCGGTACAGCGCACTGTCTGTTGTTTTCCATGCCTTAATCATGCAGTTGTCCGTCCAGAGCAACTTAACCTTTTTCTCTTTCTTCAGCGACGCCTTAGAGAATAATGCCTTGTTTTACGCAGTCACGTGATCGTTGACAAAGAAAATGGGACTCTTCTCAGAGACCGCGATATCAATGTCGAACAAGGTGAGACGAGCTTTCCGCGCATTGCTCACAAGATCTGCTTTTTTTGGTTCTCGATAGAAAGTGGGCCAAGATGTTTTTCTGGTTTTTGTTTTTTGTGGGAACACGATGAGCCACATCGAGGTCAGCGGGAGTAACCGGGCATCCAATTTTTTCGCCAATGGTTTGAATGATAGTTACACAATCTTCACCTTGCGTGCAAGGAGCGCCCTTCACTTCAAAGTTATTCATTCTTGAATACTGTTCAAGACCACCAATCTTGCTTGCTAGCTCACTGCTTTTATACTTCGACACTTGGTTGTCAGCTGCAAGGAGGGAATTCTCGTTGCGCAACTCCTCTACGTGCGGTTTTAGGGATACCACACTGGAGTCGATACTGTCGATCTGGCTCTTCACTTTCAAAATATTTATTCCCGAGGATTGAAACTTGTAGCAACATAGCATAGTGGGCGAGTTGGTATCGCATCTTAAGGAACGAAACAGGGTAACTAAAACGAAGGACCAGAAAAGGAGAGACACGGACAAGCGCTGACTTACATTTGACTGTTTTAATCGGAAAACCACATATAAATAATCTCTAATCACTGGGTCACAACCTCATGTCATTGGGTCACAACCTCATGTCATCATCACAAAGTACTAAAATACAAAGAAAGGAAATAACAATTGCTGAATCTTAAGCACCTAGAGGCTCCCACGTTTTTCCAACCGCCATATCTCACGCTTAGACAAGGCCATCGAAGTGCTGCGCACACACGAGTCACTTTCTGTGAAGATATGATAAGCCCCTACTACTTCCCGTACTAGTTGCTCTTTATTACGATACAGCACGACAGTGTTGTCAAAGTACGGAGTGCACAGGCTAGATTTGGAATGTGCAACTAACTTTGACGAACAAGACCCTCTCAAAGAATTAGTTTATATAGGCACCTGCCTGTTTGGCCCACATTGAAAGGGGCACACGAGAACGGAATCCTGTACACCGCTCCTACTCTGCTCTCCACAAATTGAGCGCCGTGACGAACTCCACACCCTTCTGGGGTGTTGCCATTTTCTTTCTTGCGTTTCACTGACGCCGGAACCTTGTTCAATTTATTTGGCGCAGAAAACAGAACATTGCCACCAAACTTCTCCGCTATCTTCTTCCATCTGTGGGATAGCCGATGAACGTAGGGGACCACCGCCACCATTTACCGACATTGTACAAGATACGAGCGCTTTCGTTTCGCCTCCATCAAAACGTGGCCGCAGCGGCCGGGTTGTAATCCGGGTAGAACAGAACAGAACTGTCGCCTCGTGTGTGCCGATGAAACAAAACAAAGAAATGAAATCTGTGTTGCCAACTTCCTGCGTGAAAAAAAAAATGGCTGGCGGTTTTAGCATTGCTATACCCAGGTGAAAATTTTGAGCTGAGAATCAGCTTGTTCCCAGTGTTGGGTTATTGGCGCATTACCAACAGCTGCGGAGACCAACAGCTGTTGGAACCAGCAACTGCTGGAACTTGGCTAAAAAGTCAGTCACCTTGCAGAACCCCATGAAAGCAAGTTTTTTTTTTGTTTCCAGGTGGACACACATCGCCCGGTATATAGCTCAGATTGCCATTGAGGCGATTAAGATGTCCAATGGGCCAGGGATCCGACCCAGCACGCCTTTCCTTTCCTCAAGAGTCTGCAATGTTGACAACGCCAATGCCAATAAACCCAATAACGCCGGCGGCTTAATTTGTTAGCGGCTATTTATTAATAAAATAATAATGGAAGGAAAATATTTGCTAGCCGCGGCATCTGCCATCGAAACCTGTACCTGAGCCCCTGAGCTGCGGCTAGCGGGAATAAAAGAAGAGAGAGGCCATGGAGAGGGAAACAAAGGGGGAGCGATAGTAAGAAAGGATAAGGGCTTAATTTCTTAATCGCTTAATTTCTACAGTGCCGCGTTTCTGCCACGAGGCAGGAGGCTTCGCTTATCCGACGGCTTTCGCTGAGAATGCGTGCTTTCGCACTAGAAAAAGTACGACCGTTCCGCATGCTTACGTGTCACTGCCTATCGATATATAGAGCACGCTTGGACGTTTGAATATTTTGCAATGCTTTCCGTAGAAAAATCATGAAGCTTGCTGGGCTTTACACGCGTGAGCACTAGCGATATAGTGCTAATTACTAGTGGCTCCTACCGTATGTGTAACGTTAAGTGTAGGTCAAAAGTTAATAAGGCTTTTCGCTTCAGCCACATAACAGAGCCTTTACTGCACTACACAAGACCGAATGATCTTGAAATGCTAGCAGAAGGCTTTGGTTTCTTTTAGCCGTCGGAGGGATCTTGCTTATGTCGACGTCACATGACCGGCACAGAGTCTGATTAGCGGAAAGAAGTCACGCCTCATTGCGACGAGGCATGGTGAGAGAAGGTCGGGTGAAATTCCTTTCTGCACGTGGTGTCAGACGCCAACCCTAGCAAGAGAAGTCACGCCGCATTCCGACGAAGCATGGTGAGAGAAGGTCGGGTGAAATTCCTTTCTGCACCTGGTGCCAGATGCCAACTGTAACAGCATCTCCGGCGGGGGAGGAAGATCCCGACGCGTAGGGGCCAGCAGCCGCTGTACTGTTGAAGAGCCAAGCTCCAGCGCAAAAGACGGTCGTTTTTCGTAGACATGGACTGCAGCCAGGTGAGGGGACAGTGGTCAGCCTCTATGGTGAACCTTGAACCAGCGATATAGCAAGCTAGCTTCTGCACCGCCCTTACTACGCAGGCGCATTCCTTTCCTGATGCACTGTATGCTTTCTCCCGAACTGAAAGCTTTATACTGGCGTACAGTATAGGGTGTTCGTTCTCGTCATCTCTCTTCTGACAGAGCACCACCCCCATACCCCTGTCACTGGCATCACACTGAAGAATGAATGGCTTACAGTAGTCGGGTGCGTTCAACACTAGCTGACTCGTCAGTGCTTTCTTCAGCATACTAAAATCCTTTTCTTTTGTGTCATCCCACTTTATCGTTTGTGGTTCTGTTTTTTCTGAGAGCATCCGTTAAAGAACTCGCAATCTCGGAATATAGCGGGATATATCTTTGGTAATAACCCGCCAAGCCAAGGAATGATCTGATGTCCCGCTTGGTGCGTGGTTGCGGGAAGTTGTCTATTGCGGTCAGTTTAACCTCGGAAGGCCGACAATGGCCTTGCCCTATTACATGACCTAGATAAACTACCTCCGCGCGCCCTAATTGGCATTTGGGAGCCTTGACAGTTAAGTTGGCCTCTCGTAGACGACACAGCACGGTTCGCAGGTGTTTCAGATGGTCCGCCCATTATGAAGAAAACATCGCTATGTCATCGAGATACGGAAGTGCAAAGTCCTCCATTCCTCGTAGCACCTGGTCCATAAGGCCAGAGAAGCAATATGGCGCATTCTTCAATCCAAATCTCAGGACTTTCAAACGAAAGGTTCCCATCGGGGCAATAAACGCCGCAAGCCTGCTTGCCCTCTCGGTCAACGGAACCTGCCAGTACCCTCTGACTAAATCGAGCGTAAAGATGAAATTAGCACTGCTCACTTTCTCAAGCCTTTCTTCGATATGCGGTATTGGATAAGTCTGGTCATTCGTGATTAAATTGAGCCTGTGGTAGTCGATACATGGTCGCGGCTCCTTTCCTGGGACCTCAACCAAGATAAGAGGCGAGGTATAATCACTCCCTCCTGGCTCGAATACACCTAGCTCTAACATCTTGCTTATTTCAGCGGTCATGATTTCACGCTGACGAGGTGAAACGCAATAAGCTTTCGAACGAACTGGGTCCGACGAGGTTAACTCGATATCGTGAACGATCGCAGTGGTCCTGCCCGGCGTATCTGAAAATACGTCTTTAAATTCAAACACGAGTTCCCTCAGTTCGGCCTTCTGATTGGGATTCACCTCCGCCTGTTCTACCAGCTTGTCAATGGTCTCGTGAACGTCTTTTGCCTCCGTCACGGCTGTTAACTCCGGAAAGCCGACAGGCATCTCCTCAGGTTGGTTAAGGGACATATTCACAATGGCCTCCCTCTGCCGGTAGGGTTTAAGTAGATTGCTATGGTACACTTGTGGTGTCTTTCGTTTTCCCGGTACCGCGATTACGTAGTTTGTTTCAGATAATTTCTGAATTATGTCAACCGGTCCCTCCCATTGAACCTCTAGCTTGTTTTTCAATTAGGGTTTCAGGATCATTACCTTTTCCCCAAATTCAAAGCGTCGCGTGCAAGCCGTCCTGTCAGAGTAATGCTTAGCATTGCTTCGTGCCTTACACATTTCCTTCCCTGCTAATTCTTGAGAAGTGTGCAGACGGTCCAACAGCTCTAGCACGTAGGCCACAACCGAAGGATCGTCTGCCCGGCCTTCCCAGGCTTCTCGAACAATGCGAAGAGGGGAGCGAAGGCAGCGTCCGTAAACGAGCTCTGAAGGTGAAAAACCTGTTGATTCGTGCGGTGCAGTTCGAAGCGCGAACATCGCTGCAGGCAAGCAACTCTCCCAGTCGGCTTTGTGCTCATAACACAGGGCTCGCAAAAGCCGTTTCATGACTGAGTGGACTTTCTCTACCGCGTTTGACTGCGGGTGGTACACTGAGCTTTGAATGATCTTAATACCGCACCTTTCCAGAAACGTCGAGGTCAGTGCGCTCGTAAAGACGGATCCTTGATCTGACTGAATTTCTGCAGGAAACCCTACTCGCGCGAAGATAGACAAAAGCGCGTTGACGATCTCCACCGAGCTTAATTCTTTGAGAGGCGCTGCCTCGGGAAATTTTGTTGCGGGGCATAGTGCAGTAAGAATATGTCGATAGCCAGACTGCGTCAGGAAGTGGCCCCACTGTGTCTATTATGAGCCTGCGAAATGGCTCCGTGATAATGGGAACAAGTCTCATTGGTGCTTTAGCATTACCTCCGGGCTTGCCTATGCGTTGACATGTGTCGCAGCTACTTACAAATGCTTCTACGTCTCGAAAGCAGCCGGGCCAGTAAAATTCCTGCAATAAGCGGTCCTTTGTTTTACGAATGCCCAGATGCCCTGTCCAAAAGCCCCCGTGAACCAGGTGCAGGAGCTGCTCGCGATAGGGATGCGGCATCACGAGTTGGTCGAATTGTACTCCCTTTCGACTGGTGTACTTTCTATAAAGGACGCTTGCCCTCTTGAGGAACCTTACGTTCCATTTGGCCACACCTTCTTTAGCGTCCGGCCTTAGGTTACGCAGGGTGGAATCTTTTTCCTGCTCAGCAATGAATGTGGCATGGCTTACATTCAATAATTTTTGTCTACATTCTGCCTCGCGAGACATTTCAGGCTCCGCTGCTTTCCTGACCCCTTCATTAGCTGGTGTACTTTCTGCATTATCCCCTATAGGGCTGTTCTGTTTGGTGCTGGGTGACGCATCCTCCGTCAAATCTGTTTCCTCCACCACTAGACACTCATACACTGCCTTGGCCGCGAGCTCCCTTGCCTTGGAACGAGTTAAGGCTTCAGTATCCCTTCACTAAACCCGATTCCCCTGCGTCGCAGCAAATCCTCAGATTTTTTAGAAAACAAATATGGATATTGAGGCTGGAGATGTGCCGAGACGGCAGCTTCAGTGTCCAGTACTCCAAAAGGGCCTTCGATACGAATCTTGGCCACAGGGAGACAAACACTGGAGGTTTCCACGGCTTGCCTTATCCAAGCACATTCTCCCGTGAACTGGCCTTCCTCTACGTACGACGGATGCACCATGTCCATTGTGGCTGCCGAGTCGCGAAGCACTCTACACGGTTTGCCATTTACCACGAGGTCTCGAATGTACGGTTCTAGCAATTTCAGATTCTCCTCGTTACTAGTTAGTGACATCAACACAAGTTTGGGATTTTTGCATCCCACGGAGAAATGCCCTGTTTGCTGGCAGTTGTAGCAAACTATTGGTTTCTTGGCCTCGAAAGCTTTTTTCTTTTGCCTTTCTGCCCTCTGTTCGGGTGACTCCTTCCTTCCCTTGCTGTTCTCGTCACTACTTTTCACCGAATCTGATCTTTCCTTTGATTTATACTGATTCGACTTTGACCATCGCTCTGGCTTGTCGGGTCTGTATTTAGTCACCTCCTTCTTAGGAGCTTCGTTGCCTTCGAACGCACGGCGGGTTACGTACTCCTAAGCGAGATTGGCCGCTTTCGTGATAGTGGCTACGCCTGGCCTATCCTGAACCCAATACTTGATGTTTACTGGCAGCCGGCGGCAGAACTGTTCTAAGGCAACGCACTGCATTGTCTTTTCGGCGTCGCCGAGTGCACCCTCTTCTCTGAGCCATTCCTTCAGGTTTACCTCCAAGGTGTATGCAAAATCTGAGTACGACTCGCTTTTGGTCTTTTCGACTTCCCTGAATGCTTCTGCTGATAATCTGTACTTTTTGAGCAGATTTGCTTTGACTTTATTGAAGTCCTCTGCTTTTTTCCCCATGCGAGCGATGATATCAGCTGCCTCACGTGGCAGTAACGTAAGCAAGCGTTGCGGCCACGTGTTTCTCGCGAATTGTGCCTTCTCACACGTGCTCTCAAACTGTACCAGAAAAAGACCTATGTCCCCTCCTACTGCGTAGGGTGCCATCAAGTCTGTCATTCTACGCTCGTTTTCACGTGCCTCTGTGCTAGGTCTTTCAGTATTTTGAGCTTTCAGAAGCTCAATATCTAGGCGCTTCATTTCGAGGTCGCGCTCTTCTTTGGCCTCTAGGCGCATACGCTCTTCTTTTTCCTCTAGGCACTTGCGCTCTTTTTTTTTCCTCTAGGCGCTTGCGCTCCTCCTCTTTCTCTGCGATACTCTCTCGGCATTCCTCCAGTTCATCGTCGTCTGCCCCGATCGCTTCGATCGCCTCTATGATCTCCGGCTTTCTCTTTGATTCGGCAATTTGGAGGCCCAACTCATTGGTTAAGCTCAACAATTCCGGCTTCTTTAGTGCCTTCAATTTCATGGCTGCCCTTAGTGCTGCTAACTCTTCACTCTATAACAACCTTGACGTACTCAAAACTTCCGTCAATGGTTAAAGAAAAATCACTGCACTCTACTTTTCACAAAATACGTAAAGCCAAGTGATATCTTAGTGAAGAAAAGCCGTGCACTCACCATATGCAGTCATGAATCCAGACACCTTCCTTCCGAACGTTGTTACCAGGACGAAGAGGCTACGGTCCCGTAGTTGTCCAAGTTGGGGTCTCCTGGGTTGCGTATCCCAATCGCTGCCAGACAGTTGTTGCGACACATGTCTATCGAAGCTGGACCGACGTTACTATTGGGTAGCGTGGCGTCGTCGGCGGGCTACAGGTATCCGGTAGACCATGGCTACCGAGCAAGGACGAGACGATTTCTAGTGCGAAACTTGCACAGTTTATTCCAAGGTTGGTGAAAAGATGAAGTGAATGAATATCCCAAAAGTACATTTAGGAGCCCCTTAAATAGGCTCTCTACAATCGTCGGAAGGATCTTGCTTCCATCGACGTCACGTACGTGACCGGCACAGTCTGATTGGCGGAAAGAAGTCACGCCTCAGTGCGAGGAGGCATGGCGAGTGAAGGTCGGGTGAAATTCCTTTCTGCACATGGTGTCAGGCGTAAACCCTAGCAGGAGAAGTCACGCCTCATTCCGACGAAGCATGGTGAGAGAAGGTCGGGTGAAATTTCTTTCTGCACCTAGTGCCTGACGCCAACCCTAACACTACACAGTTACATGGGAAAGACTGGATGAGTGTTGTTTGACATGCAATCACAGTCAGATATCTAAAAAGCATTTACCCATTGCACAAATCAACACTCAAGGGGCATACACTATAAGAAATGCCTTCTGCCTAGCATAGTGCGCTGTTATATGATGGGGTTGTGTGTATATTGCAATAGCCATATGTGGAAGCACGATCATTCGGTTAAGTACAAAGGATGAATTTGTCATTAAGGTAAAATGTCAGTAGTGTATAAAGGCTGATAATTTACATCCAAGAATAGAGCAGTAGAGGCATTCTTTTTATATAGGACAGGAATACAGGCGCCACATTCTTGAAAATTTGTGTCTGTAATGCCTCTATGCCTAACGTGTATTCTTTTTTGCTTTCTGTTTGTATCCTGGCAGCAGACACCAAATTGTTTTCGTTTTGATATTTGGATATAACTGCCTCCTAAGAACTATTTAGGCATAGTGCTCATTCTGTTTTGAATAATTAATGAATCTTATGCTAACCTTACCTTACCATATGCTGCCAGTGTGTCTGGCAGCTTATGTTTTTTTTTTTGCGATGTTCTTATCATTCAAGTGCACTTATC
The DNA here is from genome assembly GCF_052857255.1 of Amblyomma americanum. Classification (NCBI taxonomy): domain Eukaryota; kingdom Metazoa; phylum Arthropoda; class Arachnida; order Ixodida; family Ixodidae; genus Amblyomma; species Amblyomma americanum. The sequence continues at coordinate 232,316,201 of NC_135497.1, forward strand.
AATGAACTGCAGTGTGAGCACACTCGGAGCTGCCAGTGAACTTTCAGCCCATTTTATGGATTCACCTCTGTCTTGAAAAATGATAGCCTCATTGGTTTCAATCCTGGCACCCACACATAATTTTTTTGCCTTATTTTCATCTGTTTATTTGTTATATATTACCCTCCTTGTCATGGTTTATATCAAGCATAATAGTGCCTATGCCTTTTGCACTTATCGAAGGTTTCTCCCAACTGCTCACAGATGAATTGCATGGCAGTTTATTTTTAAATAGGTGCATTTTTTTCGTTCTTGCTTGGAAGGACTCGAAATTATTCCTGTCTTGAAGCCTTTTTATTGCTTCTTTGAAAATCTGCCACCCCTCAATGGATAATAATCGTCATTCTATCCTTCAATGAAAACATCCTTCTGTTTTGTATGTTTCTCTTTTATTCCAACTAATGGTCTCCCCCCCACTCCCCTCCCCTTTTTTTTGTTTTCTGAAGCTGCCTATTGGTTTCTGTATTAAAAGTACAACGGCTGAAGGGTGCTAAATTCTAAGTTTCCGCTTACTATGTTGCTGGGTGAGCATGCTCATGATTTTAATGTTGTCAGAGTTTAGTTTAAGTTTAGTTTTGCTCGGTGTTTTACAAGCTACAAAAGTCCAGAATCATATTTCGGGATCTTTCAAGCTTCCTCTGATAACAAGACTCTGAAGTCTCTCCAAATGTTTAGCCATGGAAGGAGTTAGCTTTATTATGGCAAAGGCTGTCTCTTCAAAAGATTTTAGTTTGCGTGCAACTAGAGGCGTTTTGTTCGACATGCGCTCCCTCCAACAAAACTAATCTACAGAGTTCTAACTTTATTAGTGTGCTGTATTGAGAAAAATTAACTGCTTGTTGTGCACTGCGCATGAGAGTACTGCATGTGCGGCAACACATGAGCATTGTGTGCTTTATGAAACTCCCGTAAAGACTGTCAAGAGTTCATAGAGAATGGCGCTTTCCTTACGTTTGTCCGCAGTGGTGAGATGTCTTGTCAACGCTGCATAACCAGTATGCTCAAAACTGCATCAGCACGGACATACTGACCCCGTTACTGACCCCAAGACAGCAAGGGTTTACTAGACTTAATTTCCTGTGCCCTGAGATACTCATAAATGTCATCACCACATTACTGAGGAGGCAATTCAGTATAGGCAAAATAGTTCACATATTCTATGATCTATGCAGTCATTTGAGCTCTCGGGCTTTTAGGCAGCGCAGGCATCAATTTCTTATAGGGGTTACTTTTGGAGAAACTGTTATTGAGAAGGCAATTGTGGCGGCATTTATTAAAACACTTTACAAATGCCGATAACTTTGGGACACTGTGGTGGAAGGAACAGTACTAATTCAGTATTACACTGTTAAGCATGAGCCACATATTAATGCCAGCAAAATGCTAAAATGCAGATGTAGCGGCATTTATTAAAACACTAAACATGCCGATAAGTTTAGGAAAATGTGGTGGAAGGAACAGTACTAATGCTGTATTACACTGCTGAAGGCATGGATTAATGCCAGCAAAATGATAAAATGGGAGCTAGGTTCAGCCTCCCACTTTCTTCTCAAAATAGGCAGTCTACAGTGATGCCATGAAAGATGCTTCATGAATCTACTTTCGCGAGAGGTGATGAGTGTCCAGAATGTCCATGTCAAATGCTCGGAGCGATTAAGCTCCACTGCACGTAACATTCATATTTGCGCTGCACAGCTTTTAATTCTTGCAGACTTTATAGAACTGACGTCGAGAAGCTAAAGAAAAAGTTTTCTCGTGATTGTCGCTTCAAAACAACTATTCGTCATAGGCCGGTAATAGCATCGAAGTCATGGTCAGTACAACATTTTGTTTGGTGATTACATTATCATGTATAAAAATTCAGTAGGGCGTGTGCCAGCTAACATCAGTTTGTGCTAAGGTTGCTCGCAGAACTTTGCTGCTAAGGACAGCTAGTTATTGCTCAGCTGATTTTGTAACATCAAATGTACAACTGCAGCTAAATGTATTGGGCTTAACCTTTGATGCTGTATGACAGAGCATGGTGTGATTGTTTTCCTTGTCTTTTCATAATGTGTAGAATTGTTTACCTTGTTTGCATTATTCGTGCTGTTATTTTCATAAATGGCTCTCTCTATGTGCCATAAAACTCAACACAACACAACATAAATGGTCCTCTTGCTCATTCATTATAATTATCCGGCAATCTAATCAAATTAATTTCATATAATGTTGTATAGCTATTTCGCTTGACATCATTCTTATTCTTTGACCTTCGAAGCAAATGATTATGTAAGCATTGGTGTATGTAAACACTTGGAGGGATGAAATGGGCCTGACATGTAAGAGACCTTTCTCTCAGAATCTTGGGTAAAATCTACATATTAATTTCGGTGGCAATGCAGTGCTGTTAAGATCACATCATGCGTGCTATTTTTATGCATAAGGGAACATCACAATGCTCAGTGGTTCCAATAAGTGTTTTGGGGGTCTGTTCGCAAATATTGCTGTCTTCTGGGGGTATGTTTCTTTATTACCTATGTACAATGTTCAAGCAGTCCTTATCAGAACAGTGGAAATGAGACAGAGGAATTACGTATTTTTTTATCTTCTCCATGCATTGTATTTGGTAGTAGCAAATGAGACTTTATTCCCTTTTCTTTTTCATAGTACACATTGTCTTATATCTAAAAGGAGTTTGTGCTCTGTTGTGTGCATCTTATATGTGTTGACAGTCAAGATACAAATTGTTTTGTGAATCTAGGCAGTTTTCAAATGAATGCAGTCCTTGGAAGCTAGTTGGCATGGACAGCTGTTTGGTGTTCGAATTCATCTGTGGTATCCAAACCCTTCAGTCCACTCTGGCATTGTCCCCCCTTTTTTCTCTGTAGTACTCTACTACATTGTAGAGTAATCTTGAATTGGCACATTCTGTTGTGTTCTTGCATAAAAAAATTGAAAATAGAAACATATTAGAAGGGAGAAGATCCTGAAGTGGGGCTAGTTGGTTACTTTAAGCATGATGAGATGGAACCAGTGTTACTAAGAGACAAAGACTGAAGACCAGCTACACACTATGAATGCTGGGCAGTGAACAGAAGTCTGTAGCATTTATAGTGCTCAGCTCATTATCAGGCCTTATTTTTTTTGGCACTGAAACTACCTCTTATGTTAAGTCCTTGCTCAAGATGTTTTTTTTCTTTAGGCCGTAAGCCTGTCTCCTGACATTTTCATTGAGGTGGAGAGTTGCACTTTGATTACTCATGTCTAACCATTGTTGCTTGCCTGCTGTCCTCTCTGTAGTGCAGCTTATTGTAAAGTCTTGGCATTTGCCATCATATGTGCTGCGTGTTAATTGACTGTTGCAACAAACCTATGCCTGTTTTGCTTCGTTTCACAGATGCTTTCCCAGCTTTCCTGTATATAGTTCTACATATTATCACTTCACCTTCAAATTGCCTATTACTGTACTGTCATATCATGTTCTACCTTCTCTTTAGCAGGCAATTTGTACCTCGAAGTATTCTTGAAATGCAGTTGTGTGTATTGTCGTGAACGTGTTCACATGTGTTTAAAAAGCATTTTTGATGTTGAGACCAGCCATTGTTTAAGACACGATTTTCTAGCATGGAAACCAGAGGACGAATATGATGAAAGAGGGTAAATGCTAGACGCAAACAAAACTTCACTGACCTGGGGAACACAGAAAAAGTGCATGCGCACAAGTTGTAGGCAGAGCTGTGACAATAACGCAAAGCAAGATTACTCGAAATGAACAGCTGGCATGGTTCTGCTTGTGCACGTGTGTATCTGTGTGGATTTTTGCTATAAATGTGTGCCCCGCAGTCAATATAAATTTGGTATGTAGTGCTAATTCAGTTTCATTTTTTATTTTCGTATTTAGTGTTGAAGAATTTTCCTCAAACGCCGTAAATTCGCTATCCCTACTGTGTACTAGCCAGAGTCGCTTTGGGACGTTAAACCCCATAAACAAACACTCCTACTCTGTACTGTATTAGACCCATAATGGTGTTGTCAGAGGACTACAGATGTGAAGCACAAAACATTTGCCCGAATCTCGTGAAAGCATCACCTGGTTGCCTGGCGCTTTATAATACTGAGATGGCGCTGGGCCTGTCCATTTCGTGCTCATGCTTAAAGGGGCCATTATCTGATGGCGTGTGCATGGTGTCCAGACAAGGATTTGTGCTCTCTTCAGAACTCGAAGCAAGCGAATTGAAGTGGGTTGTACAGAAGTGAGACAAACTCTTTTGTGCATGAGAAAGGGGAGAACTGGTGCCATTCTTACTGCTGTGGTTTCTGGTTGCGTTGTGGATCATTCATTCAAGCAGTTTGAACTGTGTGCATGTTCTGCATTATTTCGTCTCTTATAATGCCTATGTTTAATGCAAATAGTCATAGTGATGTGTTGCAGACATTAGGTATGAATGAATGTGCTTTATCCAGCTGTTTCTGCAGTGAACCATATGGTTATCCTGAATGGACTAGGCACGGTTCTAATGGCATTTCACAGGAGATACTGGGCATGAAAAATAGTGTTGATTGGGGCTTTGATGCAGACTATAATTTAGCTAATGACTGGTAGTTAGTGTTATAAATAGTGGTCTACAATTATATTTATTATTGTTTCGGCTAATGCAAGTTGAAAAATGAGACAGATTTTGTGAGCACGTCTAGAAACTTGCGCCATGCATGGGTAAGGCCCTAACTTGCTGCGGCAAAAAAAAAATTAATATTCCGCAAATTGAGAACAAAAACTGCAAATTTTTGCAGGAGACATCAAATAATTCTTTAGAAGGAACCTCTTATTATATTCGGAACCAAGAAATGAATATAGTATGAATTCTTTTTTTTTATTTCCGAGCTTTTCAAGGCAGCTAAAGCGACTTTAATCACCAGGCTTGAGAGCTGCTGAGGTGAAGTCAGCTCTTTAATGACCTTGGAGGCAAAGCGAGCGGCATGCAAGTGCAAAGGAGAAGGCGGAAATGGATATGGAAAGAATATGGTGCAGGGCGCTGAGAAAGAAAAGGCACTGGAAGAGTTGACTGGAGTTCGGAAAGCAGAGGAGCTCAAAATGGCGTAAGACTGGGCAGCTCGAAACATCGAGTAGCAGCAGCATACAAGCTATGGTGGCTACTATTTTGTGGCAGGTTGTGTGCATAGAAGTATTTTAGGCTTGGCTTCGTTCAGTTATGGCACGTGCATCTAAAGCATCGCTATAACTCCTCCAGAATGAGGCTAGCAGTATGTTGTAAATAAATAAAATAAATAATGTCCGCTGCTTCCTTATTGTAGCATGTGATATGTGTTTCTTGAGCGGGCACTTGGCTGTGGTCTATCTGCGTGAACAGTTTGAGGATGCAGTATAATCGCACTAATTGTCTTAAATTTTTGCAGTTTTCTGACTCCACCCTCGCATCATTTGTTCAGATAAGGTAGAATAGTCAGTTTCCCATCATACTGTCTTTTCTATCGATGTCCAAAACAGCAGCACTAAAAAAGAATGGGGCTACTAACATACGATTCAGTGAAAAATGCTTACATCTGTGATTTTGTGCGGTATTACGGGAAACTAGGGGCCTTGCGTGTGGCATTGTGCTTACGGAGCCAGCCCTTTATCATTTGTGCTCGTACTTTATGTCGCTTGTAAGACAGTGCAAAAAGACAAAGAAAGTTGATTAGAACATATATGTTAGGTAAATTCCTAATGAAATCTAGAACTAATGTGGTGGGGCATGTTATGTGGGGGTTTAACATCCCAAAACTGCACATGGGCTGTAAGTCATGTTGCAGTGGAGGGCTCCGGAATAATTTTGACCAGCTGAGAATCTTTAAAGGGCCACTCATTTTTTCTACCTCTCATTTTTCTGAAACTTTCACGGTATGTTCTCTGAAGTTTTCTGGTCGTTTGTGGCAACTTTCACAGTGAGGATTTGTTTTCCTGCGTCGCAAATGAATTTTACAATTTCCCATTTCGTGAACTCATTTCAAGAGATTAACTACAGGCTTCTTTGCGTGTGTTATTTCACTAGATGCTTGGCCATCAATATTCACTCTGTCTGCGGAAGAATTCAATTTTGAACTAGCATTTGGTCATTTCAGACAAATGTGCAGTCGTCTGTTTGGCCATTCAAAGCACGCACGATAGGTTTTTGTGACAGTTCAGATGACGTCTTAGGATGGTCTGTCTAGAAGTCATCATTTGGTTGAAACACGGTTTCGGTTTCCTGGCTTTTCCGCTTTTAAAATGTTTCTACTCGGGATTTTGAAAAACATTTTTTTTGCACCAGAACGAGGGGGCTCTAACGAATATGACGTGATTGTCACCTCGGTGTTCAAAAAACTCCCGGAACTGGTATTTAATATGCACTGACATTATACAACACACGGGTGTTCTTGCACATCACCTCCATCAAAATGTGGCTGCTGTGGCTGAGATTCAGTCCTGTGTCCTTACGCTGAGCAGCCAAATGTTGCAGCCAATATGCTGCCATGGTGGCTGATGATGCATTGCACCAGTGAGCATGAGCCGGTTGTTATTGCCAGCCGCATGCAAAATTTATGCTTATTGTGGTTTTCCATGAGAGCATTCTTGTTAAAAAGGAAGGCACTGCTCAGTAGTGCCATGCTGTTGAGTCAGAATTTCACCTTCAGTCTAGTTTCAATAGTTGTATTTGACTCACTGGAAAAGCCTGAAGCTCTGTCATTCTGGTCCTTGAATCTGCATAAATGCCAAGAATATGCATGCGCTTGCGTTGTTATAAACACACTGCAACGCTGTTTTTATTCTTGCAGGTACTGGCACTCTTATGGAAGAAAAAAGTTGGCAGGAAAACAATAGTCCAAACCGCCCCTGGCTATCTTCGTAAGCCTCATATAGCTTGGAAGTCATGGTCTGTAAAGTAGCTAGTCTTGTAATTGCCCCATCTAGTGTATGTGGCAACAATGGGGCGCTTCTGTGCTTATCGCTTTATGCTAACGGTACTACTGTGGCCGTGCATGTAGAATGGTACCAACGTCTAGGCATTGCACAACTGTTTCTTCGTGGTCTTGTGTATGAGTGCATCTGGAGGAGCGTTCTTAAAATTTATGGTAATATAGAATAAAGCATGGTGTGATCTTTTCTTGTTTGTTCATGATGTTTGGTATCTCGCCCATACCATTACAAGAAAAGGTTTATTGGAATGAGCCTATTGTTTGTGTTGCCTTCTGTGCAAAAGAGTTCGTCTTGAATTTTTGGGACTGCTGCGATTCTGGCAGAGGGCTGTCTTATTGATTCATTGTAATTTGCTTTACTTTGTAACCAAATTTCTTTCAGTTACGGTTGTGCAGCTACTTTTTCCTAGTTCCTTGTTTTTTCTGCAACTTTTATGAGAAAAACTTGTGGACGTCATGGTATGCCATCAATTGGAGAGAGAGAGAGGCAACTGCCATGGCTTGTAGTGGACCGGATTCATGTAAAATGGCAAGCATAAAATTGGATTTTTGGTCTTGTTGGCATTGTTGATGCACTGAATAGTGCAACATGAGAGCTACTTCTCCATGTGAGGGCATTTTTCATCGCTATTGTTATAAACCTCTTGTTTTGGCTCCTTTCGAACACTTTTGCTGTCTTCTGTTGTTATGCTTGTGTTAGTTGCCCATACTCAGTGTCCAAAATATTTCTCAACAACAGGGGCAACCGAAAGCAAGCAAATGCTTTGCAGCTGTTTCAAAGCGGCAATGTAGCCTTTGTTTCTCTAATAAGGGGTTCACTGATAGAAAAAGGAGTGTCCAGAGTAGGTTCTTCTCTCATATTGCGTTTATCCTGTGCTGTGGGCCCCTTGCGTTCTACCAGCTAGCCCAGTTCAAGCTTCTTCACATCACTTTCAAGTTGGTGTCATTTTTTTTCATCGTGGCAGTGCTCGCCCTTTTATACCTGCAAAGAGGATTGATCTTGTACTCGGTTTTGTTCATTTCGTTTGTGACAATGAGGGAAATGCTAATTGTTTTGCAAAGAGGGGTGGTTCTGGCGATCTGTACAGCAAAGATGTCTGGATCCTTCAACAGCCACTCAAATGATGCACTTCTTTTAGTGTCTTTATTCATCCCTGGAACCCGAATCATTCAGAAGCAAACACAGGAGTCATCCCCTCCTATTATGCATTTCTGTTTGCTTTTGCATTCTGCAATGGCACCAAGAAACCTTAGCTTCTCACGTTCTGTTTTTGTTTTTCGCAATTATGAACCAAATTGCATCAAAAGATGTGAAAGAATTTCCTGCCAAGAGATCATTCTTTTTAGGCTATATGCCGAACTCCTGATATTTTTGAAGTGCCAGTCTCCATTTTACTGATCAGTAGATTACTCACAGCCAAGCTATTGTCTCTCATATACTCTCCTCGCTGCGGTGCAGGTTGTTGAATGTCTCGGCAGTAACTGACTTTTCCATTGCATGCTCTGACTTTCGCAACAATGGTATGCCTCTGTTGTTTCACATTATATGTGAGGCCTTGTAAAATTCTTGTATTTATAAAGATTTACCTTGCATATTTTAATTTTACCTTCACAGAAGCAATTGCTGCTGCCATTTCACCCTTTATCTTCTTTGAGACATTCAAACTTCACCTGTGCGGCTGCTCAGAGGAAGTTGCATATTGTACAGTTTGTACTCTGCATTCAAACCTAGGGAATTGAATCTATTAATGCAATGCAAAAATGGCTTAAAATTTACAAGCTCTTAGTAGCCATGAATGTACCTACTCTCAAATTCATAGCATGCATGAGGAGGACAACAGACTACAGAACATGCACTATTGGAACTGCATCAATGCTTCATCATGATGCAGTTCCAATAGTGCATTTATGTGCTTGTTCTGTATTTTTTTGTCCTCCACAGCGCGTGCAATAGATTTGAGAGTTGGTACAATTATGGCTACTAAGAGCTTGTAAATTTTAAGTTGTTTTTGCATTCCTTTAATAGATTCACTTATCAACTTTAAAGTGAAGTCACCCATATTTGGTGGCAAAACCCATACATATAAACTTAGTAGAACAAGACTCAGCTTTTATGGCTTTATAGCAGCCGCTGGGTGGAGGCACATTGGTAGCTCTGGAGGTATCAAGCTAGCTAATGACTTATTTACGTCTAAATGGCATTAACTATTACAATTATCTGATATTGCTAACACAAATTTATGACCAAATCCTGTGTCTAGCTTTGGTCATTCTGTGAATGTATGTGTTCATGCTTGATGCCTCATGCAATTGTAGAGATTAACATAAGAAGGAGTAAGTAGTGTTGATTAGAACATGTATGGAATTCGCATTCCTCAAGGAATTGAGCTATGAAAAATGAAATTCTTTCTTGTTTACTTTTCCCAGGTTTCTAGGAGTCACCTGTGGGCTTTTGTGTTTCACTTTTGAGTTGGGAAAAGTAGGCTTCAGCACATGGTTGGGCATATTGTAATTGTAATAGTAGTTATCTGGCAAAGGACAGGGTTAAATTAAGAGATGTGGGAGAGGCCCTTGCCTTGCAGTTGGCGTAGTCAGGCTGATGATGATTGCATTAGGCTTTCCGGAAAATTTTCACTTGGGTAGTCTTCTGAGAGTATTTTAAAGTGGTGTGTGTTAATTCTGCATTAGTGTGGTTTTGAAAGATTGAGAATTCAGCAAAGCCCTATGCACGTTTACAGCACGTGTGTCCAGCTCCTGTGGGAAGAAATTTATTACTTTAGCCTTGTTGCCAGCTATTTCATGTTTTTTAGTATAGTTGCAACTGTCTTTCAGAGGGTGAAAGCACATCTTTACAGATGCCTTCCTCGAGTTTTGGGGCTGTTGATTATACATCTTTGAGGCATGTAGAATGGTTGCAGGATTACAAATGGCATCTTGCACATGTAAAATTTGTGCTGTCGGGTGTGTTTTGGAATTTGCGGACTTTTTCATGAGATGTGTGCAGTTTGCTGTTGCATGCATGTTTTGTAAACAAGCGTGATTGGAAGTCTCGTATTGGCTTAGAATATCTGTAGGTTTTTACTTGTTGCCACAATTACTTGTTGCTACAATTCCAGTGGACCTTATTTGATGATGAGTTCTTTGTAAATTGTCATGCTTATAGGAGATGCATTTCAACTTTGAAACAGACCATCTTATTTTAAGACCAGGTTGTCTCAGACTTTTGGCTTGCTCAGATTGACTCATGCCAGCAAAGTAGCAAGACTTGAGTTGGAGCATCCTCACCGTGCATTAACTCTTCTTGAGAGGTGTATCTATCACTTTTTAGAAAACGTACTTTCTCCCATTGTGCAGGTTTTGTTGTCACTTGGAGTGGGTGCAGCTCAAAGTCTCAGCAAAATTCGCCAGCAGGAAGCCGGCAGCATGCGTGCCCTGAGTGTGGCTATGCCACGGTTGACCGGACCTGCTTCAAGAACCACCAGCGGACACACACTGGAGAACGCCCCTTTCGATGCAGCCATTGTGAAAAAAGCTTCACACAGAGTAGCTGCCGGAAGGCACACCTCCGAAACCACACGGGCGAGAAGCCATACCAATGCATACGTTGCGGCAAGAGCTTTGCAATAAGGAGTCACCTGACAAAACATCTTCGCATCCATACAGGCGAGAAGCCATATCACTGCAACCTGTGTCCCACAGCTTTTGCTTTGAAGGCCAACCTAAATAGGCATTTACAAACCCACAAGGTTGAAAAACCATTTGTGTGTTGCTTTTGCCCAAAGGCATATGCACGCAGGGAAGATCTGAAACACCATATGCAGAGTATTCATCCAAATGCTTCTGAAGTTATGCAATGCCATGACATGTTCTGCCAGTTTTAAGTGATGGCAAGACACTTATGTGGCTATGTGGCCTTTGCTCAGCAAGAAGGTCCAGTCAGATGTTCCAAACTTATATTCATGGACCTAATGATGAAATTGTCACCTTCTAACATTTCCATGTGCTCTTTCCATCCAACAAGACCCTTGAAACCTATCTTCATGGGCCGAATGGTGAAATTGCCATCTTCTTACACCTCTTAGAGCTCTACCCATGTGTCTATTGCAGTCGGGACATTATCGGTATGCAGTTCAACATGGTAGAGCCCATATAACTCTCCTCAACTTTGTGAAGTGTGCTGCAGGGCCTGTATAACAAAATAGACAAAGTGGGGAACATTTCTTTATGGACATGAAAATGCCTTTTTCTCTCCTCAGCTCGCTTGTAAATGGAGATCAGTAAATTTCCGCTAGCTATGTCTAACTTAGCTAAAGCAACTGTTGCGAAGACAACGTCCACTTTTGGTCTTTACTGCGAGTCTAAAACAAGCCTATTATTCAGGCACCTCATCTCTGAAGCCTCTTTAAACTGTCTTCAAGAGAAGTAATTGTAGGTGGAAGGCTACCACCCAACCTCAGAGGAGCATTTCTTCACCTTTCTTCGCTGCGATGACAATTTCTGCTTTTGGTCTTGTCCGTGAGTCTGAAACTGGTCTACTATTCAGGCACCTAATATCTGAAGCCTGTTCATATTGCGTCTTCAAGGATAGAAGTGGTTGCATGTGGAAGGCTACCTCTCAACATCAGAGGAGCATCTCATCAACTTCCTTCGTTGTGAAGACAATGTCTGCTTTTTGTCTTGACTGTGAGTCTGAAACTAGCCCATTATTCAGGCCCCTAGTATCTCCACATAGCTTATTCTGACTTTTTCTTCACAAGAAGTTCATTGCACGTGAAAGGCTACCTCCCTGCGACACCTGAGAGGAGCATCTCCTCTACTTTCTTAGTGCTTGGCTGCAATTGTGCATTGTATGACCTACCAGGTTGCCTACAAGGTTTTGTTCCAAGGGATCTAAGAGCGTAGTTTGACAGGGGCATTCTGGCTGTTTTGCATTGTACCATATTTTGATACATGAGATTTGAAATGCGAGGTCTAGTGCGAAATTTTGGTTTTCTACTCGTGAAGAGTGATGCGAACGAAGCAAACATACTGACCATGAGCGCAGGTGTTTCCTTCATATTAAGTTTTTTTTCAGAGTATTATGCTGCATTTACTTCACCCTTCTGTGCTTAAAATGGTGCGTTATTTCTTTTTCTGACAAAGGGCTGCCATTTCCCACTGAAAGATGTTTTTGTCTGCTGGTGCTTGTTCAAAGCATCTACGAAGTTGTTTCAGGGCAGCCCGCCACTAAGGTATAAAATTTTTTTCGGATAGAGAGAGGCCTTTCGTGGCGTAGCAATACCAGTCTTGGCGGATGTCAGAAAACAGGTGAATCGGTAACTAGTAAGGTGTGTCTAATAGTTGCCTTTTTAACTTACAGATAGGCGCATGATTGTAATTAAACATTTGTAGCTGGCCGTTAGTAGTAGCGATATCAGTTTTTAGAATTTGGAAAATACTTAACTTCGCCGCTGTGGCGCAAGAAATTTGGGTCAATTCTGGCGCTATTCGAAAACCGCGCTCCTGCAGGAAGTGCTAAGCGGCGTCCATCAAATCGCGTTATATGCCGCATGTACCACATGACTGCTCCGCTCGCGCTGCGGTGTTCCCCGCTTCTGTCTACTTCGCTGCTCCAGCGCGTGCGGTGCATGGATCTCGCATGGTACATGCGGCACGGAGTGACTCGATAAAAAAAATGTGCCTGGACGTCACGACCTCTCGCAAGGACTACTGGGAGTCTGGGCAATGGCGCGGCCGACAGTAACGTCGTAACGTTGAGTGCAGTGGCTACTGCCCATGTGCAAGCGTGCTTAGACTGCGGCCAACTAGCAAGGTGGAAGCTCTCGCGTCCGGCTGCAAAAAATTTCGCGTAATGGCCTCTCCTAACTATCCTTCCGCCACGGAGTGACGAGATTTAAAAATTGGTTTTGAGAAAAGGAAAGACGCTGTAGCTCGCTACTTGGTGGACACTTATATCGCACTGTGGGGGAAAGGTGAGAGTGAAGAAAGAGTCGTCATAGTGGAGACCTCTGGAGTAATTTAGACCAGCTTGGGATGCACACCGGTGCTTTTCGCATTTCGTCTTCATCGAAACGTGGCCGCCGCGCGCGGGTACTCCGGCCCGCTATAGGCAAGCGCCTAACCAACGCAATTTGATTGATATCGCTTTGCGCTCCCCACAGGCGCGCGGCTTTCCAATGGCGCGAGAAATACCCCAAAATTTTTGAGCCAAAGCGCCGAGGGTAATCACATTTTCAAAATTCTAAAATCTGATATGACTATTACTGTCGGCCGGCAACAAAACTGTAACTGCTATCAGGCGCCTATTGGTAGTAAAACTTGACAGTTGAGCCCACCTGTAACAGGCGCAGATATAACCAGCACTCAGTACGCACTAAGGCGGTGCTACCATCGCGCGCCGAAAGCGGGGAAATAAAAAGGAAAGAAAAGAATTTTGCTAGCCGCAGCATATGCCATCGCTTCGCAAGCACCTCAGCTGGGGCAGCGGAAATGAAGAATAGCAGGCAGAACGGAGAAATGATACTCAAGAGGTGAGGGGACAGGTAGAAAGGATAGGGGAGAAGTAATGCAATCTTTGTTCGTAAAGTTCTGAGACTGAGTCTATTAAAAAATGCGTTTAACATTGAAATCATTTTTGCAGCACCCCTTCGAAATAGTCTCCCATACAGCTTCCAACGCTTCTTGAGGTCTTGGAAACCGTTGGAAAACGCTTCTTTTGGCAAGGCTGTCAGCTCCTTTGTCGTGGCGTCTTGAATGGCCTCCACGATCCCCATCCAGCAACAAATTAGGGCTCTATTCACAAGAGGAAACAGGAAAATAAAGCGCATGGGGTTAGGTCAGGCGAGTATGGCGGATGAGGAAGTTCAGTGATGCTATGCTTGGCGAGAAATATTGTCATGCTGAGAGCAGCGTGCGGCCATGTGTTATCGTGGAGAAGGCTGCATTGTCCAGGTGTCCATAAGTCAGGGCGACGGCATCGCAGGGCATCATGCGTGTGTTGGAGCACGCGGATATAAAAGTCCTGATTTACCGTCTGGCCTTGTGGGACGAACTCGTTGTGTATGACACCTCTGGCCTCGAAAAAAACTATCGGCATCGTCTTTGGTTTGGTCTTCTGTCGCCGCACTTTTCTCGACACAGGTGAGCTTGTGGACCGCCAATCCGTGCTCTGCCTCTTTGTTTGAGGATTGTATTGAAAACACCATGTTTCGTCTTCAGCAATGATGCTGTCGACGAATGCAGTATCCTCTGCCTCGGAGAGCAAATCAGAGCTCACTGATGCCTGCGTGTCGTTCTGGTCCTGTTTGATGGAGTGCGGCACAATTAGGTCCGGCATTCAGGTTTCGTTTCTCCAAGTACTCACGCAAAATTTGGTGGCATGTTGTCTTACTAATGTCGGGTGCATCTGGTAGCATGCGGTCTGTAATGGTGGGGTCTTTCTGTACGATTTCCTTGATCCGAGCTACGTTTTTTGTTCGTTCCGTTAGGTTGAAGGGCGCCCCTGCCTAGTGTCGTCTTCCACCGACGTTCTCCCTGAAACGAACCTCTTGTGCCACTGGAAAACTCGCACCCACGATAATGTCTTGTTGCCGTAAGCGTCACGAAAGAGCTCATACGTCTGTGTGGCAGTGTTGCCAAACTTCGCATAGAATATTGTTTACACGCTGTTGGAGGTGGACATCCTTCTATCCACATTAACTAACAGTAGAATGCGAAGACGACTAGTGGCAACATATTTTTCTACATGTAGTGCCATCTAGCGGCTGCCACAGCAATTAACATAAATTGCTCAGGTTAGCCCGAAAAGATGACGTTAAAATACGCACCAGCACCAACATTTGTTTTGGGGAATCATTTCTAGTGAAGAAAATAAATCAGTATCTAAACTTTGTGGACAAAGATTGTATACACAAATAATTTTGCAGGGGTCGATGAGATAGCATGAGGCGCGTGGGATGGTGGCAGGCATCGTCGTGGGGCCGGTTGTCAGCGGTTAGAAGGCCAGGGAGTCGCAAACATCGCGCGACCGATTTCGGTCCATTGGTTATGGTTTCCGAAGCACTAGGAAAGCCGGGAGAGATCGAGCGTAACAAATCGATTTAAACCTGCCGAGCGACCCGATACTCTCCAGTGTGAACCCACCTTTCACAATGGCGAGTCGCGGAGGTTGCGCGATAGGTTTAAATTGATTTGTTGCGCTGCTTCCTTGCTTTCCTAGTGCTTTGGAGACCGTAACTAATTAACCGAAACCGGTCGCGCGACGTTTGCGACTCACCAGTGTGAATCTCCCTTTAGTTGTGGCGATGACGACACAGGCTTTTCCGCCTCACGAGCTCCTAATTCTCGTGCTGAAACCCGCTTCCAACCGGGAAAGAACATGGTGACCTAAAAAAATGGTAGGACCTTTAAGCTTCGCCTTTAAAGGGGCGCTGAAAGGTGCTCCAAGTATTGTTGCGCGTATGCCTAGGATGTTCAAGGACGCCGCTTCGCAAATATCCTCAAGCAAGAATTTTTCTAATCCATTTCGTGGAAGCTGAGTTATCTTTCGTTAAAATTTGAATTTCCGCGTTTTCGCGTCTTTCTCCGCTCGTTACTTTTGCACACTAAAATGTCGGTGCTGCGCCGCTGGCCCACCCACTCGGCCCCTACGCCGGCTGCCGGCGCGCGCGGGAGTTCTTTGGGGGCGGAGCTTCCGGCCGCTTCCATGGTTGCTGCGTGACGTCAAAAAGAGTTGGCGCGGCGAACAAATCATGGCCGTCCGTTGCTGACGTTAAGAGCACTGCATGACGCGTTGCGCGCGGATTCGGGAAAAAACACGGCACCGCTGGTCGCACCGAGGCGTAGATTCGCGAATTTTGAGGTCTTGTACGCGACATTAACGTTCGGTCGCCTATACTCTACATAATGCACGCGTATTATAGCCAACCTCAAAGACTCTTTTCTGGGGCCCTTTAAGAGTGGAACGCGACAGCGTGTTGCAGCGCTGCCTGCGAGTCCACGGAATGCCATCGCCTTGCCCATTGGACAAATCGCTCAGACTCTAGCACGCCTTTAAAAACAACACAGACGCTGCTCCAGACTAGCACTCGTATATGGCTGCGGTTCCATCACACCTGTTCAGAAATGAACGTACCTACTCCGATGCAGAAAGGTTGCCTACGCGGGCGAAAAGGTCGCCTGGCCCCACTAATTTAAAGGATCCCCCAAATTTGGAAAGTAGACCCACCCCAGAAATTGGATTTAGGACTTAGGAAAATGGATGTCCCATTCAGAGCAATAGTAAATGAACACGGAACATGTCCGTACTTGGTGTCAGGTTTCCTGGAAAGGCACCTATCTTCTTTGAACATAAAGGACCCGTTCCTGGCGAAAAATTCTGTCAAGTTTGTTAAGACGCTATCGCATACAGAACTGGCCATTGTATCCGCGTTCAGCATCGACATATAAGATTTATATTACTCGCTGCCACATCCGGCTTGCATGAAAAATGTCAAGGAATGTGTCACAGGAGACAACGACGAGAGTCGTTTTGTGATGGAATGCGGATATTCAGTAGAATCATTTCTGGAGCTATTAAGCGTGTATCTGCAGAGTACGTTTATGGCGTTGGGAGAGGGCACACACGTCCTGCGGTCCGGCATATGCATCGGCTCAAGCGTAGCTCCTGTTCTGAGCAGTATATATTTAAGCGCAGTAGACATGACAGTGAAAAAAAAAAAAACTCAAGGATTGTACTTCTGCATCCATAGATATGTGGATGACTATTATGTGGCACTACCGACGGAAGCCAGTCCTCAGGTGGTGAATGACATCATGAAAGTATTTTCAAGCACGGCGCCTGAACTAAGGTTGACTTATGAGATGCCTTCTGAAGACCGCTTGCAATTCTTGGATTTGAACTTCAAGTTTCAAAGAAACCATGTATGTTGGCGCTACGCACCAAGAACGCAAAAGCCACTTCTTGATTTTTACTTCAATCATTCCAAGCTGAAGCCGCCACGGTGGCTGAGTGGTTATGGCGCTCGGCTGCTGGCACGAAAGACGCGGGTTCGATCCCGACCGCGGCGGTCGAATTTCGATGGAGGCGAAATTCTAGAGGCCCGTGTACTGTGCGATGTCAGTGCACGTCAAAGAACCCCAGGTGGTCCAAATTTCCGGAGGCCTTCACTACGACGTCTCTCATAGCCTGAGTCGCTTTGGGACGTTAAACCCCCATAAACGATAAACCATTCCAAGCTGGTCACGAACGGGATCGCCATGGCGTGCATGGGAGGGGCTATTGGGAAGTCATGCTGGCATGAGGTTGGTTCAAGCTCTGACGCCCAATGGTCTCGTTGCAGAGCGGCAGATTTTTCCGGAAAATGTTGTAATGTCTACGTGCAACAGGCTACTCCTGAAAATGAAACAAAGAAATAAAAAATAGGAGCGGAAGATGGCACTGGCAGTAAGAAAAACAAAGGGGCGGTGGTCCCATACGTTCATCGGCTATCCCACAGATGGAAGAAGATAGCGGAGAAGTTTGGTGGCAAGGTTCTGTTTTCTGCGACAAATAAATTGAACAAGGTTCGGGCGTCAGTGAAACGCAAGAAAGAAAATGGTAACGCCCCAGAAGGGTGTGGAGTTCGTCACAGCGCTCAATTTGTGGAGTGCAGAGTAGGAGTGGTGTACAGGATTCTGCTCTCGTGTGGCCATTTCTTCGTGGGCCAAACAGACAGGTGCCTAAATGAATGCCTGTTAGAACACGCTAATTCTTTGGGAGGATCTTGCTCGTCAAAGTTGGTTGCACATTGCAAATCTTGCCTGTGCACTCCGTGCTTTGACAACACTGTCGTGCTGTATCATCATAAAGAGCAACTAGTACGGGAAGTAGTAGAGGATTATCATATCTTCACAGAAGGTGACTCGTGTGTCAGCAGCACTTCGATGGCCTTGCCTAAGCGTGAGATATGGCTGTCGGAACAACTTGGGAGCCTGTAGGTCTTTAAGATACAGCAATTGTTATTTCCTTTCTTTGTATGTTGGTAGTTTGTGATGATGACGTGACGATGTGACGCGGTGATGAGAGATTATTTATATGTGGTTTTCCGATTTAAACAGTCATTTTTAAGTCAGCGCTTGTCCGTGTATATCCTTTTTGTGGTCGTTCGTTTTAGTTGCGCTGTTTCTTTCCTTAAGATTAAAACTTTAATACTAACTTGTCAAAAATGTTATCCGAAAGGCTATCAATGTCAACTTCAAGTTTTGATTTTAAGTCATCTATCCTTTTGGACAGTTCGGCGAAGTTTGGCATGTTCAGTGGTCAAACGAAAGAATAGAGCAATAATGAATAAACCGTGATTCCAGCAGCAGCGACATCAGACTACTTCAGATGAAACAAAAGATCGTATGTCCCAAGAACTAACCTGCAAATGCAGAATGATTTCTATAGGTGCTGCACTCTTCGCTGCCGCTGCTGCTTTGATGACTGAGTCTCGGATCCAGGTCCTTTTAAGTAATTCGTGGTGATTTGAGCGCCGACCAGCGGAAGCATGGTCGCACTATCTACAGGAAATGATGGTCAACGCCTCTCTTGTTGACGGCACGTTTGCTGACGGCACATATGCTGATAATGCTGGCAAGTGGCTGATTACGCAATCCAGGAAGGGGGCCTGCAAATGCAGAAAGATTCCTATAGCTGCTGCACTCTTCGCTGTCGCTGCTGCTGTGATGATAATCCAATGAAAGGCACTCGAATAATATATAGTCTTCAGATTCTCAAATTTGGCGGTTCTTATGATGTCACGACCGTTTCGACCAGTGAGAGAGTTTTGTTACGGAGAAGCTTAGTGTTTTTGCAAGACGAGAACCTAATTGCTATTGCATTAAAGAAAAAACAGCATTGCATCCCAAAATGACTTTACCCGTACACTGCATGCAATTTGGCTTGTGGCTGTTTTCTTTCTTGGTTATGTCTGGTATCCCGCATGCTTTTTATTGTGCACACACCAGAGTACGCTGCGAATACGGCTGTTGTGAATTCGGCTGTTGTGAAGAGCGAATTCACAAGTTTTAGCGAATGCAAATGATCAACGAGTGTAGTTTTGACAACAGTGACCAGAAATCAGCTATTGCTCACTTCGCAGGGTGCGCATACGATTAACGGGAAGCACCGGTGTGGCCCAGACCGCCGAGCATTTACGGCTAGCAGCAGTCGTCGCCGTTGCTATTTTGTGAATAACAAGTTATGCCTTTTCAATTACCGCGAACGGTACCCAATCATACTTCTGAATAAAGCAGTTTAAAATAAACTACTGATCGTGCCGGAGGAAGTCGGGACAATTAGCGACAAGCGCCGGTCGTAGGCGATGTCAGCAGCCCGGCTGTCAAGTGTTTCTCAGGCAAGCGATCTTATCGGCGCTTCCTCCTGCAGATTGTCGCACTGCCTTAACAAGCACGGGTGAAACCGGCACAAAAGAGATGAGCTTATTTAATATAACTAAAGCGCAGAATGCGTTTTATGTCATGAAAAAGAGCGCTAGGTGTTCGTAGACAGCGATGTAAACAACAGTATGAGTGCAGCCGTCCTCATCGGCGCGCTGCTGGAGAAATTTCATGCTCATGCGGTAAATGTTCATTGGTGTACTATTACCTTCAAGCACTTACGTAGACATAACATGAGCTATCTGCTGAGCAAAGAGCAGGAAAAAGCGAGCAGCGGGTATCAAAATGAGCAGCCCCCGAGCCGAAAGCAGTCGCGCGGCTGTGGGCGGGGCGAAGCGATGGCGGCGGCAACGCCTATTGGCCGGTTCGGGCTGTGTTCGCGTTTCGAAGGCATTCCAAAATCTGGAATGTCTCCGCGGAGCTCCGTCGACTCGAATGGCATCTGAACCGAATGCCGTCGAAAAATTTTGTGTAGCAGCGTAAGTTCGGCAGTCGAGCCGAATGACATTCGGTTGGAAGGCATTCGAAGCGCCCGTGTAGCACGGGTATAAAGAGCTTGGGCTCAACAGCCAACGCCAAAGCAACGGAGCTTAAGGTGTCGAAGCGGAAACGGAAATAAACCGAAAACCGGAGCCAAATAATATCTTGGTGCGGGCTAGTCGGTGAATCGTCATGGAAAGCGGCAGCGCTTGACCTGTTCTCGTGTCTCTCTTTCGTCTTTGTTGCTTCGCGCTGCCGCTTTCCAGGCGGCGCCGAATCCCTATTTTTGCGGGGAAAAAACAGCGACTTCTGTTCAAACAGGACGAAGACGAAAACTGTAACTCGATCGTTTTCGTCCTGTTTGAAGTCGCGGTTTTTTCCCCACAAGTATGTCGGACCAACTGGCTCAAAACCTACCTCTGTTAAGTCTTATTTTTGCCTGCGGGAACTGGAGCTAAACCAAACCCACATTTATGAACTGAAGCCAATCCGTAACGAATTGGAAGAACCGTTCCGAACAAAATTAGGACACCGTTGATCCCCAGTTGTGGGGGAACGCGCCGTAGCGTTATTATTTTTTTTTTCAGGAAAAATGAGCGGTTTTACCGCGCAGGCCTAGCCACGGAGAGTGATGCTGGGCAGCGAGAAAATCTCAGCTTATCTACGAGAAAACAAAAACGAGAGTAGAGTGGCTGTTAGGAAACAAACTTCGTGCTTCTCGATTGTGCATTCGGCAATTATGAAATATTTTACACCACGCTTTAGTGGGCCGCTATCACACGTTTCCAGAGAATCCTGTTGCAATTGCTGGAGCTACTCTAGCTCGTAAAGCACCGAGTAAGAACAGCGTTCCTTTCTGTGTGTCATGTGCCACCCATAGGAAAAACATGACACACAGAAATGAATATGTAGGTGCAAAGATCCAATCGTGTTGTGTAACATTTATCTTCGAAAGCATTCGTTGTTCTGGGCAGCAGCTACAAAGAAAAAAAATGTACAGTTATAAGCAGTTTTTTACAGCAAGGCTACAGCGTAGGCCGTGGAAAAAACCACAGCTACAACGCAGCACGAGTTCACCTGACGCGCTCGTCCGCGTCGTCGTGGTTGTGGCTCAGAGCCATGACAGACGCGGGACGATCGGATAAGCAGCAGTCAACAGTCGGGATTCGGCCTGCCCGTGAGCATGCGAAGAAGCGCCGGCCGCGACAAAATCTAGCCGCTAGTAAAGCGGAACTCGAAGCGCCAAGACTCGCAGTAAAAGCGAACATCGTCGGCAGATGAACGCAGAATATATTCGGGAGTATGGCAAGCGTAAGAGGGAGGCACCACGCCTGTAACTCACCCTTGTCCGTGCTTGGACCGTAGACGGAGCCGCCGCCTGCTAAACGTGTGGTAACGAATGAACAGCGCGCTCGCCAAGTCAAATAGCAACGGGAATGCCACAGCGGGGACAGCTTTGCGTTGAATTGTTTGTTTCAGGCAGATATATATATATATTTTTTAGAGCCCGGACATTTCCTGTTATGAGCGACTGAAAAGAACGGAGAAAGCCAGGTTCGGAGTAGCTGAGGAGGAAGTAAGAAAAAAAAGTGATAAGATGGTTACCGCACTGTGTAAATTTAAGATATGTTGAGCTAGAGAATATGAGAGCCGCTTCATATCTGCATAGCTCTAGCGCAATCTTTTAAAATTTCCACACGCGCTCATTTTACGACTATCTCTGCTCTCCAGACCGCCGCTATTTTGAAGCAGCTGCTGCGGATGGACCGTGCCAGATTCCTCCGCTCTAGACGTATACTCTCCCTTCACGGCAACCACCCTCCGGATGGTGCCTGTGGAGACCACCCTCCGGTTACGCATTCTTACGCTCTCTCCATACCCTTCTCTTTCCACGGTAATTATCCTCCTCCTTACAAGGCAACTACCCTTCGCTTGCGCCTTACACTCTCGCCATATATTCCAGCATGCGTGGCAACCACGTTTCGGTTGTGCGTTCTCACGCTCTCGCAAGCCCTTCTCCTTCCACGATAATCCTCCTCCGGTTGGCGTCACCTGCGATCTCGCAACATACTCCTCTTTTCACGGTAACTACCTTCCCGACGGTTCCCGCGGCAACCACCCTCCAGTTACGTGTTCATAAGCTGTCGCCATGCCATCCGCCTTCCAGGGTAACTACCCTCCAGGTGGTTCCTGTGGCAACCACCTACCGGCCGTACTCTCCTCCTTTAACGGTAACCGCTCTCGTAATACCCTTCTCTTTCCACTGGAACCGTCCGGAATGCGGTTATCGTGGTAACCACCTATCGGTGACGCCGTGCTATTCCCCTCATAGCCTCCTCCTTCCACTGTAACCATCCCCCGAGTGGTTCCCATGACAACGCACCCGCCGATTGGGCCGATTATTACTACTACTACTACTACTACTACTACTACTACTACTACTACTACTACTACTACTACTACTACTACTACTACCACTACGACGCGAACATCAAAGTCAGTTGTCTTCTTGCGTCGCTCGCCACAAGATTGGCGTCGCGGACGAGTCGAAGCAAGAAGCCAGTCTAGCATTGTTGCTTCAACAGATTTCATTTAAATGGGCTCCGTCTTGGGTCCATGTGAAGATTTTTCTAACCCGATGTTCATAGCCTCGTCCGTTGCGGTTTTTGTGCACAAATGGAGAAATGAAAACAATGATTTTTTTTTTAATAACCGCCTTCCAGATGCCTCTCCCAATGCAGGATCGCATTATGATGCCTTACGAGGGACCCTTCTTCGTGGATCTGCAGTTGATCTGCGGCCCATTCCTTCCTTCAGACAACGCTTATCATTATATTCGTAGTTGATTTTGCACTGTGTACCCCATAATGAATCGCAACCAACTTGTTCATCTAGCACCTTTATTTCCTAGCAGCACGGCTCTCAAATTACCATTTATTTTTATTTTTCCTATCGCTAGAAAGTATCAAGAAGGAAGGTCGTACAAAGAACAGAAAGCACATGTCCACGCTGCAGCGAAAAATGTCCGCACTGCAGAGGCATTTTGCCCGCAGTGGCAATGCCCTTATTTCGCAGACTAATCCTAAAGACGCCAATTTTCGATTGGCCGGCACGGTAGAAGTCAATATGCGCTATGCGTAAACGATCAGTGGAAGTAACGAAATCAGCGACGCCTTTTCAGCCACTATGCGAGCTTTACTTGACAGAAGAGTGGCAGGGCATAGAAAACGTGGTCGCTTGCACCAGCTCCTACTGATAGAGCCACTAGGGAAATTCAAAAAGGGCAGCTTAAAGTAGGCGGCTTCCGGACCATCTGTCTTCAACGTCGCGAAGAAGCGTCCACAAAGGAAGCTCACGACCGACATGCCTATTGTTGGGAGGCGCTATGTTCTGCGATGAAGGTCGCCGATACCCCGTCCCGTTCCACAGTGAAAAATGTCCAACGAAACCACACCTGCTCAGCACACGAAAACGGCTGCGAGAGATCCTCGGAGGTGACCAGGTGGAGCCTCAGGAATCACGCTCTGAGAGCACAGGGGACACACGCACTCTTGCATAAATACGTAGACACGTAAAAGCTTGCTGGATGCGTCACCCCTCAGGAGAACTTCGAAGATTCTAGACCGTAATAAGTTTGAATATATTAACGCGATATTAACGATAACGGTAACGAATATAATAACAGTTAAGTTTTGTATAACTCGTATACCGGGTTCCATCACTGCGTGCCCCACCGTCCGAGACGGTATAACAGACAAGGTAAACTGAAGGTAAACTCAAGGCTTTATACAACATATTTACAACAGAATAAACGGCAAGCATGATTACATGAAACTGGCTAAGGGAAAACCTTCCCTCCTTGGCATCGCCGAAGATGCAAGGGATCTAAATCTAGCTCAGAACAATTTTTCCAGGCTCCGGGCCCGGTTTTTAAAGGCCTAGAAGCCTGGCCCATACCTTGCGTCACCCAATCACCACAAACTAATACATGATTGGTTTACAAACTCATGGCACGCCTTCCAGTTTTGGCAAGGTTCAAACCCTCTCCCTAAAATACACAGCACGAAAAGAACATCAAAATTGCTATGAGAAAATGTAATTCCGGGAATGGACCCCCCAAATGTTTGGCCCACTAGGTTTAGGTGCCACGCCCCATACTTAAACAGTATTACTCAAGCTCTCTCCCTTAAAAATAAAAAGAGAAACAAGAAAATACACCAAAATATTTTCACGGGTCACCGGCAGCCGGTAACCCTGGTGGCTCCCAGCTTTACGCCAATTATCGATCTCAACCGAGTCGCTACCGCCGCGAGTAACAAACTACTCGTCTTCGTGACGACTGTCGACAGGCGTCCCCACAAAATCTGGAATGCGGCGCCAGCCTGTCGTTGCTGCCTCTGAACACGCTTCAGCATCCCCTTTGTGCATCTACGTTTCGTTAAGCCGGCACGCTTCTCGGGTCCCGTTGGTACGCCCCGTCCTCGAGCTTCAGCGTCGCCGCGGCTCATCCGCGTCTGCGCTGACCGTGCGCTACGCTTAATCGTTCTCAGTCAAGCGCGAGCTTCCATACCTGTCACGCCTGGCGTTGATGGCACCTCAAACCTAGACGAACGAGGGGAGGGGGGCAGCGTATGGCGGCCACGACAGAGCCACTGCTCGTGTCTCCCCGCGCAGCCGCATTGTCACCGCAAAACGGGGACCTCGGTGGTGTTCCGGGAAAACGACCCCCCTCGGTGTTTGCCTTGGCCGGTCAACGCCAGCTTGCCTCAATTTGCACGCTTCTTGCCGACCCACCGACGGGGATTAACAGGGAAATAGCCGTTTCTCGGCGCCCGGCCGTCAACAAAAAGACGGATAGTTCGAAGAAAGCCGCAGGCATCCACAGATCCCTTACAATAACGATAACGCATCCTTTGCACCGCTGAGGGACGCCCGTTCCGTGGGATAAAAGAAGGCCTTGTGCGAGCACCTCACAATGCAGAGCAGGCGAATTTCATTGCAGGAACACTTGTTAATTACGCTCAATAATTAGCGTCGCCAGTTAATATGGACGATGATCTCTAATAAAACAGTATGCGATGCCAGCAAGCGTGTGGATGTATGCGAACGGGTGCGCCAGGAAACCCCCAAGTGACGGCAGGATCCCTTTAATGCTATCGCATCATACTCTTAAAGTGAACTGCCAAGTATTTTGGTCCAGCAAAATATTTGTAGTGGGCAAAATATTCATCGTCGCGCTTTCAGGAGAAACCAGAAGTGAAGGCGGTATCCATCGGGAACCGTTTCGAGCGCAGGCGGACTAGAAGAGCGCAGCGAGCATAAGAAAAGTATTCGTATACGCTGCAAAACTGTCCTTGTTCTTCCGACAGCAATTTTTATTTTCCACAAAATGGGAAATGACGAGTAATTAAACACTAACTGGTAATTGGACTTGGCAGCCCTCTTTTCTTTCGCACGGCCTCCCAGTGGGGCCATGCATTTATTACATAGCGCTGCCGACTGGATACGTATTGACACCAGAATTCCCTAAGCTTCATGTGTAAATGAGGATGCGGCGCACATTTGGTATGTCGCCATTTGGCCACACTGAGGGTTGGAATGTTAACGGTAATGCAACATACATTCTCGTTCCACTAGCTTCAAAGAAACAAAAAACAGTTTTAGCACTTTTTAGCCAAAAGCCGTTGTGAGGGAGCTACGAGGCACTCAAAGTAGCTGTCTCTGTTCATGTGCGGACAAATCCTCGGTTGCCGAAAGCGCAATTCCTGTGGAGAACTCCACGCACTGAGCACAATCCTGTTGTGATCCAAGAGCATGTCCTGTGATGTCCGCGGTGTTTTCTCTGCGGAACGCAGATACCCTTGTGAATTTGCAGCATGGATATAAGGTCCCCTGAGTACCGAACACTTCCGGCGCTAATGTCATGTCACAGAATAAGACTTGGATGTTAATTACTGCTAACACCTGATAAATTGAAACAGCCGCTCAATGACGCGGAACCTTATGTCGTCCGCTATATCGGCGATAAATCTGCGCGGAATTCACTCACAATTGTAAAAAGAAGCTGAAACAGAACTAACCGGGTATTGTGAACGTAACCGAAATGATTTGAAGAGTTTTTTTATGAACAGCCGTGGAAAGTATTTACTAGATCACGCAGCTGCCGCAGTTCCAAAAACGTTTTATGTATTTTTCAGTCTCGAGCGTTGAAAGCTTGCGGGCAAGAAACAAAACAAAACAAGATGAAAACATCCCCGTTGTGGCTTTACTAGAGACCACCTCTGTTCTGACCGTTCATGCTGTTGCGCTCCCGGCCAGGTCTCTAGAGGGCACCGCTTATCTCGCTCGTCACCGAACGGTTTCCTGGTATCGTGGTGGTCTCAAATCGAACATAGAAGACGTAAAATGATAGCGTCAGTATTATGGTCAAGATTGCCACCAACACCAGCAATAAGAGTACGGTCGAACCAATCTGCGTGGTGCACAGCGGGAGTTGCCACAGAGGATGAGCCATAGTCAGCGCGTCGATGGCGTCCACACGAGGCCGACGTGCAGCAACCTCCCGACGGCCTGGCGCGGCCTCATGATCAGCCGCGCTGACCTCATCGGCGACAGCGGCGTGCGGAGCGGGCTGCTCATGAAGCTCCGATGACACTTGGCGCCCTGAGGAGCAGCTCGGCTGGTGGTCGCCGCCGCGCGCGCCAGCAGGACCTTTGGAAGTCCGGCTACCTTCTCTGGTCCGGGCTCCGTCCTCCTCGCAACGGTGCTGGTGCGCCATGACAACGGTTCGCTGAGCAGAAATCCACGGAGAGCCGGCGGGAAGCCCAGTGGAACGTTTGTTTCTGCTTCTTCACCTCGCGCCTCTGCTTGCCAGATCATGGGCCTCGTAGCCACGCGAGAGGTCGGCGCTGGGCGCGTCAATATTTTAGAGCTGTAGTACGGCTATCCTAATGACAAAAGATGGATTCAAAGTGTCTAGAAAGAGAGGATACGGGTTAGAAACACAGCAGTGCACAAAACCACTCCAACGCATAGACGTCATGATAACGATGATTGCTATTTCGTTGGAAAGGTTTTCCATTTCGAGCCTACTTTTATCCATTTCTGCTGTTTAGAAATCGTGTCCTCTGCTTTGGATATGAGGACTGGCTTTTTCATTTGTCTTGCAGTACTGATAAGTTGGTACCGACGAACAAAAGAAAAAAAACACTGCATAACGCGAAATTCAGCGGAGCTGTTATGGTACTTATATTTTATGATATCTCGAGGTAGAGAATATGAGAGCGACTTCATATCTGTATTATTCTAGAGCGCACTTCTTAGTTTTCCACGTGTACCGGTTTTTCGGCTAGCTCTCCTATCTATTCCGCCGCTACAGGCGCGCGGCGCCACCGATTACTAAAGGTTTTCGATTACCTTCTCTGTAGTGATGTCGGAAACGTGGCACTAGGAATATTCTGACGCCGGTCGAACCCTGGCTCGCAGCGCTCGCAGCCGCTTACAAAACCCGTGTTTGGCTCTAGTAGTGGTGTCCTGTGACCCGGTCACCCCCGTGTTTCCCACGCCTCCAGTGTTATCCAAGAATCACGATGTCTGGCCTCAGCAGACGAAAACACGCGCCGTGAGCGGCCAACGCACCCGTAGAGTCAGGCAGTAACGGTCACCGGCAACGTAAAGCAACGCCGCGCAACTGCTGAGATTAAAAAAAAAGTGTGTGCGGGCTACACACCGTGGAAGAATACAGGTTCGGCGTCGGGTGTGGATGAGTTTGAACGGAGCAGCGACCCTGCGCGGTCGCAAATTCAGATCTCCCGCGGTCGCCCGAGGTCTCCGCGTTTTTTTTTGGGGCAGTCGTACGCGGCTGGCCCTTTCATAACAGCTTGCGAGCCATAAGTGTGCCGTGCACGGCCACGACCGGGATGCTGCGGCGAACCGCATCTCTTGTATTTTTTTTTGGTGTTACTTGGAAATGTGACAACATATATCACTCTTATTGACCAACACTTGCATCGTCTTGTGAAACTCCTATTGGAACCCGCTCTCATGCGCGATCGGACCAACAACGAAGACCACTGAACATCAACGGAACATTACTCTCCCCTCGGGCGGTGCATATCGCAGCAGCTTCCGCAGACGAACCGTCCTACAGGTTGATGATGATGATGATGTCGTGGTCACACCCTTTACAAGGGGTGGACATCTCATAACAGAGTCCGACCAAAATGTAAACAAAAGTAAAAAAACAAAATATACAAGATAATAAACGGACGCCATACAATGCGGCAATGCACACCATCATTATTGACCGCGAACCAAGGCCCACCACTGCCCTAGGCGACGCTTGCTGAGTGCCACCGCTGCCGATCTCACCTGCCCAAAACCAAGCGCCTCCGACAGCATGGCGCCCTGGAGGGCGGCGTCGAGAGCCCGCGGCAACGGAGGGCGAGGTGCTCTACATTTTATGTTTCCGCTCCGCACACTCAACACATCGTACACGTAACGGCTGTGCCGAAGTGGCTGCGGGACTCTAGTGTCCTGAGAGCCCCGGCACGAGCCTCAAATAAGAGGCTGCATAGCACCGCTGCCATCATACAGCGGTACTGGTTCGATGCTGGTCTTATGGAGCCGGTAGAGAGCGAGCGTGAACTTTTTCTCCGTGTTCGTGGCCCACACCTCTTGCTCGGCTTCTTGCACACGACCACGCACTGCAATTGCCCACTTGGTCGCAGAATCGGCAACAATCCGCTCCCGAAACAGCCCACGCTTCTTCTCTAACCGGTAGATGTGCCGTGTCCACGACGTTCGGAGGCATGTAGCGGCCACGTAGTCAAACTTGAACACGGCGAGCGCAGCGGTCTCGGGGCAAGAACTTGTAGGCGGCCGCGGTACGCCAACTTACTCGATGCCTCGCGGGCTTCGAAGGTCGACCATCCCAAGCCTCCTTGGATAGCCTCGTTCGCCACCCAGCCATGGCATCCGAGGGCGGTGCGGCCCACCTTTCGCTGTCGCCTCTCCAACCAATTTCGGGTTGCTGCCGAGAGGCACACCACAGCGTTAGCGAACGTAAGGCCCGGAACATTATGCAAATACGCTGCCATCTACCGGCCTCCGCGCGTAATCCGCCATGTTGGAGGATAGCCTCCGAAATCGGAACCCGTATTTGTGTTCTCACGTCGCGCACTGCGCTCGAGTGTCTTCTTACTCAAGATGCCCGTAAACTGCTTCGTGCCTTGCTTGAACAGACGGGACACAAGGGCGCCAAGGAAGTAAGGTTACGGCGCTTGATACGAGTGCATTTCTATTTTTCACCGCGATCCTCGACATCCACGGCACAAATATTCCAGAACCGTCGCCACTTGTTGATGGAGAGCACCGCGCGACACATTTCTTTATCGCTATATATCTCGCAAAAGAGATTAGGAAGAAAACATTTTGTAGGCACTAAGAAAATATCATACAAAAGCAGTTCTTTTCACTGCAGTTCAGAGTAAAGTGGTGCATATATCGGACTCGCAAGGGGTAATCGTGGTCCTTTGTTTTGGTGCGGGCCGCAGCCTGTCTGAAGTTGCCGCTACTACCGCTATCCGGCGCAGAGGTTTCACGCGCTGTTTGTTTTTTTGTCGAGCATTTGTTTTGCGTTAAACAAGGGTAATGACGGAAATATACACGAGTAGAAGTGGTTAGCCTGAGCACCCGTCGCGCAAAGCGTTTGCGCTACACGATGTCAGATCATTTTTGTTCTCGTAACGTGTGGGACCTTTCGTGCTTAATTCTTTTTCCGGGTAAAATCATGAAAAGGTGGTTATATTGGAAGCGACGGCTTGCTCGCAGGCAGAGGTTTCATCCAGCAGCGCATCGCAAGCCCCGTCCGTTACCTACACGGCCGGTTGGCCACGCGACTTTGTCGCTCTGTTAGAGCCCCTGTCAACACTGCCCACAAATGTGAGCTGTAGCGCAATGATCGGGCAGCTATTACAGATAGAGAAGATATTACAGGGTTTAATTTACAGCATAAACAATGCGTGATTACTTCTCTTAAATGGTGGTGGCTCAATGGTTATGGTGCTTGACTGCTGACCGGAAGGGCGCCGATTTGATCCATGCCGCGGCGGTCGCATTTTGATGGAGGCGAAATACTATAGAGGGGCCTGCTGTGCGAAGTCAGTGCTAAAACAAATACGGATTATGAGTGGAGCCCCCCAAAGCGTATCGTATAGTTTCAACTTGTACCGAGTATGCATGGTGCGCGTAGAATCCTCTAAAGAATTCCCCGCAAATTGTAGTGCTTGCTTAGAAACGACGCACGTGCAATGGTTTTCCACAAGCACCGCACCAGGCGAATGTAGAACATGGTGTAGACGGTTGGCGACAAACGGCGTACGTAGTAGGCATGCAGTATAAAGCTGCCGCTGTCCGGGCGGAGCAGTTTTAAGCACAGGGGAAAACAAGTAATTAAACTACAATTGGCGGATTCAGTTTGTAACTTAAGGCAAGGAAAATAAAAATGAGGCAGAGTGAAAGCCCGCCATTTTCGACAATGCCAGCAAACATGAGCGTTAGGTTTACTACCGTCCGCCTATGGCGTCATCCAAATGCACGAAAAACGCCAGCACAGCAGAAGCTACCTAAGCGGCAGGTCCGCTCGCAAAATGAATCGAACGAAATAAAAGCTGACCCAAACTAGACCGAAATTCGTCGATATTTTTAGCAACTAACGAAAACTGTGCTTGCCTCGTGCATTTCTTCGCCTTTAGCGTCGGCAGGCTGACTTATGACTCGTGCAAAAATTATAGCTGCCTTTCCGGTGGCGCTACGAATGTGTTTCGGACGCGTAATAAGTCTCTACAAAGTCACCTGGAAACCTGGGCAGCACGGATAGGTCAACTGACCACTCACAACTAATTCTTACAGCCTGAGTTGCCAGGTGATACGGTTTTCCGACGAGCACACGCCGTACACTACCTATCGCAGGACACGCTTCACGCCAGAGCAGAGGAGGAACTGGCCAGTCATCCTTCAAGAAGGCGCCGTTCTACCGCCTTCGCTTTTCTCCGATAGATGACAGCGATTTTGCATGAAAACTGTGTCGTTCAGGGTAAAGATAACTTCAACTGCGTTGCCCAGTTGAATCACACGGGATCAGCTGCGCTAGGATTCGTAACGGCGCCGATCATGCTCTCTGCGAGCTTTAGAGTGTTTTGACTTGAACAGTCTTTTTCATGAGTATCGCACTGCACATCTTTTTACTCACAATAGCCATTTTAACATCCGAGGGTCGAAGACGTAACTGTACGACTTAATTTTGGGGCTCCGAGTGGTCGAGGTTAAACATTTAGTGTGCCGTCTGTTGGTTTGGAAAGCGTGTTATTATCTTAAACATGCGTTGCACAGCAGGTGCTTCCGCTCCGTACGGGTGGAAGAAATTGTTTTCTCTTATCTTCTATGTGTTTTTTGTTTTTTAAAATCCTACGACTTGGCACGCTGCAGTTGGTTTCGCTTTCATCGTGCGGGCTGTTTCCGTTTGTTGTGCTCGCAAAAACTGATGTCTGATTTTTAATCTTTCAGAGAGCATAACTGCGAGTCGCTGGCCTGTTTACTGCCCGTCATGATTCAAAATGGCGTCGCCGCGAGAAAGAGGAGGCGTGGGGGTGGTCAAAGGGTGGCACCACCCTGAACGGCGGCGTTGGCATCGAGGGATCGTAATAATTAAGGTCTATATTCCTCCGCTCTGGCCATATTCTCCCTACTCCTTCCGCGTTAGCTACCCTCCGGATGGTTCCTGTTGTAACCACCCTCCGGTTGCGTCTTCCAGCGCTCTCGCCATACCATATCCTCTTTCCAGGGTAACCACCGCCCGGTTGGAGATTCCACCGGTCTCGCCACACCCTCCTGCTTCTACGGTAACCATCTTCCGGACTGTTCCAGCGATAACAACCCTTCGGTTACCCTTTCTGACGTCACCCTTCTGACGCCAAACCCTCCTTCCACGGCAACCATTCTCTTGTGGGGATTCCTCCGCTCTCGCGATATCCTCCTTCTTCCACGGTAACCACCCTCCGTTGGTTCCCATGGCAACGCACCCGCCGGTTACGTTAACGACTACGGCATACTAATACTACGACGCGAAACGCAGGAATGGGCGCTTAACAGCTGCAACCGTAAAAAATCAGCATGAAGTGTTCCAGCAAAAGAGTTAGATACAGGTCGATAGAAAGAGATGGAAGCTGAACCTCTCTTAGCAACTTATCGTCCAGAGAGCTTTACCTTCCATCTCTATAGTCAAAACAACGCATGCGGAAATTTGGCATTCTGTTGTTCTCTTTGCTTAACGTTTGGTCCACAGACATACGCGCAAACATTGTGACATTCGAAACTTTTCTACAGAAGACTTCAGAGGGGCTGCTTTTTGTATTTAGCTTTTGAGATATGAACCCCACAGCGCCTGCTGCTTTTTGTATTTAGCTTTTGAGATATGAACCCCACAGCGCCTGATGTCGTAATAAGGATTTGCGTCCCGCAGAAATGCGTTGAGCACTACCCTCATCGGGCGAACACTTTACGTACAGTGTCGCCCTTTTGCCATGAGAATTCGTGCTTAGACAGCATAGTTCGCATCCTGTCGTGTTTCCGGGCATCATTGTCAGCCTCCCGCGGTGATGCCTTGGCCGGTATGTGAAGCCGCAGAAAGTAGATATCAAAGTTGTCGGTGCTAACCTTGCTTTAGCGAGGATTGGCAATTACGTGTAAAAAGCTCGAAGAAGCAAAACGAGGATTTTTCTGGCGACATATATTCTCTGTGTGCTCCTAACAAAGGGTGCCCGTCAGCCAAACTACGATATTACAGACAAGGAATTTGAGCCATGTACTTGAATTTTTTAGGGCTGTCACGTATCCCGTGGCCTTCTCGATTTCGCACAGGATGAGAATTTGGGAAGCATACGGTAACTTAATTCACAAGTTCGGCGCCAAGTGACGTGCGCCGGTTGGTAAATGACTGCGCGAGCTTCACAGCCACGTGTTTTTCGAACGACGAGCGGGATGGAGAAAATTCTTTGTGCTCTCAACGCCGGCGGTAATAGCAACAGCGTGCGTAAAAATTTTAAAAGCTGATATGGCGTTAATGACGGACAGCTACACATCTCTTGTTACCACCAGGCGCCTATTGTACTAATTATAAAGTTCTTTGACGCAGTTTAGTTACCAGCTTACTAGTCAACATGATTCACCTGTTTTTTCATGTCCACCACCACTAGTGTTAGCATGCCGCAAACGCCATTTTCGCATCTCAAACACCCTGTATACTGAAACATAGGGTGCAGGATTCCTTGCGTTTAGTGTGGGGCGAAGATCCGAGGAAGAGCGGCTCAGCATTCGTCAGACCTTGATACTGTCGCGTTTTCCGAGTGTCTTTATACTTTTGCTAGCTTTCCTGCGTTTCAGCTTTTGCGTTTGTTAAACAAAAAATTTAGCTCGAACCTATTTAATAACTTTTGGCCAGCGAAAAAGGGTTATACATTTTCTTGGGAAGCGGAACATAGCACAAACGCCATCTTACACTTAATGCGGCTCTCATTTTTGAAATATCATATATATCTCCGCGAACTGCGCCTTGGCGCTTTGCAGTCGCAACTTCGGCGCGTGCTTCTGAAAGCACGAAACATATTTATATAGTTATCGTGTCGCATCCGTTGGAATTGAGGAGTGCCATGCGAGAGCACTCGATTGATGCCCGTCCACTCACATACCAGCGTTCAGAGGGATAAAGTCATCAATTGATCTCTTGTCTGATAACTGCTGGAAATTAAACGTCGTCGCTCTCGGTAGTTGCGGAGGATGAGATGAGAATAAGATGTATATTTGCGAAGTCCAGAGTATGACGGAATCCCGTCTGGCCGGGGGGATACATTTTAAAAAGAGAGACGCCGACCAGTAAAATGAAATTTGAAGTTGACGTTTCGGCTCCCAGAACGGGGACCTTGTTCACGTCTCTTCTTTAGATGTGTATTTGTGTACGTGGAGGCTCACGCAAAGGGTTCAGCTTAAGTTAAGGACAACGCAGCGAGCTATGGAAATGAAAATTATAGGAGTAATGCTAAGAGACAGATGGAGCGCAGAGTGTGTCAGGGAACAAACGCGTATTAATGACATCCTGGTCGAAGTCAACAGGAAGAAATGGGCCTGGGCAGGGCATGCAATGCGAAGGCAAGATAATCGATGGTCGTTAAGGGTAAGGGACTGGATTCTAAAAGAAGGCAAGCGTAGCAGAGGGCGGCAGAAAGTTAGGTGGCCGGATGAGATTAAGAAGTTTGCGGTGAGAGGGTGGCCGCAGCTGACACAGGACAGGTTTAATGGGCGAGATGGGAGAGGCATTTGACCTGCAGTGGGCGCAGTCAGGCTGATGATAGCATTGGTATTTGCTTTTTGTAGCAATAGCTACATTAAGGTAGCATTTCGATCCTTCAGCGTGGCTGCGCTGCCACCCTGTGGCTACACCGCCGCCCTGTGGCTACACCGCCACGCCGTGACTGCGCCGCCACGCTATCACGTGGTGCGGAGCAGCTTCCGGTGGCGCGGCGCCGTGGGTGATCACGTGGTTCGTCACGTGGTTGGCCACGTGACCAAGTTCCACTCTGCCAGCTGTAGCTATCGCGTCACTCCAGGTTTAACCAGAGCTAAACCACCACCATTTTTTTTTCTCACGTTCGTGACCGACAAATCACGCCCGATTGACTGCATTTACAGATAGGCTTTCAATTGTTGCCAAAGATACACCCAGTAAAATATTGACCTTAGATGGTTGATCTGCATCGGTTCTGTGCGGCTAGCGCATCATTATTTATTGCAGGGTTTTTCTTTTTCAATGATATTCAGACATGAGCGCACTGCATTCAACAGATCCCATTGCCGTTGCATCAGTTCTGCATGCGCTGCATGCGGTGCCTCAGTGGTTAGCCCGCTCCGCTAAGCTGCTGAGCCCGGGGACGCGGGTTCGATCTCGGCCGCGGCGGCCGTGTTTCTATGGAAGCAGGCACCCATGCACTATGCGGTGTTAGTGCACGTTAAAGAAGCCCAAGGGGTTGAAATTAATGCGGAGCCCTCCACTACGGCGTTACTCGCAGCCCATCAAACTTTGGGAAGTGAAACACCATTACCATACCATATGCCAAATCGTTATATCAATTCCCCTTGTCTGCTGTAAAGGTTATGCTGCTCACGTGTTACCATCTCCATTACAAGGACGGAATGCAAACGTTCACAGTGCGATTAGGATTCCTGCGCTTCTCGGTCGATTACGTGTCTCAGCCCTTCAACGCAATGCTGCTCGGCACTTAGCAGAGTTCTATAGAAGGCTCCAGAGCGAGTTGTGCCCCAGCCTTTAGCGCCGCGTGCCTATCAGCCTATTGCTCGCGCAAGCGCAAATCGAAAGCGAAGAAGCAGATGTTAGTATTCTGTTGCATGGCGCTCGCCAGCCCTTAGCGCTCAGGCTGACTCCGCCGAAAACATCAGTGATGGCCGACAAAGGACCGGCAGCGGGCGTTGCCATGGAGCTGGCCGTGTTCGCGGCGAACCACGGATGGACGAGCAAGGGCGAGGGCAGCGCTGACCGCCAGGCCGAGCACCAGTTGTCCTCGGGCACAACCCAACGCCATGGGCAGGATCCTGCAGGGGGAGATGATCTCCTTACTGCCGTTGTGGTTGGAGCGGGGCCAGGACTGCGAGACGACGGTGCATCTGAAAACGAGGGCATCCCGGCTGCAGCACGCGCCACTGCGGCCTGCAAGCAACCGCCGCTCTGCGGCGGGCTAAAGGGTCCCTTGACCTTTTGCCTGGCGGCTTCCTTGGCATTCGTGGTGGTGCTGATAGGCCTAGTGGCCTACATTTACCGCACACGGTACCGCGAGGCATCTCCGGAGAACCTGTGACAGGTGAGTGGGGGAGGTGGAAGACTCCGTCGTTTCCCGCCGCTGCAGCAGCTTTGACGTTTAAAGTTTATTTCTCTTATTTTCCTTTTTTGATTTTGCTTTGCATGCATGGCTTCAAAGCTTTCCTATTTTCGAAAGGAGAAAAAAAAATGACCTCCCGGTGGACAACGTCTCGCGACCAATCATTAAATGAACTGCCACCTGCCACGCCGGGCTGTTTGCTCACAATCTGATGGGCAGATTGTGATAACGTCACAAGGCCCACTTGTCGCCTATGAGGGCCACCTAGATGGCAGGTGGGCCGCCTAGGGCAGGTTGCCCACAACCCGGTGGGCCCACAGAGGGACCTCACAGACAACGGCTAAGAGGCTGAGTGAAACTCAAGCTGTTGGTTTTATGTAATTTACGTCCACAAAGCTTGAAGTGCTACACCTATTCGAATAGTGCACTTTGCAGCTGCTTTGGCGCTAGGACTAGCCGCTGTTTATCGGCCATGTTCAATTATTTTAACGCTATAGCGTTAAGGAGCGCGTGGCGCAGAAAATGCGGCTTTGACGCGTATGACGTGGTTGGCCGTGAGCAAAAAAATCGTCGAGGCACTTAGATATCTCTTAACTGAGGGAAGGCGAAAGCCGTTTGCGACTCATTGCACTGATTTGAATTTGCCGCACTTGAATTCATTTCACGAGAGAGAAGAAGAGCAGCTGGCGCGAGCATGGCAGAGATCACGTGACATCACAAGGTCACGTGACCTATCATTATTATCTCAACGGAATGCAAGCGTTCACCGTACGATTATGATTCCTGCGCTTCCCGGCCACTCACGTGTCTCAGCCCTTCAACATATGCTGCTCAGCACTGCTTAATAGCGTTCTGTTGAGGACTTCAGGACGAGTTTTGCCCCAGCCTTTAGCGTCGAGTGCCTATCAGCCTATTGCTCGTACAAGCGGATATCGAAAGCGAATAAGCAGATGTTGGTATTCTGCCGCATGGCGCTCGCCAGCCCTCAGCGTTCAGCCTGACTCCGCCGAAAACGTCAGTGATAGCCGACAAAGAACCGGCAGCGGGCATTGCCATAGAGCTGGCCGTGTTCGCGGCGAATGAAGTCGAGAGTTGGACGAAAACTCGTATAGTCGGGGTAAATCGTAATAACGTGAAATTGTAGACGCCGACGAAAAGAGAAGCGGTGGCGCGAGATTATGCATGATTGATAAAGGGGCGCAGGTAGTGTGCGCAAGCCGTTGTCAGATTTCCACAGTTCTGGTTCACTGTGTTACTGGTTTTTTTGTATCGTCAAAGATTCCAGGTGAAGGCGAGGGAATTTTTTTCTTTTCGGTGGCAAGAACGCGTGCCTTGTCCCTCTTGATATTATGCTGTTTCGACAAGGAGTGCTTGGCCATAGCCTCTCATATTTTCCATGCCTGGCCATCGGCGCTAAAATCAAAGGATGCCGATCGTCGCACTTTTGGTCAAGGCTGCGAGCGCCGCTTTTCAGCAATCGGTAAAGGTAGGCGTGGGGCGATGAATGAGGCGCACGCCACGAAGAGGCGCTCGCATCGGAAAATGCCTTAAACCTCGTTGATCGACTGGTTCATCGCGGCGGGTTCATCGCGGCGCGCCTAGATTTGCCACTGGCCTTGATCAGACGTTCTCATCGCAGACGACCCGCTCGAGGCAGATAGACTGAAGTTCGCGCGAACCAGCAGCCCGCGCCTGTTGGCGCGTAGTGACACCCCGTCCTGACCTCCTCACACTTCGTCTGCAAGGAGCGCTGGTAGCCTTGATTTTGCTTGAACGGCCCCTTTTGAGACGATGCCCGGCCATGGAAATCATAGGAGGCCATGGCTCGGCGATGGTACTGGAGTGCACTTCTTGCTTTTAACATCGTTTTATGCCCTTTTAGGCCCTTTTGAAAGCTACCAGTTCCGCCAATGTAGACGCAGTCGCAGCCACAGCAGGTAATGTTGTAAACAACGCCGGGGATTCTTTCTTTTGGAAGGGCACCTTTTACGTGTCACCTTTTACGGACACCTTTTATGTGGAGCATGGGCGATGTGGACGCTGAAAGTGCGCAAAATGCGTGGCTATACCTCGCTGATCCTAGGGGTGTAGGGAACAGCGGCACGTTTCAGGGATCAAGACACGGGAGTTTCCCATGCTGGTCGACACAGCTGTGCTTCGACCGATGCCACGAAGGATGTCGGGTAGTCGTTGCGTGAAAGTTCTTCCCGCACCACGTCGAACTCATTTTCCTGGTCTTCGGGAGAACTGCATATGAGTTGAGATCTTTTGAATAAGGTTGTAGCAACCAATCTCTTCTGTGTGGCTGGGTGAACTGATTTAAATTTGAGGTAACGCCCGGTGTGTGTAGATTTCCTATAGACGCCTATCACGTTCTACCAAGACGTCGAGGAAGGGAACGTACCGTTCGTCTCAACTTTGGTGGTGAAGTCAATGGCGTCTTATATGAAGTTTAAAGGCGACGAAATGGCTGGCAAAGCATCTTTTTGAATCATGCAAAAGTAGTCGTCCACATATCTGAGGAAAACTTTTGATGGATGTGCGAAGGTTTTAAAGGCACGGCGTTCGACAGACTTCATATTGAGGTTAGCGACTGTCACGTAGATAAAGGCGCCATTGGAGTGCCGGGCAGCTGTCTGTAAAACAAGCCCTAAAAGATGAAATACATGCTGCAGAGGAAAAACTGTAGGTGTCTGCAGAGGTCTGGAATATCAACAGGGGTCCTTTCAGGTAAAGATCTGACAGACTCGACGGTAGAAGAGCAGGCATATGGCAAGGTCAACAGGGACGCACGTGAAAAGCGACTCGACGTGAGACGAGACCAGGAGCTCGTTGTCGTGCGGTGAAATGTCACTAACCTTCACGATGAAGTCTATCGAATTTCGTACGTGTGTCGAGCCACAACCGACAAGAGGCTAGATGATGCTATGAAGGTAAACGGGTAAACCGTGAAGTGGGGAACGACATTAGTCCACGATGGGACGCATCGGCATACAAGGCTTGTGCATTTTGGGTAGTCCGTAGAGAGCGGGGGCTGAACCGTTAGTGCACAACAACCAGGGGCAAAGTGGCTTGTAGGTCGGAGGGATGAAACGGAAGACGTCGGTGACAAGTTTCTCTAAATCGCGCTGCACCTTTGCGGTTGGGTCCCTGTCAAGTCGGCACTAGGTAGCTTTATCTCCAAATAAGCTTTGCATCCGGCTTACATGGTCTGTCCGGTCCAAAGAACAGTGGTGTTGCCTTTGTCGGCTGGAAGTATGACGAGATCCTTGTTGCAAAGGCTTCTAACAGCTTAGCGCTGTACCGCAGTCAGACGGGACAAGAACCGCCCCGGGCGGTAACTGGAGAGAACGCTGATAGCACGAGTCCTTGCTTCAACTCGACGCGTGACTTCCACTTGATTAACAGCGTTCTCCACAGCAAACACCAGCTTTTTAGCATCCAGGGTAGGCCATGTGTAGGTTCAGCCCAAGGTTTAAAACAGAGATCAGCGTTGTCGTTGTTAAGGATATAGGACGAGATGTTGTGGACAGCCGTTGCAGGTGCAGGTTTGGCAATAGTTGTTGAGGACGGGAGAAGCCGATGTAATTTATTTTATGGGAAACTTCAGCAGACCGACAACGCATTGGAGCCTTATGATTAGCATGCAGCTGAATGCTGCCCAATTCCTCCCGGTAGAGCGATTGCAGGCGACGACGAGCGAAGAAGGCTTCATTTTGTAGGGCTCTCAGGTTCTCATTGTACTCAAGTATCCTGCCTTGAAGAAGGGAACGTTCTGCTTTGGCGACAATGCTGTGTCCGAAGCTTGTGCAGATGGACGTATCATACGAAGCGAACGAGGAGTAAGGGCTTGGGACTCCGTGACCGTCGCGAACCTCACTATGGAGTCTGTCGAATGTCATGCTCTTGAAACCTTCCCACATCCGTTAAAAGTTTTTCTCAGATATGTGGACGACTGCTTTTGCATGATTCAAAAAGATGCTTTGCCTCCCTTTTCGTCGCATTTAAACTCCATATAAGACGCCATTGACTTCACCACCGAAGTTGAGGCGAACGGTGCGTTGCCCTTTATCAACTTCTTGGTAAAACGCGATAGTGGCAAACTTTCTTTCAGTGTTTATAGGAAATCTACACACACCGGGCGTTACCTCAAATTTAAATCAGTTCACCCAGCCACACAGAAGAGATTGGTTGCTACAACCTTATTCAAAAGATCTCAACTCATATGCAGTTCTCCCGAAGACCAGGCAAATGACTTTGACGTGGTGCGGCAAGAATTCTCACGCAACGAGTACCCGGCATCTTTCATGACATCGGTCAAAACACAGATCTGTCGACCAGCACGTGAAACTCCCGTGTCTCTTATTCTCTGAAACTTGCCGCTCTTCCCTACACCGCCGGAATCGCGAGGCGATGACACGCATTCTGCGCACTTTCAACGTACACCTCGCCCATGCTCCGACCAGAAAACTGCGACATGCTTTGGTGAACGTAAAGGACGATCTTCCGAAAGAAAGATACCCCAATACATAAAAATTGAATCAGCATAATGTCAAGTTGGACAAGGCACGCGTTCTTGCAACTGCAAAGAAGAAATTCCCTCGCGTTCACCTGGAATACTTGGCGATACAAACAACCAGTAACACCTTGAACCAGAACTGTGGAAATCTTACAAGGGCTTACGCTTACTCTCTGCGCCCCCTTTTCAAGCATACAAAAGCTCGCGCTACAGCTTCTCTTTTCATTGTGAACAAGGCTCCCATACGAGAGGTGAAACATCTTATTTTTGTTTTTGTTTTTGATCGGCGTCTACAATTTCACGTCATTATTACAGGAATTAAGCTAGTTCCTACTCGGCGTACTCCCGCTAATTTAGCATGTGAGAGTATGAAAACTCTTGTCGTAGCTCAGGTTTCGTTTATGGGGGTTTAAGTCCCAAAGCGACTCAGGCTATAAGGGACGCAGTAGTGAAGGTCTCCAGAAATTTCGACCACCTGGGGTTCTTTAACGTGCACTGACATCGCGCAGCACGCGGGCCCCTAGAATTTCGCCTCCATCGAATTGCATGCGACTGCCGCTGCCGTAATCGCATCCGCGTCTTTCGGGTCAGCAGCTGAGTGCCTAACCACTGAGCCACCGCGGCGGCTTTGTCGAAGCTCAGCATGAAAGGAGCCGACAAGCGCTATCCTCGGCGTTTTCTTTGAACTAAAATTGTACTTGCTCTTGCAGGAAAGAAGCTGGCATGCGTTGCAAAGATTGGACACCGATGTCATTGGAGCGGGCTTGTACCATCGCCTCAGTGCCCAGACGCCGGAAGTTTGTGTGCGCCAGCAAGAACCCTTGAGACTTGCCTTGGAAAAGCAATCAGTGTTTCTCGTTCGAATAAATTGCAAGTCGACTCCGGGTAATTCATTCTTTGGCTCGTTTGGGAAATGCGGCGATTCCTTGGGCGTTCAGAATTGATTCGACGCTGCTAGCAGACAGTTGCGTCCGCAGTTTCCACATCCCTGACAGTTTTCGCCAGAAAAGAGTTTTTGCCCGAGTTCAGATATCGTTCTTGAGGTACACACGTGGCACTCGCCCAGCGACATGCAAGGTCGGCTTGGAGACTCGCTGTTGGGCTTGGAATTTCCCGAATGATGTAGGTATAGGTCTTCTCAAAGCAGGAGTTTACACTCCTTACACAAAATGGCAAGCTTTTTGCAGATTCGCTAGAGTGAAAGCTTCTGCGCGTTTTTGTTTTCTGCTGCTGTTGAAGTGCGCAACAAGTTTCCGCATTTGCTGCAGTTATCTTTAGCGGAAAACTGTGATCATCGTACCTCTCCGTCAGGAGCAGGTCAGAAGTACTAAAAGTTGTCTCCTTCTTTGAATCCATCACATTTGTGGCCGATCGCTGCCAGCGCGGCCAATGCTGTGTTTTTAAGACTTTCCTCTTTAGCTACCATGTAGGTCAACACAGTGCACGTCAAAGAAGCTCCGGCGTTTCTCATTTGTGTATCTTCGGATGCGCAGAGTCTTTGCTGTTCCTCACGATGGCAAGAGGGACACGGACAGTCGGAATCTCTTTTTCGCTCTCCTTACAGAGGATTATTTTTTCTCTCGCTTGCTTTACTCATTTGGTTATCTAAAGAGATAACCAAACGGGTGATGTAAGGTGCAGATTTACTGGTACCACCTCTTTACGCATTTTAATTACTGAGCTTATCTTCAACATGACACTTGGGGAAATAACTGTGCATATCGGTTCAGTAGTTGTAGACCTTTAAAACAAGCCGTTATGTTTACTATAGGTGAGTTGCTTTCCTCAGGGTGATATCGATAGGATTTCTTTGTGGAGACCGTTGGGTGCAACTCGATTCCTTGCTATTCCACCTATATTTTTATTACCGTTGGACTTGGTCGCATGTTACTGAGCAAAATTGGGTTCTATTTTTGCGTTCGACCGCCTTTATTTCAATGATTTTTCCAAGTTTGAATTTCAGCGCCAATTTTTTTTTTCGCGTTTCATAGCGATTCAGTAGCATAGGACATTTCATGTTTTACTGAGAACTAATAAGAATCCCACAAATGGTTCTCAAGAGGGTCATCGTAGGGATGTCACCCTTGGGTTTAGTGTCTTTCAGAAAATTCTACAGATTTCGCGATTTGATTCATAGTGACGCCTCAGATTTAGGTACGCAGTTTACGGCTGTTATAGCTTTGTCTCTTTTAGAATTAAGAAGTGCCGTATGAGAGCACTCTGTTGGTACTCGTATTATGATTATTTAAGTCATACAAGAC
The DNA here is from genome assembly GCF_052857255.1 of Amblyomma americanum. NCBI lineage: Eukaryota > Metazoa > Arthropoda > Arachnida > Ixodida > Ixodidae > Amblyomma > Amblyomma americanum. The sequence continues at coordinate 232,358,800 of NC_135497.1, forward strand.
TTCACTATTGTTTCGTAGATTGCTATTTTTCTCGTCTTCGCCGTTTAGCATTGCACTCGTTGTGCTGTATTTCAGTAAATATTATCCCAGCCGTTCTTTTTTAACAAAAACTGCAATCAGCAACATCTTGACCTCGCAAGCTGCTGTGGCGTAGTCCTCGATTTGCAGGAATAAGTTAGCTATGAGACCTGCGGTGATAGGCAGCTTATAGATCTTAGACGGAGAGTCCTAATTTATCATGCATTGTTAAGGGGTCACTTAATTACTAAACTGAGCGGCAGCGCGGACAACAGCGTCTTCTGCGAGAAATGAAGACGGCTAAAATGCCTTCTCGCCTTGACCAGGATAAACTTCATCCGGATGGATGCTGCGCCTGAACATTTTGTAGTTAGCTGCCTGCTTTGACGTGCAGTCCGTTTCCGTTATGCCATGACAAGGGCAGGTGAACACAAGGGACGAGAGGGCACTACAAAACTGTGCACATCATCGCCTTTTCCTTATTTAGAGCGATCAAGAAACAAATATGACAAACTTATTCAGTACCGTCCTAGCTTCCTTTTTAGTAAACATTAAATGCTTAGCTCGAGCAGAACACAGCAACATTTTATTAAAAAAAAACACGAAATGTCACATATTGCCTTAGGCTCTAGGGCAAAATGGCAGCAGTGAACGGAGGAAAATGAGACGCTCTTACAAAGTCAAGATATTAGGCAGTATTCGAAATGAGAGAGGCATACTCTAGTTTATACTTAACGAGGGCTTTTTATGCGATGAGTTTAGTGATTCGTGAATTGGTGCTAGAAAAACGAAGATACCGAAGTAGAAAACCCAAGTTACGACTAGCCAACGATAAAATAATATATTATCGATGCCCACTTCCCAAGATAGAGTGGAAGTTAGGCGCACCCTCAAGTACTTACATCGAGACACGGTCTTCAGGCACTCCATGCCGAGAGTGTAGTTGCATACAACAGGCACTTTGTGAGTCGAAAAGTTCATGTGCATGCTTTTAGGAGTATTGAAGTCCATCAACCGTTCACAACAACGCTATAAAGATAACTAATCGAGCTCTTCTCGAATACCCTTGCAGTCTAGCTGTTCTTCCCGTGTCACACAGAACGCAATAATCCGCAAAAAAGACATTGTTGAGGACATTTGGGAGGGCAATGAATAAATAGGGGCCCCAGTGAGCTTCCTTGGGGAACACTTGAGTGAACTGAAACATTCGAGGATTTGCAGTTGTCTATTAAAACGTATTGATCGAAAGTGAACTGGATACTGGACCATTTGTATTTGTTACTGAGGTCCTTGGATGACGACGTTCGAGAAACCAGGCCACTTCCAGCTTACGAGCCAGCTTCCCTGATTGGCTGCAAGTTTGAGAAAAATATGCAGCGTTCCTCTCAACTTAGCCAACTGCCGCCGCCGCCGCCGCTGCATCATACGCTCGGAGAGCTTGGAGGTGCTCACATCATAAAAGATGCCCTACACTGCCCGCATAACAATCGCGTCGCAGGGTAAGATAGCCTAGCATTATGGAAGGTTAAGACATTGCACTGAACCGCCCGAACTACCAATGCCGCGTGCTGGGCCGTACGTAGCGCCCCTCGCTGCGCTGGTGGCGCTGTAGGACAGCTTACTTCTGAAGTCACTTGAACCCTGAAAGTACCGTAGTAGTGGTAAAACTTTATTCTGCAAGAGAATTTGAGGCACACAGGCCCCCAGGCCCCCAGGGTAGTCTAAACGTTCATGTGCTGTTGGTCCATGACGTTTATGCAGCCCGGCTGACGGCGATCTTCTGCCTGGCGAGGCCCGCTGACCGCAGTGAGGTCTCCCAGTCCCCCCGGGTTCGGAGGGGCACCGGCCCAGCGCGGGGAGGGGGCTCTGGGTAGGATAGAAGAATGTGGGCCAGCGGGCGGCGCGCTGGCAGCATTGAGCTGTTGTGGCCAGAAATGATCCAGCGCTGCGTGTTGATCATTTTTGCACATAAAATAACGAATGGCAGAATAGGCTAATGAAATCTTGGATGAGATGCTGGTTTACGAAAGCCTTCTGTGCGTCGCACGATAGATGCATAGCCTGTCGATTTATGAGTACACGGGCTTGCACTCAAAGCGCGAGAAGCAGGCTGGTTCTAAACTTCATATGCCCTTCTTGCTTCGATAATAGTAGTGCAAAGGACGTTGCCTGATACCGCCGAAGCGTGGTATTGTAATAGGCTCAAAATGCGTGTTTTCGGGACGAGGCCATCCTTTTTTTACAGCAGGCACGCTGCATTCGTACGAGCGGGATATTAAAACGTTTAGTAAATCGGTTCGCTTAGAAATGTGATGCCTACAGAACGTATTCCCTTTAAGGTTGCTGTTTCCTGCCCACCTTTTCTTCCCTCCATGTAAGGACGCTGGCTCATGGGGCCGCTACTCTCAGATGGCCGCCCGATAAAACTACTTACAGGGGGTGAAAGAGACGGGCGGGGATTCGGCTTGGCAGCAAAGGAAATGTCGACCCGATGTGAGCGTTTGGGGAATTCTTAGCTTGCAGACGTGTTGTGCTTCATTCAGCCAAGGAAAATGGTCGGCTCACGGAAGACTCCAGCCGAAGCACGATTAGTCGACCGCGGGGACTTTGCGCTCCCGAAGTGACTGCAGAGTCAAAATATGAGAGTGCAGAGTCAAAATATTACAGTTCAACTCCCAGAACGAAGAAAACGCCTCTTTTGTTCCAACAGCGACCAACCAGTCCTTCAGTTAGCCGCAGTTAAAAAAAAAGGTTCTTGTACATGCATGGCATTTACGTCGCGGGGAAATCACGGTGGCGTGAAAAAAATCTCGTCACTGACATGTCATCAATGACGCCATTTTCAGGACGAAAATGGGGTGGTTATCGACGTGAACAGGACAAGGAGTACGCACGAAGAGCAAATTCGCAAATCCTTTCCGTGTTCAAACATCAAGACAACAACCCTTTTCAGCAGCCAAGTACATAGAAATGCGCGCCCAAGAAGCTATAGCTGCATCGAGTCACACTCGTCGCGCACTTGATACAGCGCGATGACAGGTACACGCGTGAACACACGAGCTTCTACGATGACCTATGCGCATGACAAACGACGTTTGATCACATTGCATCACAAAGCACTACCCAACAAGCATAGAGAAACATGTTGGCGCGTACAAGAGCTCTTGGATCATATCAAATCAAAGAGCCCTGGGCGCGTACAGCACCATGCTGCTGAAGGCGTAAAAATAAAAACGCCCGCCACCGGTTCACTGGAATGATCACGTCGGAACGGTGCAAGATCGCATGATGGCGCGTGGCGCTGCTGACGCAACAATTATAACGCAACGAAAAATCAAGAGCTACTACTCCATGAGTATTTCACAGCAATGTGCTCAGCGCATTTTTCTGCGGATTCATTGTTGAGAGAACTCAAGGATTCTAGACGTCTGTCTGAAAAGTTATTGAGTCAAGAAAGGCCCAACAAAATATCAACGGAAACTAAAGGTTTATTTTTTTAGGGGTGTTCCAGTGATTTTAGTTTAAATCCACGGGTCGAATTCCCCGCCCCAAATCACGCAATTTTGTATGCCGTAAGCTGTGCCCAGCTGTTGCTTATATTGTCATGACTCGTTAATATGGATATCATGTACCCAACGAAAAGTCACGGTACATGAATGGGGTCGTCCACAGAAACAGATTTACTTGAAAAACAAGCAACATGTTTAGGGAAAAGAAGATGATGAAGATTGGTTTCTGTGCGTACTGAGGAGCATTATTATTCAATTTAAATGAAAACTGGGCTATGTGATTTGCCTCAGAAACTCAGAAACGGTCCTCAAAAACTAGAATACCCTTTGTGGGGACTCACTAGTCCTGGCAGCAGTGGCAGCTGGCCTGATAAAATCTTCGCCGTTGGTGTTTGAACTATCGGAGTCATCTATATCTGTTTCTAGAGAGCTTCTATCGTGGCCACAATATATAGACTCGTTGTCTGGTCGGCTACGCGCGCGTAATCGCACCGTCTCGTTGAGTTGAAGAGTGCGCCGTCGTCCCCCTCAGTCGGCCCAAGGACCTAGCCCAACCCATCGGCCTGCCGTCAGAAGACGGTTGTGCCAGTGCAGTAAATTTTCTGCCTGGACCGCGGTATCCTGGACCTATCGACCTCCGAAATGTGCTTTACCATTGTACAGCGCTTTAGCACAAGAGAGGAACCGACTTAACAGCTTGCCGCTTTTGAATACTCGCGCCATATGCATTCTTGCTTACTGTCCGCTTGTCAGGGCGGCAACCGGACAACTGAGGACAGTTGCCGTGGAAAGGCTGGTTTACATGCAAGCGACAGAGCGAATTGAGCGATTGAGCACTGCGTCGCGGCGAAAAATTTCCAACTTGTTGGAACCTCGTCGCTCTGGCCGCTCGAGCCGCTGCGATGGCTCGAGGCAGGTTTTCGCGCCGCGGCTGCAGAAATCGTGACCGCCACCGCTTGCATGTGAAGCAGGCTTAACCAGCAATGAGGCGTCGCATGCCGTTATCAGGAGTACGGTGTCTTGACAAACCGTTGGAAGTTGGCGAGGCGCGGCAAACGGGTGCGCTGAGGGCTCCGCATCCGTTAACCGCGCCGCTAACACGAACCGGTAACGAAGCCGTGCCGCGCATTGCTTTTGGGCAAGTGCTGTTTCGCTATTCTAAGAAATGAAGATAGGACTGCATGCTGTGGGATTTCATTTGGGCTAGTTGTTTGTAGCAGTGAAACATATTGACTAGCGCAAACACAGACAGGGACCAAAGTAAGAGCAAGAGACACTAGCGTAGGACACTAGCGTGTGTCCTGTCTCTTACTCTTACTTTGTTCCCTGTCTGCGTTTGGTCCCTGTCTGTGTTTGCGCTAGTCAATATGTTGCACGCTGTAGAGAGCGCAAATGCACTGCCGACAAGGTGTTCATTCTCTTCGTTTTGTTTTTATAGAGGCCGCAGTAAGGCGTGACCGTCGCGAACGGCCACGACGAGAGGGAATGCTCGTTTGGCTCAACCATGCGTCTCGATCGTGCCCTTTTGCTTTTTAATCTTTTATACAAGTTGTATGCAAATCTAGTTTCTCATCTCCAAGCTCTGTCCGCGTCCAGCAAGATCTGTCCTTGTGGTGCATATATGGTGCAGAAGTTTTCGTGCCACAAATCACATCAGCCCCCGGCACGCTAGGGGGACGGGGGGTCGAGATAAGAACCCTTTATGTCCTGCGAACGCGAGATTCCTCCTGCGTTGCATGCGTTCATTAAGTGCTTGCTCAAGCGCGGGCAAGAGTTTTTCCACACCACTGCAGCTGGTGCCCGCATAACACGACGATCACATACGCATAGGGATCTCACCTTTGGTGCCTAAATGCACCGCCTATTGTGCGAAAAGCGAGTTTACGTATAACGCGGCGTAAATGCATTTAACATAGTCAGGCAAGAAACCGTTACACTCGCCAACGTGTCAACAAGAGACCCTCAAGGTTCCCGAAACGTGATGTTATATAACCTTCATTTTGTCGAATGCATGTTTTCTTGAATCACTATGCTGCGGCCTTCGCTCACAGGATTCTGTCAAACCTTTGCCTACATTGAAAACGCTTGGTTCTTGAAAAAAAAAATGTTCATAGCTCGATTCTTCCATATTAACGAAGCACGACTGTATATGCATGCGTCAGGAAAGAAACATTGTTCTCAGTAAATGAGAATATTATATTTACAGGCCGAACATTCCTCTAAACGTGATGGAATTGCGTGTTTTCGGCGACAAAGCTTGCTGGGACTCTGCACCCCACCTATGTCATATGGCGTTCGTGATTTATGTTACGAATGTGATTCTTACCCTAACAAATGATAGTCCCTTAAGCAGGTCTGGCTGTAACAGTGCGCTTTACATTGAACTTGAGATTGCTCATTGAAGCTGAAAGTTTAATATTTTAAATGTTTTGTACATTAACAAGCTACCTCTCAGAACATCGGTTTTCTAGCAACGAAACTTGATAAGAAAAGCTGTGGTTGTGTATGTGCGTGATGCTAAATCAGATATTGTAATGACTACAATGTATTTTGTTTCTGAAAAAATATTTTTTTTTGTTCCAGCTTATCTTTTGGAATACGGATATGTTATGGTCGCGTAAGGTTACCATTTTCATTTGGTCACCACAAATTTCTACCGCGAACAAGTGCGAAGAGAATATACAGGGGTTGAAAATTGCATCATACAATAATATTCTGGATTATAATCTTTCCCTGCCACGGGTGATATGGAAGCAGGAAAATAAAGAGTTAATCAGTGAATCAAACTACAGGAGACGACAGCGACAGGTCAGTGCAGAAGTAGACAAACGCACAATGCTAAGTATACCATTATACCATTACGATGACTTTACCAGTTCCGGAATAGAGTCCCCAGTACGTGCTTTTTCTTTTGATATGCAGTATTGGCGTGGAGAGATTGAGGATATATCAAACATAACGGCCACGAACTTTAGCGCACTATCTCTTTGGCGCCATCTATCCCTTTTGAGCAAAATGATCACCGTTAGCAAGTCGCAGCGACGATGCCGGAGGTCGCCACCAGGCTGTGAGAAATACAGGCTAGTGACTGTAGCGAAAAATGACAGAAATTAGCAGTAAAAAAAAGCAGCAAGTGTTTCGATGATGCTTTCTTTCTGAACGCAGTACACGTTGCACGGCAGTTATCCTGATAGAGCCACATTGTGCAAGATGACAGTACGGGCAACGCGAGGCTAGAATTCATTTTCTGTCTACAGAAGCAGACTCGCGCGTTCACACCTTACTTTACAGACTGCAGCTTGCGTTTGCCCATAGTCGTATAAAGCTCAAGTCGGCGCCAAGCTCCTCCCAGATTCATAGCCATCCCACACCATCCCTCGTTGACGAGGAAATAGTCTGCTAAAGTTTTTTGTTACTTAGTCAAAAAGCTAATTACAAGGTGATATCATGAGTGCTAGAATTTCGATGCCTATTACTAAAATATTGATTTCGTTTTGTGTTGCAACAACTCAGCGGAGTAATACAGGACAAAGCGGGCTATAACTCGTTGTGACTTATTTATTTATTATTCGTTACAATACCTCCAAGGCCCCTAAGAGGGTGTTACAGAAGGGTGTGGAATCTGTCGAATCAACATGGAGGGGGGAAAAAAGCCCAGGAGGGAGCGTCCGGCGATAAGTTTTCCTGTGTGGGTGATAACGTTGAAGCCCAGTCATAAAAAGTAAAAAAGAGAGAGTTGGTCCTCCACGTGATCACACCTCGTGATAGCGCTGCGAACGCGCATGCGTTGACCAGCGCGGCAAACTGAGTGTAAACTAACCTCCTTGCTGTAACCTGTAGACGCCCGCGCCATGGGCCGTGAAGAAGCGCGCACTGAAACATACCGACACCTAAGTATCAGGGCCTGACTCGGAGAGTGAAAAACCGGGGGAGGGAACGGCTTCATGAGCCCATGGCTTGCCAAGGCTGCCCGCGTGACGTAACGCTCTTTTCTTGAGTTTTTTTTCCTCCATGGGAATAAAAAATGTAGTCATAATGCAACAGAAAAGCAAAGAAAATTTAACGCATCAACTAAAAAGTGTAAGTTGACACAAAAGTCAACATCATACGAGGTAACAAGGCAAGTTAGCCGAACACATGGTTTTCAGCAGCAGTTTTAAATAAACAAGTGACAGCAACCGATGTGGGAGGTGGTTCCCATCGCAGGCGGCCTTCGGAATAAATGAGTTAAAATATGCACTCGTCCGACAGTATGGAATGCGTGCCTTACGGCGATCTTCTGCGCGAGGTAATATGAACGATGGCTGAGAAAGAAGATCCCATTTTAGCTGATAATTTTGCTAACAAATCTTGTGAAATGTTAGCATTCTTGAGAGTTTTCTACTCGAGAAAAGGCTAAGAATGTTCGAAGTATCTTCCATGAAAGATACTTTTCATTGCAGTTACGCTAGCAGTACGGGAAAAGTTAGGCAATATAAAACGCGAGCTACGATTCTGTACCAATTTTGATAGTAAGAGTTTCAAGGTCTGGGCTGCTCCGGGTTCTGTACCGAACACGCGTATTGTAATTTCGGTCGCGCTATAGGGTTTTGCAGAGCAGTAGCTTTAATGAATATGGAGTCATAGAAACAAATTTTAGGGTTAAATAGCAAGTCCAATAAGTGAAGCTCGTTGCTACTGCTGGGCCTAGGCAGTTCATGAGTAAAGGAGAGTCACATCCCATGGTGACCAAACGCATCTAAAACGTAAAATGTAGTGTTTTAAAAATTAAATATTTTTTCCTTTTTTGAGCACGAGACAATAATTTTTTTTTTGAGCACGAGACTGAATACGTGTGTCACGTGATTTGCTCAAGGAGCGCTCAATTTCAGATAGAATTGGTTCGACTGCATCTTAACTTTATTTATTTTTTGCCCTTTATAGCTTATAACCGTTCCTTTTTCAGCGAAAGTAGCTTTTCTGTTGTTAAGATGCGGTAACATATAGGTACTGGCCATCTTCAAGCTGTCCTCAGTGTCCCGCGAGAAGTGTAACTGTTACTGCCCCTTTAATTTATTCAAAACCATTTTTAACGTTATTTTACAGTCCTTCAGGCTGTATCCTCCGATAAGACTATCGCCACCTCCTGCATTCGGAGCCGCCGTTTGCGGCATATGGGCAGTCTACATTTTGATCTAGTTGAAAAACGCACCAGTTGTTTTGGTGTGGTCTGGTGTTTTCTGGTGTGAACACCAGACAGTTTTAGTGTGTTCTACTGTTTACACCAGACTTGTTCGGAGTGTGCTGGTGTGCACATCCTAGTGTGTTAGTGTGTTTTGATGTGCACACCAGGTTGGTTTGGTGTGTGCTGGTGTACACATCCTAGTGTGTTAGTGTGTTGTGATGTGCACACCAGGGTGGGTTAGTGTGGTCTAGTGTGCACACCAGACTAAAGTGCACATCAGAGCGCTGGTGTGTGGTAGCGTGCACATCAGACAGATGGTGCTTCTTGAGTATGTATAACACTGGCCACAGCAGCCAATTTATTCGCTCTGTTTGGATCATGAGCAGCTCAGCATAATTGTACAACAGATATGTAATTAAATTATTAATTATATAAAAATAATTATATGTCGAATATCACGGTGAATTACACAGCGTCTGTAGGAAATCTGAAGATTCTATATGACGCGTCAATGCAACATCGAGTTCCTTTGAGGGGCTGATTGTGGTCATTCGAAAACACGGAGGCGCGAAGCGCCTTAGTCTAACTGCAATTTTGTAACAGTTCGCAGTAATTATTTGCCATGACACGCGCAGCGCTAGCAGCCCCGCGCCAGCGCCTAGCGTGCTTCCCAATGCAGTTCAAATCAAACGCGCTGGATCAATACCACCTAGATAACTAGTCTAGGTGGTATTGGCTGGATGCTAGGGCACGTGGCAGGAAACAGCAACCCCCTGTCCCCCTCCTCTCCCCCTGTGCATTCCAGTGTGATATCCGGCTCAGCCTTACGCCGCGCCGGGCCATGGTCCGTGCTGCTGTTCGTGTGCTGTTTGTGTCTGAATTCAAAAACGTTGCTTCAAACTTGCGTTTGGGCTTCCTGCTTATCGTAGCTTGCGCCGCGTGTCAGCAATGAAGCCGTTCGCGTACTTTGTGAAAAAGTAACCACGCCGAGAAGCATGGAGCCGCTTCATCTTGACAACACGTTCGGCTCCAACCGTGGCAGCCGCTGCAGCTTTTTTCTTACCGCAGCCGCAAAGCAAGATAAGAAAGGGGTTACTGCAAGGCGTCGAGTCTTCGTTTCCAGGTGAGACCCATAGTGTAGCGCAGGAATGCGTGCAATTTGCGACCGCGAAAATAAACGAGCGAGCACAAATGCGCGAAGAAACGGAAGGCTCTGACGAGGCTCTGTCAGTTCTGTCCTGTTCGTTTCTCTTCGGCATTGCGCGTGTTTCACTGGTTGTTTCCGCGGCAGCAAAGTGCATTACACATCGAATCATCAACATGCTGGTCTGTCAGTGTTCACAATGTATGCGTTGCTACGCGAGCGTCGAGGTCTGGCGTAGATGCGTTTGCTGAATGCCAGGCACGCGTAGGAGTCCTAAATGTAAATGTGCCAATCCGCCTTTTTCACGACGCGACTGCGCATGCGCCCATCCCCTGGCGGCGGTGTCGCGAAACATATTGGAAGGGTCGTGCGCCACTCGAGACCGGCCGTGGAAGTGTAAACAAACCGGCTTCCAACGCGGGGTGCGTTGCTGCAGCCGTCGAGCGTTCAGTGCGACGCATTTGGCAATGCCTACGACATGTGTTGCATACGGCTGCATTGCCCAATATGTAAAGGGAAGCACACTCGTATTTTTTTCGCTTTCCGAACGCTTCCCGGGACCGCCTTCAACGCGAAGCGTGGATAAAAGCCGTTCGCCGGCTCGACGATCGTGGCCGCCATTGGGCACCGTCAAGACTGCGCGAGAATCACTTTGTGACAGGTGCGGACGAGGTACTGTGGTTAAATGCGTGTGCAGTCCATCACGAAATGTTTTATTGATGGGCAGGAAGGCCTCGCCGCGGCACCCAGACTTCATTCCGATGCTTTTTGCATTCTCAAGCAAGAAGGCCAAATGGGCAAGTGCTGTGAGCCGCTTTAAACGCGCAGTGGAGCGGACAACGAAGAAGCTACGAGAGCATTCACGCATAGTGCTACAATTTCGTCGTAATCTCCTAAGGAAATTTCCTTGTTTATGCCACTACGTCTTGGCCAATACCTCCATGTGGGTATGTGCCCATGTATTAAGAGGCAGAAGAAGAAGAAAGTGCGTTATGCGTGTGTTCGAATCATATCCACGATGAAAAGTTTTGCGTGGTTTCGTCGGAATGGCTCAATGTGCGTTTCTCGCGCACGTCTTTATGGACGCGCATGCTTGTTTAACCTATGCAGCGGTGTGCTGTGGGAAAATAAAGTAAAATGCTAGCAGAGCTGCCATGTTGCGAGTACGCTTGTGGTTTTATCGCTCGTGTAGCTATTCGGAAGCGCTTGAGCACAACGATTGCTTGTGAAAACTTGGTTTGGTTTAGTGGGGTTTAACGTCCCAAAGCGACTCAGACTATGAGGGACGCCGTAGTAAAGGGCTCCGGAAATTTCGACCACCTGGGGTTCTTCAACGTGCACTGACATCGCACAGTACACGGGCCTCTAGAATTTTGCCTCCATCGAAATTCTGCCGCCGCGGCCGGGATCGAACCCGCGTCTTTCGGGTCAGCAGCCGAGCGCCATAACCACTCAGCCAGCGCGGCGGGATTGTGAAAACTGTTGTCCCCAGTCGTTTTCTGTGCTACGGCGTGCACGATGTAGTAGCCACCTTTTATGGATGGCAGACATATACAGCGGAAAATGCCATTCTCACTGATCGGGGATATTTCATTGAACTTTGTTCCGAATGTAGCCTTCATCTCTGAAGCGGCGGCCCTCGCTCAGCTGGCGATCGCATCGCATGCCGCATGATCGGAGATACTGAAGAATTTGCTCTTCGGTGGGCTTAGCAGCTTGCCTCGGACTTCGCACACAGCCACCAGTCAATCCTAGAAATCCTCCAGGCATCAGGTGCTGCCCAGGACACGCAATCGTTGACAGATTCCTACAAAACGTGCTCTGCAGCGGCACTCAATCCGGCCGGGTTGGGCGCACAGTACCCTTCCAATGTGCTTCCAGCGCTGTACGCGAGGTGGCAGCACAGGAAAATGAAAAAGGCGGATTGGATACCGCCCAGCAAGGCGCTGGCCCAGCGAACTGTGACTGTGTTTCGGGATTTCGTTAAGTTGGTTTCCCGACTTCCTGTTCATTGTTCGACGTTCGACGTGATCGTGCGCTGCCTGCACGCGTGTTTTTTGACGCCACTATCGGCCCGTTGCGGACTGCCGACAGCGTGCGCCGCTCGGTCTGTTTCGCGTTGTGTTATTCGCTACGCGTATGTGCGTCTTTATGATGTGGCGTCTTAAGATTAGAACACACCTCTACGAACCGATTACACCAGCTGTCAAGCTTAGGGTGCGTGGGGGTGACGCGTCAAGGCATGCAAGCGACTGAGTGAATTGAGCGACGCGTCGCAGCGATACCCCAAAAGCAAGCTGGCTGCTCGATCACCAGTGTAACATTGGTAACGTTGCCTGCAGCTGTAAAGTTCTTTTAGTTGCAGGCGGCCGTGAATAAAAGTCATAGATAAATGTTGACGAAGAAGTAACCCTAGAAAAGGAGCGCTTCGTAGCCGTTTCAAAAAAGTGTTTTTGAATAACCTGTGTAGTACAGAGCTTATCATGATAAATAGTGTGAGCAAGTGGTGTTAAGTATTTAAAGTTTGGCGGTTTAAACATTTTCTTGTGGTTGTGTGAAATGCCAGCAATACAAATAATTACCAGGAAGTGCCAGGCATTGTGGTTGCAAGAATACACAGCTGGAAATTATGATGCTATGCAGGTGAAGTGGCTGATGTTCAGTAGTGAAGAGGTCTGAAAAGAGCTTCATCGGAGAGGATGTCTCGACTGTCCAAATTTGGGGCGGTTCTTGAATGTGCCCCTTTCAGCGTACTGTACATTGCAGAGCACAAGTATGTATTGAGTTTTCTAAGATCTGTTTTTTCACCTCTGTGTTGAGATCAGTGTGTTGCAATGTCTGCTTTGGACCAGAACGTTGATGGCATGTATTGGCGTTTCCCTATTAAAAATAAGATGTGTGTCTCTTCTCAATAGGTCACCATCAGATAATGCCACTTTCATGCTCAGTATGAAGCTGTGCTTAAATTCAGGGGGTCCTCGTTAGGCCTCAGAACCCCTACCAAGACTAACGAGGAAACTGAGACTCCCCGTACTAGAATGTAGGGAGTGTATGAATCCGAAGCAGGCAACCAATTTATTTTTCTTGTTAATGGTGGTTGGAACATTTCTTCGGTCATTTCTAAAATTTCGTGGTGATTTTTACAATTATCATTAACACGTTTTATTAAAGCTGAGATGGAAAAAAATTCAAAATTGACAGCACAACACAAAGGATGGAAGAAAAAGGGAAACCCGCACCCTCATACCACGAGTGAGTACAAAGCTGGCCGCTCAGCTCCAAGGCTACAGAGCAACAACGAGCACACTGGCATAGCCTCAGCTCAGCCACTTTCTCTCCCGCTCTAGTTCCCTCCCCGCCTATTTTCGAGCCACTAGAGGCCCCCTTCAATGCAGCCAGGCTTTAGAAAACACCAATATGAAGTAACGGGCTATAGGGCAACATTTTAAGGTGATATTACAGCATGAGGACAATGCTTTTATCCTTTTTTCTCTAGTACCCAGCTCACATGGCACTCCTCATAGACAATCATAGCAGAAGGATAACCATGTCATTCTTCTGCAATAGTGCCGCCGTCACATGGCACTCTTCTGAGGCTGCTTTAGCAAAGGCGTCTTATTTCACTTGGCCAGAAGAATATGAACAGTGTTATATAGTGCAGCTGTGCATGCGCCTCAAAGATGAAACATGAATGGCACTTCACAGCTTCCCTTGTAAGCTTCTCTACTGCGGCCTCTGACTGTAGTTGCAATATTTTTACTGCCTCTAGATCTGAGTGCAAAATAAGCACCGTCTACTGCAAACTACTTCAGGATCTGTTATATTATAGCCTGTGCACAAAAAAGCTGAAATTGCTAAATGAAAAAAAGGTGAATCTTCAACATAAAACATTACCTGAGTTATTATCTTGGTGAGTTTTGATGTTTTTTTTTGCCATTTCACTTGCCTGGTGATGACACTGTGCAAGTTAAGTGAATATACTTGCTCTAATACACTTACAGGAAATTAGGAGCTTGTAGTGACCTGTTTGACACAGCCTTTCGGCATGCTACCTGACATCATAGTTAAACAAATCTTGAAAGAAACTACATGTTCTGTGGACACCAGATGGTTCCTTGCGTCTTCTTTCAAATGATGCCTTAGACATTAATGTACCTGGGCCACCCTGTGATATTTGTTCTACGACTGGTAAATAATTTATAATTGTCTTTCTCCTTTTTGTTGCAGTTTTATCAACCGAACGATGGCTGCGATGTGTAGTTGGTTTTCAGTTCATTTCAAAAGCAAGAAAATTGGTAACATAACTGCTGATATGGCATTTGTTGTCATTCCAGCTTTTGAAACAGGCTGTTTTAGGTGTTGTAGTGAAATAAAACTGCATATCAATGTTTATGTTGTAGCTCTTTCTATGCCTCAGCAGCAGACCTAATTGCCAACTAGCCATCACAGCCATCATTTGGCTTATCAAGCCTAACAACATGAGGAAAGGAAATAGAATTATAAATTATTTAATGGTTGTAGGCGAATACCACTTGGGGATTCATGTATTCTAATGTCTAATGCAGCATTAAAAGAAATATGTGACCAAAATTAGGTGTTTATAGTCCTTGAAACTAATTTTTTAGGTGTTGCCCATTTCACTGTTCTCAATTTGCAGAGGTAGCAGTGTTTAGTACTGCTTGCCTTCTTTCTGTTGTTCTCTTTTCATTAATTGGTTGTGCCTTGTTTTTCTGTGTTATTTTGTGTTGTGTCATCACTTAGTGCATCCCTTCTTTTCTGTTTGTGCATCCCTTCGCTTCAGTGTTTTTTTTTTTTGTGGCAGGCGTCATGATAGCTGGCAGCTTTCCATTCATTTTTGTCTTCTCGTCTACTTGCTCGTGGTACTAGAAAAAATATAGTTTACTGAAAGGCTGAATTCTAAATTGTACAGCATCATTTAGGTGCCCTCTTCCTTTTTAGCATATGCCATTAATGGTTATGCCTACTGTTGCCAAGAATCTTACATTGACACAAATTTGTTTCAAAACTGCAGGGCATGGTTTGCTCTCATGTGGAGTTTGTGCATTTACAGTGTATAGTTTGTACATGGTCTCTTAGTTGGTAACTCACACAGTGGCTTCGTCGGCTGACTTTTGTATTATTATGAGGGGTTAGAATTTGCTTTTGTCATTGCTGATGAGCTTTACCGGAGCTTATTATGCCGTCTTCAACTCTTCAACAGTCATGTCTTTTTTGTTGCTTTAGTTAGGATACTGAGGCTCAAATGAGCGAGCATCTGGGGCCAAAATACCAGTATAACTTCGTGCCGTTTGTCAGCTTTCTTTATGATGTGCACAACTGTGCAAGTAAGGAATAATTTCAGGTCTCAGTGGTCCTTCATTTGCTTTTGCTTTTGAGCCTTTATGCCAGATGTCAGATTTTGGAGGATAGTTTGTCACAGCCTTCATGATTGAAGTAGGGTAGCACAAGGTACCAGCCATGACAACTGGTCATTATAACTGAGCACCCCACCCTCACTTTATGAGCACACCAAAGCTGAGATCAAAAGGCAACTTTGATGAGCATTGACACCGGAAGTCGTCTCTCTACAAGCATACTGTTACGGACCATTTGCAAATTTTCTTAAGCTATTGGGTTCAAATCATGTTGGTGCTTAGTCAAACTCGCTGAACTGCACTTTCATTGTGCCTTCATGGAATGTGACACCGGATTTCTGCTCCTGCAGCAAATCATGTAGGTCAGATGGGATGTTGTGTTAAGAAGTAATGCAGCATGGAAGTGAAAATCAAAATGCACACTTATTACTATTTTGTGGTCCTTGACCAATTTCTGTCACTTAGAGGTACTGTACTAAAAAGAAACTAAAGCGCGCCGAAGCCGCTGGAAACCTTTTGTGTGAAGAAAAGGCATACTGACTTTCGTCGTGACAATTTGATGATTGTGCAAAATTTCAAAATGACCATTTTACTACTGCTTCATGAACATGCACTATTTAGTGTCACATAAGGTGTAATGGCAGACCTTGTCTCTCATTTTTCTTTGCACTTCAGTTTCGTTTCTATTTTATATTTTGTATTTCTTAGCATGAACACCATAGGCCATGCACTCCTGTGTTGCTTTGTATAAGGAAACAGTGGCGAGTACAGCGTCTCTGCGTGTGGGCTCTTCATTGAAAACTGTTCAAAGGCACTAAGTTGTTTTCCTTGGACTATATCAATAGCTCATGCACTTCTAGCTCAAAAAATATTGAGTAATGTTGCGTTCAATTTTGACTGCAAGAAATTTGCTAAGCAGCATGTAGAGGGCATATTAGCTTTACTGCAGGTCAACCGGCATTAGTGCCTTGCTTGACAAGGGCATGGGGAAGAACTGAAATTAGAAAATTTCTCTTAGCAGTTGCTGCGTGTTTATATAAACACTGGCAATGCTCCTACTATATCTATTTTCAGTATTTGCTGCTACACATACTAATCTGTGATTTTCAAGGATAAGTCAATTGTTTCTCAATAATTGTGCAGTTAAAGTTGCAAATTCTTAAAGGGAAAGCATGCAGTTGCCTTTTGTACTTCACACTGCTATCAGAACTCACCGCTATTGCATGGCACCATCAATATCAAGGTGTAAGTTTTGCTTTGGTAATAAACGAAAGGATTTCTTACTTTCTTGCTTCAACAGGTGTTAAAGCATACTGCCGCTGTGAAGTGTACAAATACAATTAATATCATATTCCTGGCTGCGAATATGGCTAAGAATTTTTATACGTGTGTTCTTTTTCCTGTAGGTGTATCTGAATTCAAGGCAGAGAATGCAATTTACGGCGCCATGAAGGGAATCCCAAAGGATGCAGTAATTCACAAGAGGACTGCCACTACCATCTGGTCAACAGAAGCAGTTGCACAATGCAGTTCCAGTAGCAAGTGCTCAGGAGGTGACAGTGGAAGGCAAGGAAAAGGTTCTCCACAAGGCTAAGCGTAGAGGGCTGGGATAATTGGTTCCTGGCAGAATTATGAGATAGCCGCCGCGGTGGCTGAGCGGTTACAACGCTTGGCTGCTGGCCCGAAAGACGCGGGTTCGATCCCGGCCGCGGCGGTCGAATTTCGATGGAGGCGAAATTCTAGAGGCCCGTGTACTGTGCGATGTCAGTGCACGTTAAAGAACCCCAGGTGGTCGAAATTTCCGAAGCCCTTCACTACGGCGTCTCTCATAGCCTGAGTCGCTTTGGGACGTTAAACCCCCCATAAACAAAAAAAAAATCAGAATTATGAGACATCATTCCAGTGCACAAAAATGTGTCCAGTGACCATGCTGTCTATTCTCTTCGTTTGTGTGTTTTTGTGCGCTGGAGTGATGTTTCACAATTCTCTCCGCAAGGCATTGACTGAAGTGAAAAATCGATGCACTGAGATGTAATTGCCAGCTTTAGCTGGCATTATTTCAGGGGCATATACTCCCTCCATCAGTGTATATGAGAATTACGACTCAGGTTTGTTAGTGGTTTATAATTTAAAAGTGCCAAACAAAGGATAATGAAAAACATATAAGACGTGACCAGATAATTGTAGATATTGTCTTCGTGTGAAAGTTCATATACAGGAGGTTAATTGATGGGTGCAATTAGCTCATGTGAGGATAAAAGCTTAAAGGCCTAAGCTCTAAGTGCAATGTGGCAGTGCATGATCAGTGAAATTACCCATAAAGAACTACTTTTAATGAATACTTCAGTATCATGCAATGGAGACAGAAGATTGGTGGTACCTAACAGTCATTTGCCCTGAATCTTGGATTTTAAGTGCTGAGGCCTAAGTGATGCTGATTCAGTGTAAGCTTTCGTGGGTGCCGTCACATTTGCCATCATCCATGAATCCTTTGGTTGTCTCTACTTAATTAATGATGAAAATTTCCATATTATAACTTGTAGCCATCACTGAAAATTTTGCACAAAAATAAGCTTGAATTGAATGCTAGCTGTCCTGTTGTCTAGCTGACAGATGCCATGATGGAAGTGACTGTTGGCGTCCATCATGTAGCCCATAATGAGCCCCTCTTTTCCCTTCCCCTCTTTTCTCTTCCCTTCTTTGCTCTCTTGTCTAGCTGTTATGCATATAGTTTTGCAAATCATCTTCTAACTTGGGCTACTTCAGCTTACATGTAAAAAGTTTTTGGCTACTTTTTACTCAAGCATAGGTGTGCTTGAGCTATCTTTTGCTAGTTTTGCTGCATGCTTCGTTAAAAAATAGTTTGTGGCATTATGACAATATTAAACAATTTTTTTCACACTTAGGAGGGACGGCCCAGTGGGGCTTTGTAGAGATGGCTCGAAGCGGTTGCAATACTTTGTTTCATACATGTTGGGAGGGATCATGGGAATTTTGTGTTATGTATTTTTGTGGCAGTAAACATTGCCATTTTGGAAAAGGCGCCAGTCTGCCATACAATGTCAGCAAAGCTTAAAGAACCCCACTTGGTCTAAGTTATTTTGGAGCCCCCCACTACAGTCGAAGAATAATTTTTACCAGCCGAAAAAAGAAGAGGGACAAGAGGAGAACCTACACAGGTTCCTGTGGAGGTTCTCCTCCCATCTGTCTTTTTTCGGCTGGTAAAAATTATTCTTTGACATGTCTTACCAACTGGCCCACCATTCAGCCTTGCTGCACTACAGTGTCCTGAAGCCGTTATTGTTACCTGCCTTGCTGTGAGAAGCGGCTCTTGCAAGTGATCTGCTTTCTTAGAACCAATCAACTGGTTAAGCTTATTCACTTGAGGGTTTCAAATTCGGCTAGTTGGTAGTTAACACGGTCAAACATAATTGCGCTTTAAGATTGACGTGGGAGAACACAGGGACGGCACAAACACTGGTGCGCAAACTATCAACTGAGGTTTATTGCGGTGTGCGCACATATATAAGCTTAACATGTCAAAACATGAAAAACACATTTGAAGCAGCAACTTTGCTATGGTATCGTCAAGCATCAGAAAGACTTTGTCCCAGCAGATCGGTCTATGTTTAATATGTCTTGTCCAAGAATTGCTTTTCCTGTTTGGTGAGCAAAACTGAAGGGTCACTAACACTTGTCTCTTCTTTTTTTGATTCCAAGCATTAGGCTTCCCATAGCTCCCTGGCTGAACAAAACGTCGTTGATGTCCACAGGATAAAAATAAGAAAAGAGGGCAAAGAAATCCCAACAAAGCATATAGTCTTGACATTTGCACATAGTACTCTCCCAGACTCAATTGAATTGAGTTATCTAAAAATAAATCTGAGACCCTGCATTCCTAACCCTCGACGATGCTTTAACTGCCAAAGGTTCGGCCACGATTCAGTGAGTTGGCGTGCTCGTAAAACTTGCGCAAAATGTGCTTCAAAAGATCACTCTTCTGATGACTGCGACGGCGCCCCACACTGCGTAAACTGTGAGAGGGACCATGCTGCATACTCCAGGGCGTGTCCGTCCTGGAAGAAATAAAAAGCAATAATCACACTCAAAACTACTGAAAACATTTCGTTCAAAGAAGCAAGAAGGCGATGCACACAAAGAAGCACGTTCTCCTTCACAGCAAAAACAAACTTTGCCGATGTGGTGCGTGGGCGCGGCGCACCACAACAGGCTTCGGCACCTGCCCAGGCGACTAGCAGTGAGCCTGTGGTGGGGCCATCCGTGGCCCCAGGTGGAGTAGGTAACACTACCCCGCCAACACAAAAAGAGGGCTCGCAGACCCCCGTGTCCGTGGCCCCCAAGACCTCCTCCCACAGGTCGAGGTACAACTCTCGTAAAGTCCACGTGCCCTCTGCACGGTCGTCCAGCGCCTCTGCAGAGGCGATGGACATGACCCAGGGCAGCCCCGTGCCAACCACGTCGGGTGGTCAGCGGAGCTCTCTGGATCGATCAAAAAAAGTCAGGCCCGGAATCAAGGGGCCATAAATAACTTAATCTAGTTTTAACTACATAGGAAAACAAAATTAAGATGGCTTTCATAATGCAATGGAACTGTAGAGGACTTATGAATAACTACAGTGACATAAAAGATATCCTAGGAGCACATGCTCCTGTTGCGTTATGTCTACAAGAGACAAATTTAGGGCCTCTAAACAGTAATTTTCCTAAGAATTATGCTGTTTTCCGCCGCTACCGAGAACAGGCGAGCAGGCTGTCAGGAGATGGGGCAATTATAGTGAAAAACAGTGTCCCGGCTAGTGAGCTTAAACTAAAAGCAAGACTTGAGGCTGTAGCAGCCACTCTGCTTGCACATAAAATGATTACAGTGTGCTCTTTATATATTGAGCCACAGCTGAAAATAACACTCCTTGACTTAGAGGGCCTTTTAAGGCAGCTACCAGAGTCATACCTGGTAGTTGGCGACTTTAATGCACATTCTCGTTTTTGGGGAAGCGAGAAAAGGACGCTACAGGGCAGCCCATCGAGGATTTTATTCTATCCACTAATGTCTGTTTGCTGAACTCGGGTAAACCCACATACTGTTCCCCATCCTCGGGAAGAATGAGTGTTTTAGATTTGTCTTTTAGTTCACCGTCTGTTTTTAGCGATTTTAACTGGAGTGTTTTAGATAGTCCATATGAAAGCGATCGTCTCCCCGTTATAATAGGTCTGTCATCCTCGCCAACAGTTATTCCAACAAAACCGCAGCGTTGGAAACTACATTTAGCTGATTGGGCATTGTTTAAAAAGAATGCAAGTTTACAGGATATAATTTTAGAAAACCACAGCATAGATGAGATAAATGAAATGTTCACAACATGCATTCTTTCTGCTGCACATGTATCAATTCCTAAATTCACAGGAGTGGTGCACCAGAACCACAAAATTTGGTACACACGAGAATGCAAGGAGGCAAAAAAAGTGCAGAATAAAGCCTGGGGAGTCTTTGGCAGATACCAAACTCATGAGAACCTTATTTTTTCAATAAGGCGAGGGCACATGCGAGGCATATCCGGCGCAAGGCCGAGAAAACATCATTGCAAATTTATGTATCTTCTATCAACAGCTCAACCACATGAAAAAAAATGTGGGAGCAGGTTCGAAAATTAAATGGCCGCTACTCATCTTTCACAATTCCTCTTCTCACAACACCCGGTACACAAACGAGCTTAGAGGAACAGGCAGACATATTGGGGGAGCACTTCACTGTAGTTTCCGGTTCAGCGCACTATACGCAGTCATTTCTTAAATACAGAAATATAGCCAAAAAACAAAGGCTCCCAACAAGTGGAAGTACTAATGAAAAATATAATAGTCTTATTAAGCTCCAAGAAATCAACACTGTATTGTCCGCCGGTAAGAAAACTGCTCCAGGACCCGACCAAATACGCTACGAAATGCTTGCCCATCTTTCCAAGCCAGCTGTAGAGGCACTTTTAAGATTCTTTAACAAAGTACGGGTATCAGGAAAAATACCTGAAGCCTGGAAAAAAGCTATTGTACCGTTCCTTAAACCTGAAAAAACCCCAACCTCCCCTAGTAGTTATAAACCCATAGCCCTGACTAGTAGCCTTGCAAAATCCTTTGAAAGTGTCCTTAATATAAGATTAACATTTTTCCTTGAATCCTGTGAACTTCTTGATGCCCATCAGTATGGTTTTAAAAAGGGATGCTGCGCAACAGATCACCTAGTCCGTCTTGAAAATACTGTTCGAGAAGCTTTTATTCATAAGCAACACTGTCTCGCTGTATTTTTCGATTTAGAAAGGGCATACGATACAGCCTGGTGGTTCGGGATTCTTCAAGACCTTGCCGAGCTTGGCATCCGAGGAAAAATGTTGAACTGCCTAAAAGACTTTTTATCTAACCGTTCATTTCATGTCCGCCTGGGTACAACCGTTTCGAGAAATTTCATTCAGGAAAACGGAGTACCTCAGGGGTGCATTTTAAGCACAACTCTCTTCGTTGTGAAAATGAACTCTAACGAAAATAATCCCAAGGTCTGCTATGTACTCGGTCTGTGTGGATGACCTTCAAATGGCTTGTACATCCTCCAATGTATCAACATGTGAAAGACAAGTACAAATAACAATAAATAAATTGGAAACATGGGCGGACAGAAATGGTTTCCGGTTTTGCCCACAGAAATCGGTGGCAATTTTGTTCTCACTCAGACGAGGCAGACATATAAATCCCACTCTACACCTGAACGAAATAGATTGACCAGTGAAAAATGAGCACACATTTCTTGGTATAACATTTGACAGAAAGCTCACTTTCCTACCTCACATAAATGCATTGAAAAAGAAAGCTTCTCGATCCCTAAACATACTCAAAGTGCTGTTGAGAAAACATTGGGGAGCCGATAGGAAATGTCTCTTACAAATTTACAGCTCTGTAGTCCACGCCACCCTGGATTACAGATGTATTGTGTATGGATCAGCGAGGCCATTGTACCTTAAAAGGCTAGATCCAGTACATAATTTAAGCTTGCGTCTTTGCACTGGAGCGCTTGGGGGAACATGCCCGAAATTTATCAGATTTAAAGGATAAATATGCACATTTGGTAGCGCATATTATGGGTTGCGACGGATGCGAGGCACGATTGAGTCAGACTAAGATGCTTGGCAAAAGCACAGATAAGAAGGCACGTGAATGTCTGGAGGCTTTTTACATAAGGAAACTTGGCGATAGGTGTGTCAGCACCCCATCTGTTTCACTTTTTTCGTCCGAGTTCGAATTTTTAGATGCCGCCCTTAAATAATCTTTGTTAACTTTTTTGTTTTTGTTTTGGTTACCGCTTGCTCATGTGTGCTCGCTGTGATGGTCGCTTAGATTTCTTTACCTTTCCTGCCCTCCTCCTTCTTCTTTTTTCAGTGAAACGTCGCCATATGAAGGCGCTGCCTGGTTTCAATAAAATTAGTTGTGAGTTAGCGCTTTGTGTCTCGTCCTTGTCTTTTCGTGGTTTGTATGCTCTGGCGCTATTTTCTTCAAATCAAGTATGCACCAACTCGCCCAAAAAGAAGTGTTAATCCATACACGACGTCGCCCATAGACAGTCTGTATGTGGAAACCAACAAACCGTCACTTACAGACAGAAGAACAATGCTCACGTGTGTCTACGTTCTAAAAATCCGTTCGCTACCTAACCACATCTGCCACCAAATAGTCACAAAGTGCCCATCCAGAATACTGTTTCACAACAAACCTCAAAGTACCAGGCCCCTGCTCTTGCGTTTTGAAGAGATGTGCGAAAATCTCGGCGTACTGGACACATTGCCTGGCATTGCTATAAGACGAGATCCACTGCTGCCATGGTACAATTTCCTGGAAATCTGTGATCTCACTCTTACACATTTCGGCAAAAAACAAACTCCACCACAGCATATAATACAAGAATTTTTTTCACTCCAGGAAAAATACAGTACTTGCACAGCTTTTTATACAGATGGCTCAAAAACAGATTTTTACGTTGGAAGTGCAGTCGTACAAGGGAATTGCAATCATATAGTGAGGCTACCACAGTGTGCATCAATCTTAAATGCCGAATGTTACGCCGTGTCTGTAGCCATTGAACAAAAAGTAAAAGGGAACCTCGCAAACAGTATTATTTACATAGACTCCCTATGCTTACTTACAGGTCTCCACTCTAGAAATGCAGTCATTCCTATACTTGGTGATATCATACACAACATAGTAATAGCCGCAGCTAAAGGACAAAACCTAAAACTCTGCTGGGTACCGAGTCATATCGGAATAAGAGGCAATGAGAGAGCAGACTTCTGCGCTGCTCAAGCACGTGACAAGCAAATCAAGAATGTAAATATGCCACTAAAAGATTGCATTAACTTAATACATCGTAGCATAAGACAGAAATGGCAGTCCACGTGGAACATCAAATTAAAAAACAAACTACATAATCTAAAACCAGTTATAAGTTAATGGAAGTCCTGCACCCACCAGGAACGTGTTAAGGAAGTGATTATCTGCCGTCTTCGTATAGGACACACGCACCTCACACACAATTTCCTGCTGACAAAACAAGATCAACCAGTTTGTGAAACTGGAAAAACTAAGGAAAAAGTACTTTTCTCAGTTTTATAATGAATACATTCCTTTTCATCCCACACTGCTTTTAGGAGATAATGCAATTGTTGATATATCATGTTTTTAGCTTTCTTAACGAAACGGGATTTCTCAAGAGACTCTAAACTTTTTACCCACTGGTTGGTTTGAATTTTAGTACACCTCAGCCACTTTCTCATGCCTGAGAAGAAGGCTGAGGCTTTTATTTTGATTGGTTGGGAGCCTCGATATCCTTGCGCAGCAAAGGAAAGCTACTGAGGTTACCCAGCCCTCTTTAAAGCTTTTACTAGTAGCCATTTCTAAAATTTGTGTATTGTTCACTGGGCAGTATTAAGGTTTGAGGGCCTCTACATCAGAGATGATTCTTATATTTCTATAACATTCAATAAAAGACTTTTCCTATACCTTGTTCTTGGTGCATGATGGCCTCAGTTGCCTATGTGCCATAAAACCCAACACAACACAACATTCAGCAAGAAAATAATCTGGCAGCTTTTTTGCACATCTGTTGCGGTTTTACCAGTGCCAGGGTTCAGAGCATCGTGTTTAATTTTCATTGAAATTGAGTGGGAGCAAGGTTTCCTTTCGAATTGTTAACATTCCAGCCTTGTCGTTTTGTATGTGGCATTGAGCTTAAAATAAATTTCAACAGTCTGTTTTTTATGCTTTTGCACCGAAATAGGAAGAAATGAAGAGAAATGGTCTTCTAAATAGATGCAGCGAGCCAGTGCTTTGCTGTTCTGCACCCTTTGGGCATAAAAAGTCTCAATACATGGATTTTGTCACCCTTAATTGGACTCGCCTCAAATCTTTTGTTTTTACTGGTACTACCGTTTATCTCGTTTTTGTGCCCATCTTTACGGGCATCTTCTAATCATTTCTCTAATTCCTTAATTCCTCTTAATTTTTTGTTTTCTGCAGCACTAGAATTTCCATGGTAATTTATTTCTCTAGGTTACGAAGTATTAGAATCTTTGAGCCTGGTAATGAATGAAATTACCTGAGATGCTAGAGTGCTGTTCATTGTCTCAGAAAGCTTGATTTTGTGTTAGAAGGGCTGTCATGCTCAATATCAGATGCAACACCAAAATATGGTAGGAATTCAGATTATGAGGCAGGCGTACCCAGCTGTGGTGTAAATATGCGCAATCAGCTATGAATGCAAAAAAAAACAGTTAACGCAATAATTCACACTTTCATTCACACAGCATGATGACGAACAGGGGCAAGGGGGAGGCACCAAAAAGTGTTTTCTGGCGTCTTTCCGTGTATGCATTGTCACACTGTGCGAATAAATGTATGAAATACTAGCTCATCCAGCAACTGATTTCAAGCAACTTAATGCAAGTGGGGTGCTTTATGTGAGTAGCATTGATTTACTATAAAGTAGAAGACTCACTTGGTTTGCTGCAGAGGCATTGCGAGTCGTATTGAATGTGTAGTACATGTTTGCACCACTGAGCTAAATTTAATGGCAGTATTTGGTAGTTGCCTTTGCGTTATGATTAGTGTACTTCACACTAATTTGTGATATTGTTCTGTTGTTCTTCAGGTATCGGGCTACACAGCTGGAGTCAAACTGCTATCAGGGAAATGCAAGATTTTCGACTTTGTCAGAAAAGATGCATGCTACGATGCAAGGGGCCTCTGCTTGACTGTACTGCCAATTTTGTCTATTAATAAAGCTGAGGATGCTCTTGAGCAATTCTGAGCATTTTTTCTTTCTATACGTGCTTTCTCTTCATCTTCGGCAAGAACACAAATGATGTGGTTATGTGCATGCTCCAGCGTACAATCGTGAAAAATTATGACGCTGTAAGTGTGTGCCAAACTATGCCCAACTGCGGGCAGGTGCCACTTATAAAATGATCGTGCCATCAAGACTGGCACAGCGAGATCGGTGGATGTTAGTGCAGCTGTCTCGACATTAGGAGTGCTTGCAGTTTTACACCATTTGGCGTGCGCTCACAGGGATCTCTTCACTTTGCTCACGATAGTATGTCCAAACTCACAGCATCCCTATAAAGACATTGTACGGTACACCAACCACACCAAATCGAATGGTACACCGACCACCAGGAAATGCCACACCAAAACACCAGAGCCGGTATCAAACGACCGGGTCATAGCACAGAACACCAAACCGGAACACACTAAAACACACCACACTACACCACATCAGGACCCGTGTCTGAAAAACCGGTCTGGTCGGAACACCAGACACGGTCACACCAGAAAACACTACACTGGGTCACACCAGAACCCGTGTCTGAAAAGTCCGGCTTGGCGTAAACACCAGAAACTGGCTCGTGGTTTTTTCAGCTGGGCTAGCTAGCTAGCTGTAGCTCGTGTACGCGTGTCTGTCGTGTTTTTAACATCTCTATGCATGAGGGTGTAAAGTCTTATTTTTAAAGCTGTGCATTATAGAGCACAGGAAAACGTTCCTGTTTTTGGTCGGCAATCATATGACTGCTTTTTTGCCTACATGCATAGAAATTCGTTCACTGCGCAGACTATCGCTTTCTTACGGCTGTGTTGGATGTGCCGGTTTCTTTGAGGGCAGGACATGTTAAAGTTGCATCGCAGAAGGATATGGCAGGAGTGACAGTTGAGTTTCCCCTCTTCAGACGGCGCCAGTTGCAATCCACTTCAGGTGGCGATGAGAGGAAACACCTTGTTGATAATTAAATCTGGGTTTCTTGATGACCCGGTGGTCCTAGCTCGCAAAAATTTACGTTACTCGAGGAAAAGATAAGGTTAACTATTTATTTACAACATAAATAAAACAAGAAACGAGCAAGGAGAAAACCATTTACATGACTAAACCATTGATCAGAAGAATTCAGCCCCGTTCAACCCAGAGCGCTTGCTTTTAAACCCTCTGTCTCCGCCCTTAGCGGGGACAGCAACCAATAAGATTACAAGCGACCCGCCTTCCCAATCAGTGGTTAGGGAAAGCAAAATAAGGTTTCCGCCAACTAATCACAGAGTGGGGAAAGAGTGTTGATTAAACATTTGAGAAAGGAGAGGTTGCAATCAAGTACACAAACAGCACAAACGCGACCACCATTTCCCACGGTACCTACGGGACAGCCGTTACTACTTTCCTAACATTGTCATCTGTTTTCCCTTTCGCACACGCGACAAACATATGCCGACGAGGTGATCACTCAAGTTCTTCACACAACCCATCGAAAGAGAAGAAGACAGTCGTTACGGGAATAATGGGCTTCATGGTCACTCTGGCTCCTACCCAGCCGTATGCACCACCGCAACCGTGGCAGCGGCGCTCTTGCGCGAAAGCGTGGAGAATCGCCGACGCGCAGAGTTGGCTGCAGCTGCCCGGCCGCCCGTTACGGCCGTCCGGTGAGCTGCCGCCGTATCTCCTTCATTCCCGTGTCGACAGCTGTACAGGCTTCTTCAAGACGGGTTATGCCCGTGACAGCGCGGAGTAAACAAGGACGTCCGCAGCAAGGAGCGGAGGCAGGGACGGGACGGGCCCCTTTGTTGGCGACTGCCGGCCCCACTGGTGCGGCCTTCTTTGCGAACAGAAGACCGACTAGTTCGCGGAAGGGTCAGCGAAATCCACAGGGACCAAAACGTAAGGCGCCGACTAGCTTCAATGCCTGCAGTATAGCTGCGGGCTCGAGATGATAATCTTCCGAGCTATTGCCATATTGCTGCTTGTGTCGAAGCACTCTTGGCCCTTTTCTTTAAGTTACGGGTAGTGGTGTGCGATTATTCTATATTTTTTGATATCAAATCGAATATCCTTTCATTAGCTTCGCTGAGCGAATCAAGCAGTGCATGTTCAAAATTATTCGGAATGAATGGAATCCTTTCTCGAGTTTTTGAATAGTTTTCTAGTAATTGGCTCAAAGTTAGACTGTAGGCATGCTGCAGTTTTTTCCATCGACTATATAAAAAGCAGGGCCCACTCCGACTCCATAGGCACCCTGCACCCGCCAGGCACCGCCACCGTCGACGCTGCGTTCAGCGCCCCTCGCGGCCAGTTCCTCGTCCCTGTCAGGAAGGCTCGCCTCGCGACTTCGAAGGGATGGCGTCTGCCAGCGGCGTGCCGCTTATTGTAGAGGCGGGATTTCGCGCTATTCACGATGCGGAAAAATTCTTTAGAGAAGCAAACATCAAGAAAGGCACGAAGCTTTTTGAAGCAGGACACGTACACAACGTGAAAGAGGTGGTGTCGTGCGACGGGAGCGAAGTAGCAGCCCGGTGCATTGCGCAGACGAGCATCACTGCGCCACCGAAAACCATCAAATTAACGGTAAGAAATATTTCTATCTAATGTCTGTTAGCGCTGCGATCTTACTTTATTTTTTTTTATGTAGCTATCTTCCAGTAGACAGCTTGTTGCCGCGAGCTGCAGTTGCAAGGCAGGCGTCGCAGGCAAATGCAAACACGCTGCTGCCGTTGCCGTGTATTTGGAGCAGTGTGAAACGCTCTCTAAAACGAGCCAAACGCAAGCCTGGGGTGTTCCTACATTTAAGAAGGTTTACCCTAAACTTTCGAAGACGGCCAAGCGGCATAACATTGAAGGTAACTAGAAAACTCCAGTTTTTGAGCGAACGGCGCAAACCTGACTTGATAACATTCTCGTTTGCAGCACCTTCGGTTTTCGATATGAAATTCCCTGTTGAAACTATCCCTTGAAATGATTTACCCGCTGTGTAATCTGCCGCTCATACTTTTTTTCATTTTTTCAGCAACTGCTAGGTCGTTATCGCTGCAACACGTGCGTCAATATTTTGGGGATATCAAATGTCCAATAAACGAGCTTTTACAAGCAGAAGAGGATGAAAGCTGTGGTGAAGCGCCTGTGCGCACTGAAACTCCTGCCGGCAACGTAAAACTTTTTGACTGGGATTGTTCAGAAAAGGAGTACCCCAGCTACTTCATGCAGGATTATGGCGGAAAGCTTGTGCTAAAAAAGCGGAATTTCACTGCAAGGTTTGTTTAATTTCTACACAGTTAGGACAAGTGCCCTGATTCTTCGACATTAGGATATGTGATTACTGTACTAAATTATCACCCAGTCTTTCAGATGTGGAGGCAAAGATTTATGAGGAACATGTTGCTGTTGCCCCTGAAAACGTGCCTTCACTGTCCAAAAAGACGCTGGACGACAAGGCGCAGTGGAAGCTAGCTAGGATTCCGCGCATAACTGGAACAAAAGTAAGCGATTCTTTGCTGCGCAAAATTTGGGCTTCCTCAGGTGTGAGCTCGGACGAGTTGCGAAGTCAATGACCGGAAATCGCAGGTGCAAGAAGAGGGAAGGGTTCCCAGAGATCCATTAGCATTCCTCGGCGTCTGTTGAATGTGCCATGAGTTAAAAACCTGTCTAGGAGGTAATGCAAGAGTCAAGCAAACGCCTTCCGCATGGGTTTGACCATTGTTAGACCAGAAACCGCGCGCGCGTGTTGGCCGTCGCGAAGGATGGGCCCCGCAGTGGCACAGTCCTTGGAATGGCAGCTGCGGAGCCGAACGAGCTCCGCCGAGGGCCTTAAATTCCAAGTAAAACCCGCCGGCCACCAATGGTGGAAAAAAAAAAACCACCAAAAAAAGGGGGATTCGGAGGACTCACTACGAAATAAAAGAACTTTCGCATACCAGAGTAAAAGGTTGGAAATAGCAGTTCGCTGTGAGCAAACAAAATTGTGATAATGTGAGTAAACTTGCCCTTGGCGCAGAAATATCGTTTTGGCTGCAAAATATTTATTCTAAGCTCTAATTTTCTTTTGCTGTTTCAAGCCAGACAATTGGAACGAATTATTCCTCTTTACCGAGCGTATCATACAACTCCGTTCAGATACGTATTACTGCATCCTACTACACAGCAATGTGTCCTGCTGTTGTTATTAGCCATTTTGTGCTCGGAAAGGAGGCGCACAACTGCTTCGCGACGGCGCGCGCAACACAGCGCGAGCTGTGAGACTGCCCCCGCCTTCCTGACAGGGACGCGCGCGCCGCCGCCAGTGGCGCGCGCGTCGCGCGGGAGTTAGATGCGCAGGGTGCCTATACAGCATGTCGCCGCGACCTGTCTGCGCGGGAACGAGGGCAGCGTCGCAACGTGGTACATTTTGGGTGGCGGCATTCATAATGCTCATACACAAGGTCTTCAAGATTGCAGAGCACGACAGGGTTTAGCCAGGTTTAGCAAACCCTGCTTTAGTTTCCAATATTGGAGACCATGGCTCAAACCCTTGTCCTGTCATCCACTGAGATTTGGCATTAATTTGTTTGCTGTTGTCATCAGCAACAAAAGGTTATAATCCTCCTATGCATATGACGGAACGCCACCAATGAAATTCCTTTGAAATGTGGTCAAAAATACACAAGGAAAGGCGCAGGTGCCCAAATGACCGGTTGCGCGAGCACACAAATGATGGGAAGAATGGTTTGAAATGTCATTTAGCTGCCCATGGCAAAAGGTGCAGAAAGTGTGATCCATATTTTGAGCAATGTGGTGTCATATGTTCTCATCCTGATCACCTCACAAGGGAAGTGACTGAGGCTTACAACATATCAAATAGACACATGTGTCAGTGCGCCATCAATGCTTTTATCTGACAAAAAATCCAGTACCTTTCAGCTAAGATGTGAAACCTTTACGATAAGTTTTCTTTCATTTCCACATTCCCTTCTGTTGTGTATTTTCCCATTTCTCTTCTTTGTTGCAGAGCCCGCCTATACAGGTGGGCCTCTTCACAATAAAACCTGAGTTGTAACTTGTAAGTCAGCGCATTTTTGTACGTGTCTTCTCTGCGTCCGTGTCTTCGCCCTGTTTCAAGAATATTCTACCATAAGCGCGTTAAAAAAAAGTCGCCAGGGACTGTTACGTGTGGCCGACTTTCTGCCTTTTACTTTTAACTACAGCACTTCAACACTCATGGGATGCATCCTCTGAAGTTTTTCTTCCTCCATGCTAGCTGCTTTTGAGATAAATATGGTTGACCCACGCGCAGATCTGCTCCCTACGGGAGCAGAGAAATTCCGCGAGAGGCTAATTAGTGTACTTGATGCGTGCCAAAGTGTAAGTATTGCAACTGCACCCGTAGCCATGTGCTTGCGTTCCTGATCGTTTCGGGTAAGGATCTGTCCTTTCAAAGACCTGCGATGAAAGTGTGGGACAACTTTGACGGTTTGCATTTACCTAGAATGATAAGCTTGCATCCTTGTTTTGTGTTTCGTGTGAGCCTGGGTGAATGAAACCGTACAATAGAATAATATTCCAATCAATAAAACAATGCTTAAGTGGCGATTTGCATTCACTCATTAATCACTGAGAACGTGTAAGACATTTGAGCAAAGCTTGCGGTCTTAAAATTTCGCATGGACTTGGACGTTTTTTGTTCTGCGTTAAGCCACCAGCACTCTGTGCAGCTGCACGATATCAAGTGTAGCCATGTCCAGAGGTTACCCGTAATTCCTAATGCAAAATGGTAATGAACAACAGATTCTGCTCGGACGACTTGGAATCAAAGAGTGATCAGTGACCAAGCCCGGCTGTTCTGCAGCTGCACGAAAAAAAAAGAAAAAAACGTTTCCTGGCGGAAACAAGAAAAAAAAAGGACGTGTGAAATGGGGGGAACAGAGTACGCGATTTACAGACATGGCGACGTCAAGTTATTTCTCTTGCAAAGCTGACACGAAGCCGGAAGCGGTCCGAAAAGAAATAGATCGTTGGTTTCTCTGCGCCTTGCGTCTAAGCGCTCTTTCAGACTGTTGATGCTCGTACGCCGCAGTTTTCGCTGGCTGCGGTAGCTCCCGAGCGATTTCTCTCTGTAGCCGCACCGCTTTTGCACGAGTGGAGAGAGAGATAAAACATTTATTATTTCATTGAAGTGTTCTACGAGTCAGGTAGGCGGACTCCTCAGTTCAGGACTCCGGTGGCTTGGGCGGATGCCTGGACCAGTCTGATGATGCGACACTGGTCCTCCAGACCATTGCTGGTCAGGGCTGCCTCCCACTGCTCGTATGATGTCTGTAATGTTTTTAGATGAGGAGGTTTTTGGGGACAGTTCCAGGAAATGTGAAACAGCGTAGGCTTATCGCCGCACCATGGACAGGAGGGGCGGTATTTGGAAGGGTGAACGAAGCTGTACAAGTACAGGTTAGGGAAGGTATTCGCCTCCAAAATGTGGCTTCTTCTGTGGTGAGTTTAATATGGGGAGGGGATATATTCTAGGATCTAATCTAAGCATCTCCAGCCGTTCCCCATAGTTTGATGGTAGAGGGGTGAGGTACGGGCAAGGATCCGCTCGGTTTGTTAGCTCACGAGCTAGATCGTTTGCCGCCTCGCTGCCCTCAAGACCTGAATGGCCCGGGGTCCAAGTAATGTTATGGGGGCGTTGAAGTGTAGATGAGAGGCCCGACGGTATGAGTAGAGCCGCTGTCATTTTTGGGACTCTCCCTGTAATGTAATATTGACAGGCTCGCTTCGAGTCAGTTATTATTTGAGCTGATTTGTCCGCCAGATCACAATGCCTTATGACAAGGGCGATGGCGGAGGCTTCCGCCGCGGCAGGATCCTCATCCCGGAGTGAAACACTCGTCAGTAGTTGAAAATTGTGGTCAAGGGCGACTGCAAAAAATATGCTCGGTTCAGTGTACGCCGCCACGTCTACATAGACTGCTTTGTGATCTGACTCTAGACGCCGGCGTAGATGAGTGACCCTAGCCTCCCGTCTGCCTTTGTGGATTTCTGGATGCATATGTTTTGGGAGCGGAGCCACCGAGATCTGTCTTCTTATGTTTGCAGGTAGGGAAGTGTGTCGCCAGAGCTCTTGTAGATCTCGTGGTGTACCAATTGATGCGCTGAAGAATGGCTCTTCCGGTGGTGGTCTGTTGGAGTCGGGCTCTCTGCGATGATATAGACCGCATCTCTGATCTCCTCAAAGGTGTTGTGGACTCCAAGCTTGATTAGACGTTCGGTCGAGGTGCTTGGAGGAAGGCCGAGAGCTGTTTTGTACGCGCTGCGAATGACAGTGTCGGCCTGCTTAAGTTCTCCCTTTGTGAGATGATGATACGGAAGGCCGTATGCTATTCTGCAGGTAACCAAGGACTGTACAAGACGAAGAGTGGCTTCCTCGCGCATGCCTTTCTTGTTGCGTGTTATACGACGAATCATACGTGTAATTTGGTGGGTGGTTGTTTTGAGAGTTTTTATGGTATGTCCAGCGCGTAGGTTGCTTTGAATCCAAAGCCCGAGAATTCTAATGACCGAGACCTCTCGAATCGGTTGGCCTTCTACATAGAGATCTATTGGTCCAGAGTTTTTGTAATTTTGACGGTGCACCCTGATTACTTCTGACTTCTCCGGTGCACAGCGAAGGCCACTACTAGCGGCGAATGTTTCGACAATCGATACCGCTTCCTGTAGGGCTTGTTCCTTCTGCAAGGGATCCCTTAGTCGTCCAGATAGCTATATCGTCTGCATACAGTGTAAATCTTATATAGGGTAATTCCTGCAGCCGACGAGCCAATCCTGTCATGGCAATATTGAATAAGAGGGGAGAGATGATTGATCCCTGCGGAGTGCCCTTGTTTGGCATTGGTATGGTATCTGATCTCGTATTTCCAATTCCAATTGTTGCATTGCGGTCCGTGAGGAAAGCTCTAATGTAGTTAAAGATCTTCTGTCCACGTCCCAGGGAGTTTAGTTCGCGGAGGATAGCTTCGTGTGAGTGTGAGTGGAAAGAACGCAGTCGAGAAATTTATAACCAAGTAAACAGCTGCGGCCATACGGACGGCATTTAGGTGTGCAGAAAGGATCTTATTTTAGTAGCGAGAGCTACACTGGGCTACCAATCGAGCATTTCGCGGTGCATGGTAGAGGCCAGCTGTGCGCATGCGCCGTTACCATGGCAACCGGAGAGGAGCAAGGTATGGCGTGCGTTTCGCCATTGCCACGGCCGCGCGCTCACTCCACCGTGGGAGCCGAGCGGGACGTCACGCGGATTAGCAGTTGTGCGCATGCGCCGATAGCATGGTAACCAGACAAACCCCACAGCTGCGCCGCGTTCTTCGTCGCTGCCTCGCCGCATGCCGGTCTATCACCCGAACGGCGCGTAGCATGCACAGCACTGCGTATAAAAGGCGGAGATGTAGTGGGTGTCTATATCACAGACATGCATGCAGAGGACGAGAGTCCAGCCGCAGCTAAACGTCGGTACAGACAAGAGAACATTAACTCTTCCGATCCTGAGGTTTGGCACTTGGCTACTCAACAAAGAGAGAATGAGCTTAAGAATGCGAAGAGAGCAGCGGAAGCTCCCGAACTTAGATAGGAACTGCTTGCCTAACGGAGATGCCAGGCTGCCGAGCGTAATATACGGCGCATAGCCGCCGAGATGAAGCCTATGGAAGGCGTCAGTCAAGGGGAACCAACAGAAGAGGATGTGAAGGCCCGACGTGTGACTGATCACACCATTCGAGTTTCCGGAAGACAAGCTCAGCCAGGGAAACGTACCTCTCGCTACGTATATCCTGGCATAGCCGAGCTAAGCCACTGCCAATGTTTTTTAGACACTTTCATAGCGTGTAGCAAGTTTCCTCGAGGTGGAGGTAATTGTGGTGGCGGCGGCAGTGGGATGGTTAAGGACGTTGTTGTAGGGGTGTTAGTACAGTAGTAGTAGTAGTCGTAATTGGTAGTTGTAGTATTATAGTAGTAGTAGATTATGGTAGTGGTTGTAGTAGCTATGTAGTGTGAGGTCTGAGAGACCTCGCCCGTAACACTTAAGTATTGTGGGTGGTGGTGTCTAATTAGTAGTAGTAATAAACTTATTTGACGCCCATTCCCTCACCGAGCGCAAATTTCCACGGGCCAGCCAGAGCTGCTCAAGGTAACAATCAGCGCTGCCCCAGCTGTCCTTTGCACGTTCCGCCCATATCGCAGTTTTTTGCATTTCTAGCCACGAGAGAACAAGCCTGCGTAAGCACTATTTTTCGATATAATTATCCATTTCAATGAGAGCTAATGAAAACTTCGCATCATGTAATGCTCGTCTGCGGATTTGGATAATGGGAAATTCCCGTTTTAAGCTCAGGTTTTACACCTCGTTCTCCAAATTCGAGCTCCTTGGCGGGCGTAACTGTGAGCGCAGCCGTCAAAATGTCCCATGACCCTCAAACGAAAGAAGCGATAGCTTGCAACTGCGTACACTGCTGTGCCCTCCTGCCGAGCTCGAAAGTTTTGCTTTGATTAATTTACAATACACTAACTCATACGTGCTCAGATTTTAGTGCCGTGAAAGTATGCGAAATATACTTATGCGTTCAGTGACCCCTATTCAATCAAATGCCCAAGTAAGGTTATGCAAAAAAAAAATACGGCACTAAAATTTCCGGGAACATGCCCTGGAAGGAGGGGAAGCGAAAGCGATGACGTGTTTAGTAACAGCTCTCCTAGTTCATATGGTAGAAGCATTCCGTGCCAGGTGCCATCGGAAAGATATCAGCCACGAATGGAATTCCGACAGGGCAATACCTACTCTCTGTTCGAGCAGGGTAGATAGAGTAGATGCGCAGAGCAGAAAGACCCATTCCTAACTTGTCAAGTGATACTCCGCAGCAGCGTTTTGAATTTGTCGATGAAGTTTTGTGCGACGTGTCCTAAAGTGATAACAAAGTGCAGTTTTAACACATAACATGATGCAATCAGAAAAAAAAGTGCAATTGCAAGGCTCTGAAATGGTGCTTCCAAGAGAACTTTCTCTGAAGAATTTTGCCACTGCGCCAGGAATGCAATGAGGACGCCCAGCGATCTATGAATGTAAAGTAGAAACTGATCAATTTCGCATATCTGGGCATTGACCAATTAACGCTATCGCCTCATATTCCTAGGACGGAGAATACATGAAGGAAGCCAAGAGTCTCCGAAATCAAGTAGCATAGGGGATTGTTTCTCTATTTTTTATGTAATCTGTGGGCTGAATCAAAGGGATATTAGTAGCGTAATTATTTTTTATCGCACGAAAGATAACCAATTCAAAAGCAGACAAAAAAACAACCACATGACACCGGTTGCATCCACACCCACGACCTCCAAATTTAGCGTCCAGTGGAGCTTAAGTGTCTCCTCATAAGGCCCCTCCTCGACGACTTCAGCGATCATCTTCATCTGAAGGCTGCTCAACCTTGAAAATCGAGCCTTGACCTGATACCGAAACTGAAGTGAAAACCGAAGTGCTTGTGCACCTAATTCGCATTTGGCCCAGTCGCGCTGCCAGGCATCTATGCTAGGGCGCTAAAAAAAGAGAGCAAAATGCTCAGTACCTAAATACGACGGGTTTTACTCACAAATCATGCAAAAGTTGCCAACTGCGTGTTGTGTGAATGAATCGCAAAGACAGGCTGCCGGCTCTTAGTCACTATACCATCACCCACCACACAAAGTCAACTGCAATAGCACATATAGTAGCCTGAATGAAAAGCCGCAAACACTGTCGTTTTGTATTCTCATTCCTTCGGCAATTAATTAATTAACAAACACGACTTCTGAGGGCAGCGAAATGGCAGTTGGCAATAACGGTGGCTTTCTGCCATTGGAGCAACAGAATTTTGTATGTTTCTGCTGGCTTCGCCCGCTAAAGGGTAAAGCCAATGTAACGAAAGAAACCGCTAAAATCGCAGAACACTGCGTTTTATCTCCATTCGACGGATCC
The DNA here is from genome assembly GCF_052857255.1 of Amblyomma americanum. Taxonomy (NCBI): domain Eukaryota; kingdom Metazoa; phylum Arthropoda; class Arachnida; order Ixodida; family Ixodidae; genus Amblyomma; species Amblyomma americanum. Next base: position 232,395,339 of record NC_135497.1, read on the forward strand.
ACGCACGCATAGGCAAAAGACATATGCGTGGCATACGGGATGATGGAGCGTCTTGGGCGCACGCTATATCCGACTCAACTGGGGTGCCAGAGGCACTGCTCCCTCGCTGATCCGGAGCCCCAACAAAACTAACAAAGCGAAATGGCAGATACTTTTTTTATTGCTATTATCACTATTCGTTCAGGGAGATTCGGTTTACGCTGACAGCATTTCCATTTTTCAAGCCGGAGCGGAAGTTATCGTGCGGAATTGTTCCGCATCAGTGATATACCACTAACGGAGAGATATGCGAAGAGCGGCGTCCCTCCAGGCGAGGTCGACGGAAGTTCGCATTTGCGGGTGGAGAGAAATTTGTGGGGCGTCATCTGAGAGAGAGAGATAGAAAAGCGCGTTTTGTGGAGTGAACATTGAGCTTTAAAAAACGCAGTCGGTGCAATGATGAGGGGCTAAACCGTGGCGTGTGATTACAGCTTTGCAAAAACCACGCACGCCGAAATTCATCTCGCACATGCGCGGCGGTTTGCCAAGGAAGGGTCGGTGTACCGCCGCTAATGCGGTGGACAGAGGTAAGTACTTTTCTCTTGCAGACTTCGTGACGTGCTGAGGGTCCCTTTTTGAAATCAGGATCACTTCACAGAAAAAAAACTGGAAGACGATTACGGTAGTCGGTAACGCGAAGTTTGAGCGCAGCTCTTCCCACGCCACCTGCCACCGCTGGCAGGTGGCGTGTTACGCCGACTACGCCGACAAATACGACGACGACTACGACCAAGTACGGCCGCCCAAAAACCCAAGAACGGCCGCCTAATAACTGCGCTATACCCGTAACGTATAGACGCGGAATACAACGCAGAGAAGAGATTACCACACTAGATGGAATACGAATAAATGACAATGAGTGTTGGAGTGTCGTCACGGGTGTATTGCATGAGTACATTGCAAAGCTTGATGGGATTTAATGAAATCAAAGGAAGGTGGTCATACGTCCGAGTATGAAACGCCGAAGTTTATAAAAGCGGCGCCTTTAGCATCCAAAGCGCAAACGTGGTCTATAAGAAGAAATAGTCACTGCCCCCGACGCGTGTATGAGCAATTAACTTGAAAATACACTATGCCAGAGGGTCGCCCATTAAAAAGTAAAAATAACCAAGGGCAACAATGCACACCAAAGACGCAATCAAGCTGTACGAAGGAAAAAGACTGGACTGGAAAATATAATGCTTTTTCATCGTAATAATTTGATAAATATATGCGTACGGTGGTATGTAAATATTTTGTGGGGTTTACCAACGGTACGTTGGTTTCGATGTTTGCGTGAGAAGTGGTAGACAATTCCTCGTTGAAAAATCTAGGTGAGCACGACTTCTGCGCCGCAATTAGGTCGTCTGAGGCCAGATAGCAGCGAGGCGATTTCGCGCTGTTAGCTAGCGTTAGTAACAAGTACCCACACGTCCGCACCGGTTGTTTTTCATGCTCAAGATATTCTGGTCACTGCTCGCTGACCGGGACAGTTGGCGGCGGGACCACCTTCATTTACTACATGAAATACAAGGTGAACGTCTCTAAGCATGGGCCTCAGTGTGCTGCGCACCATTTCCGACACGTCCACATGAAGTGCCTAAAAATGCCGTGTTTCTCTCTTTTTATGGGTCTCTGTAATTGTTTCCGCCTTTGCGCGCACCCATGTGCTCATCTGTGCGTGCAAGCGTAAACCACCAATTCCACTCAGTGCGGCCCTTCGATTTTTTGTCCTGCACAAGAAAGCCAGCGCATGGGGGCGAATTACTTCCGTGATGCGGCGAATGTTTGACTAATGCCTAAGTGTGGTAAGAGTTAAATGGAGCTGATAAAGAGCAGTGAAGTGCGGTCAATGAACCTTTAGTATCAGTGATGTTTGTCAAAGGTGAGTTGACGAAGATGTAGAGCATTGAATTTGCGGTTTAAGTTTTATGTACTATTATGTTTCGGTTTTATCGGGTTTCACGTCCCAAAGCAACTCAGGCTGAGGGACGCCGTAGTGAGGACTCCGGGAATTTCGACCACTTGGGGTTCTTTAACGTGCACTGACATCGTACAGTACACGGGCCTCTAGAATTTCACCTCCATCGAAATTCGACCGCCGCGGCCGGGATCGAACCCGCGTCTTTGGGGGAAGCAATCGAGCGCCATGACCACTGAGCCACCGCGGCGGCCCTTGTGCATTATTCACTAATCGCTTTGTGCTGCCTGACCGCTTCGAACGAGAGAAATTGCGGACAGCGGCGGTTGTGAAACACATCCCTAAACCTGACACAAGGATGCGTTATCTTCACACAGTCATAAGGATAACGCGGTTATGATAAGGATTGATTTTATGGTACAATACTGCAGCCGTCGATGGAAAAGGCTCAAGTTAAAACAAACTCGAATTGGTAGGTTTGCAATAATAATTACGAAAAAAAAGAAGAGCAGCGGGACCCCTTCCGTGGGGCACATCGGACATAAATTAGGTTAATCTTAATATTTGGTGGATAAGTTCTCTAAGCTGTGTCTAGAGAGTAGATTTTAATCCAGTCAGCAATTGGTGCCTCATATGGTAAGGATTGTAATATGCTAATTATAGTCCTGGGTGGTACTCCATGGAATACGATTTTCAAGCATCTATAAAGTGAAGCTTGTCAGTTTGTTATGGTTGACACTTCACGATATGTCGCGTATTCATTCACTGAGTTGGGCGACCTCAAATATTCGCCTGGGAAGTCCGTGTTGAAAAACTCATTAGATACGTTGATGCCCGATTTGGCAGCTGTGCACCTGAAAACTATGTGTTCCAAGTTATTTGCATGCCGTGTTATTCATGTTGATTGAAGTTAACACGCTTAATTTTCACTTACAGATTTGTAAGCAGGGATCACTTTTGCAGTTTTCGGATGTCCTGAAAGGAAAGGGAAGTACAATTTGTGGACCATTAAATAAGCCCAGGCATTTTGCTGCCATTTCTGAATTTCCTGCTATAAATGCTTTCGGGATGATGTCTTATGCGGATTCCTCTTTAGCATCTACATATATCAAAAGGTCAAGGGCAGCAGCCTTATCAGTTGTGCGAGGATCGAGGCATCGGCAGCGAGCGCATTTACTCGCTGCGAGCGAGTAAATATTTCTTCCTTAGGGCAGGAGGAAGGGGGTTGGGGGGAGGCCATGGCGATTACGTATCTTGTGCACACAGTACACCAATATCCCGCAGCCTGGCCATGTTTTGATAGTTTTGCATGCGGGATCTAGCATGAATTTATTAGGCTGAAATACTGCCAGCAGCGCCGTACGTCAAGGGCAGCATCGCCTACGCACGTTCGCCAAGCTCGCCCACTCAACCGCTTGCTCTCTCTCTGGATGGCTGTTTTTGCTTGCAATAAAGACGTGCTCCATTGCCCGAGAATAACAGAACAAGCCTGGCACAGAAACGAGCGTACACTGCCACCGGTGCTATGACCATGGATCCAGCAAACAAGAAGTGTGGCTTTCCCACATAACTATGAATATTATAGAGGGCAAGGTTTCGAGCGAAGTTACACGGAACTCAGCTCCCGTAGCGGGCATAAACAGAAACTGCACTCGGCGAGTGACGGGAAAATGAGCTCAGTCCTACACACGCACGCACGCACGCACGCATACATGCATGCACATAGGGACCGACGGAGAGTTCTTCAAGCGCACCTCGAGGAGAGCATACCGGGTTTGTGGGAACGCTATCGCACAGAAAATCGCCCCTGTAATGGTCACTTTTGTCTTTCCACAGCTTTGAAATTGAAGCTTCTTGGTGTCTTCAGCCGTTTAAAAACTGTTATTCTTTCACCAAGAATTATATTTCGCATTAAGAAACAAATAAGCCTTACAGCTTCAGGATATCGAAAGCAATGCTAATATAGTTTGCGCCCCACAACAAGTCCTAATTGCTTTTTCTTTGAATTCCTTGGCTTTTCAAGTTGTAGGACGCTCTGTATAATTCTGCCAAGTTTTGTTACGTTCGCTTTCTCAATTCCCTTCTCTTAATTGTCTCAGGCGCATTGCGCCACACGGGGCGGGCTACACAAGGCACGTTGGCGCGACGCGACCTGCTTGTTTACAAAGCAAGGTCGACGCGATTACGATGTTCAGGACTGTTCACGAGAGTGTATGTGGATGAAAAGTTCTCAAAAGGACGCCATTTCAATTGCTTCTGATTATTTTCCTGAGCACAAGTTCGCTTGGTAAACATTCCACATTAGAGCTTGTCTACATCTTAGCACAAGAGAAAATGCGAGGATCACACGACACGAGTGCTACGCACTATGTTCAGCCAACTTTGCGCTGTGGGTTTGTGTTAAGCTGTTTCTGTAATGTGTAACATGCTGTCCGAATAATCCAAACTTCTAGAGTTCGTCTGTCTACCTGACTGTCATCGTCACGTAGCAAGAAATGTTTGATATAGACTAACTGGCCCGGACGCAACCCTACTGTGCTGCAATACGGCTTCACAAAAATATCGATGACAGCTACTTCACAGGGGCGGAAGAATACGCGTACGCTCGCTCGCTCGCTCGCTCGCTCGCTCACTCACTCACTCACTCACTCACTCACTCACTCACTCACTCACTCACTCACTCACTCACTCACTCACTCACTCACTCACTCACTCACTCACTCACTCACTCACTCACTCACTCACTCACTCACTCACTCACTCACTCACTCACTCACTCACTCACTCACTCACTCACTCACTCACTCACTCACTCACTCACTCACTCACTCACTCACTCACTCACTCACTCACTCACTCACTCACTCACTCACTCACTCACTCACTCACTCACTCACTCACTCACTCACTCACTCACTCACTCACTCACTCACTCACTCACTCACTCACTCACTCACTCACTCACTGATGGGCGGATGCATAAAGTGACATGCCGCCGCGGTGGCTGAGTGGTTATGGCGCTCGGCTGCTGACCCGATAGACGCGGGTTCGATCCCGGCCGCGGCAGTTGAATTTCGATGGAAGCGAAATTCTAGATGCCCGTGTACTGTGCGATGTGAGTGCACGTTAAAGAATCTGAGGTGCTCGAAATTCCCGGAGCCCTTCACTTCGGCGTCTCTAATAGCCTAAGTCGCTTTGGGACGTTAAACCCCCATAAAACCACTCACTCACTCACTCACTCACTCACTCACTCACTCACTCACTCACTCACTCACTCACTCACTCACTCACTCACTCACTCACTCACTCACTCACTCACTCACTCACTCACTCACATCACTCACTCACTCACTCACTCACTCACTCACCTTCACTCACTCACTTCACTCACTCACTCACTCACTCACTCACTCACTCACTCACTCACTCACTCACTCACTCACTCACTCACTCACTCAATCAGAAACAGACACAAAGCCTTCATTCGAGGAACACCGATATTTCAACAGAACGGTTGTAGCGAGCTCCGTGTCCATCTCCAAGCCTCATAGGGCCTATAATCTGGGAAATAATGATGTACTTTGCTAACAGCAGTTGGATGCACGTAGCTTTTTGGTGTAGCAGGAGGTTCCGCTGAATAGAATGTGGAAACAAGCCCGTTCAAGTAGAGCTAGACGGTGACCAGACGGGTGGTGAATTACCCGACTATGCAAGCGGCCACGGTGGCCATATTATATGGAGGTGAAATGCGAAAATGAGCGTGTATTACGAAGTTTAAAGGGAGGCTGAGGGCAACGAGTTGCCTTGTATCGATAGAGTACAACGTTATAATTACAAATGAACCACTCTCACAGAAAACGGAGCTGTTATAATCTAGAAAAGAAAAAAAAGAAATAGTCAAGCGTTGAACATCGTTTTCCTTCACGCGAGTCTGAGATGCAAGTGTTACGAGTGACCAGTTTTGGAGTTATAATCGCTGTGATTGTTCTTCTCTTGAAGACCAATGTATGCCGCACTACTTTCAGACATCTCACAATGTCATAGTTGCCGCCCATAAATGCCAGGGCTTCGCCGCGCTATTTGACGAGAAGGAAACATTGTCCAGCGTAAAGGTGCACGTTCTGTCCTTCGAACGGCACATTTGGCTTCATGAAATTGGTGAAATAGTAATTCAGCATTGGTAGTTCTATTTGTTGTCGTAGTTGCACTCTACTGGCTCCTTAGAGGCTCAAACGACAATGCTAGATCAAATGGCAGTTGAAGCGAGTGGACATCCGTTGGAAGCCGTACCTCAGAATATTATACAGTTATTGCAATGCCAAGGTCTGCTGCGGCAAACATTTGGACTGTGCGCTTTCTGGTGAGTGGGACTTGGCACCTTTAATGATGAGCTCCTACGTGACATACATATCCTACACTCGGACGTTGTTATAGTCGCTGTTTTAACCACGCCTTTTTAAGGGAGCCTCACAGACTTGGAAACTTCCGCACCGCCTCCCCGATAATGCCCCCCCCCCCCCTAAAAAAAGGAAAAAAAAAACAGTATGAAGCATGTCCTCAGAATTAAATGACGTGTGTACTGCATCGACTGGCCGGACCTGATGTTGGGAACTACGTACAGTGTACCACCAACGCGTCAGGTGCACAATGAAGGGAATGCATTGAAGAGAAAAAAGCTAGGACGAAAGAATTACTGGTGAACTCTTATATGTCCGTGTACCTATAGCTGGGAACAGGGGCCATCACCGAAGACGAGATCTGGCAATGGCCTTGCCGTTGACCACCAGGCTGTCGGGCCTAACTCACAGGCGGGATGGGACACGATCGAATACGACGCCCAACGCCGCCACGCCGCTAAGAAGACTGATTACCAGGAAGCGACACACACTTCTGCCAGCGCTGACGTCAATTCCCTACCAACTGAGGCTACTGACAGGATGCGGCACCGCATTCTACGCACGCTGGAAGGAAAGCGGAGCCATCTGGCGCTTCTGTAACACCACTATCGTATGAGCAGAACTTCGTCGTCGACGCACGATAGCATGCGGCATATAGCCAGTTTGCTCGTGCCAAATTTTAACCTCCTGGAGGAAAGACGCCGGCTAGCCATTATTAACAACGGCCAGAAGAGCTTGTATCAGCTCGCAGGAGCTCACTGAATAAAAAAAATATAGCATGAAAACCCTCTACACTGCATGTGGTGTTTTTTATCAAGGCTGCTCTTTGGTTCTTTAATTGACTATGCGATATTTTTTTAAAGGTACGTGGTCGGAACATATTACGTCGCGTGAAAAAGTGTTGTTTTAGAAGTGGAGTGCAACTGCTTGCACACTGCAGATCTGATGAGAACAAGCTTTCATGGCAACATGCGGCGCATAGAAAGAGGGGGCGGGGGAGAAGGGGCATGTGATTCCTTCTGATGTTCAAAGTTTAAAGTTACTAAACTTTGTTTCAAACGCAAAAAAAACAATAGAGTAAGAGATAAAGGCACAACCCGACAGTGGCACCCTGGGAGGAAGGATGTGTTTGCACACAAAATACTCCAAAATACGGCCGCTGTTGGAGTGCACAATCAGTAAATGTATGCTCAAAGATTTTTAAATGGAGCAAAAAAAACAACTCAAACTACAGCAGAAATAATTTGAAAATTTTCAAGGCCATTATGTATACAAAAATACAGAGGTCAGTTAATTGCGATGTCGCGTAGGATGCTAGACAGCTACAATATTATGTTCGCTTTACAATCGTCGCGCAAGCGCTCAAGTGTCCTTGTTTTTTCAGACTTTATGGTTAGGGGTTATGTTGCCGCTGGCATAGGATTATCCCCGCCGGCCATTGTCACCAGATCGTCAGCTGTCATGTGGACGATCGCCAGGCGTGTGTTACTGGTCGTGGAGCTGGTTCTGCAGAGCACAGCGTGTACACGGTTTTGCAGAACGTTTTTTTCTTCTGGCAACACTGCAATTTTGCCCCAGAACACTTCCTGTTTGAAGAGGGCGTGCTTTTCCAGCAAGCAATTACCCCAGAAAAAGAGTACCATCAAAGCTGGCGCGTCACCAGCCCCGCCTGCACCGGCGCCTTATCAAACACTGCGCACAATGCTTCACACGCCGCACTTCCTCATCACAATGAGCACGGCACGGGTCGTCTGCACCGGCGCAAACCTTTTCAAACGCCGCACCATTGAAACCGGAAGCGGTTTAGGGCAAAGATCACCATCAGCACCTATGTTAGTTTGGAAACGACAAAACCATGTATACGTTCCCTCGACAAGAAGAAGACGAAGACGCCGAGCTGTGCGGACTTTTCCTTCTTGTTTGGCAAGAGGATGAAGAAGAAGAAGTGCGGACGTGAGCGAACAGCAATTAGCACTATTACTACTCCTTTTCCCATCAAAACGTTCCTGTTTCCAGCAAATAGCCGCCAGCGTGTTGGCTACTCCCCCATAGTGGGTATGTGCCAGCTTTATTGGGGGCCAACCAACCAACTAACAACAACAACCATTAGCTCGGCGTCAGTTAACCTTCTTCTTTTGGCTCTCCTCACTGAACCCTGGCCTATCCCCCGTCGCTGGTATTTGCCATGTCGCTAAGGCAACAACAACAACCACTACATGGGATTCCGCTTCAGAGCCAATTTTTGGCAGATTTACTGCATCCTCGGACCTGCCGTTGTTGGGAAAGTCTTCGGAGCGCTGCCCCACACCCATGGACACCAATTTTGGCAACTCAAAGCCTTTTTCCGTGAACTTCACGGACGTTGTGGCCCTGGCTCGCTTCTTAGAGCCAGTCCCAAATTCCCAGCGATGGACCACATCGTCGAGGGGGACGACATTTCGCCTGCGGAGTTGTAATCCGGGGAATGGGAAACCATTCTTCGCCTCCAAGTCTGCGCCAGGCGCCTGAAGCAAGACGCCGCCAACCAAGCCATCACCGAGAGGACTAATCAGGGGCAAGCCAGCGGCAAGCCTAACTCCGGCGCTCCCGCCAAAAAGACACGGAAGCCGCCCGCTACTAAAAGGCGAGTACCGCTACCGCAACTCCCTCTGAGCGACTATAATATACTCTACCATCCGCGAAGCTGGAATTTAAACACTTTTGCACCACGCCAACTCGAACTCGCCATGTGCGAGGGAGCCAAGGTTCCGCATCAGGCCGCGCTAACTGAAGGCACCTTTCGTAAAGACTCCATCAATAATACGCTCACCGTGAGTACTCCGGCACGCCAGTGATTTGCAGCTTATGCCGGAGTTAAGACTTTATAGCTGGAAAGCCAGAATTATAACGTGGCAACGTATGTAGCGGCGCCAGACGACTCGGTCCGAGGCGTAATTTACCAAGCAGATGACGGAAGCTCGCCGAAGGAGGTCCGACAAGGCTTCATGAACCGCAACCCAGGTGTCGTGATCGTCGGCGCTTGTCAAATGGGTCGCTCCCAAACGATGCAGATCACATTCCAAGGGATTAAAATTCCGAGCCAGATTTACTACTGGGGATCCGTCTTTCATGTTCACCCTTACCGTGAAGAAGTGGAATCTGCTACAATTGTAGAAGAGTCGGATATCAATCCGACGCATGCTACCGACCCAAGGCTAACCTTTGCCACCGATGCAGCATGCACCATCCTGCACCTCCTTATGGGGAACCACTCTCATGCACACCCGACTGCATCGTGTGCCACGGCCACGGGGCACAGCACACCGGGAGCCGAAGCTGCGAACACCGCCTCGTGGTCCGGAAAAGACAACCATCTAAGCCTAGCTACGCCGCCGCGCCACGAGAACATCAGCGGAGATCCAGACAGCGATCTTCGAGCCGGGCGGGGGACCAAACAAGGAACTAGGCCAGAGACAGATGCAGATCCTTCCCGCCGCTGACCGGGGCGGCCGATGGAAAGAAGAGCACAAGCTCAAGCCGAGGCCGAAGCCAATATCCAACAAAAAGGTGAGCTGGCCAAATCCGGCCTCCCAACAGATGAGCGCTCGGGAGAGAGAACTAACAGAACAATTCTAAAAAACAACTAAAAGCGCATGCCGAGGAATACGCCAGACTAAAGAAAGAGATGGCGGAGCTCCGTCAACTTGTAATGGCTTCGAGAGAGCAAACATCACAACCACAACGAAAAGCTGTGCAAATCCCTCCGAGAACCTATAGACGCGCGCGTGCGAGGCTATGGAATCGGAGAAACGCAACCCTGCTAAAAGACCCCCTCCCCCCGCAGAGAATACACAAAACAAACGAGCTGCCGAAGCCTCGGAAGGCGATGTACCGCAGCCAGCTAAGGCCACATGATTCCTTAGGGCTGACGTTAACACACTCACCAAAAGTTTGGATAGCACAGAGGTCAAGGTAGGCAACCTAGAGGTTAGAGTAGGAAGCTTAGAGGGGCTAAATAGATGCCTTAACAGTGGAATTTAGAACATTCCAAACACAAGTAATGGCTATGTTCCAACAAGTGATGGAGAAGCTGACTGCATTGGAGACAGGCTTACCATCATTACAACAAAAAGTGGATCAACAATATGGCCCCCTCGCAACAAATTGAAGTATGGCACAGGAATTGCGGAGGCTTCCATCGCAAACGGGGGAATCTACAATTTCGCATTCAACCACAACAACGTCCACCGGTCGTTACCGCATTGCAAGAAGCTAGTGGCGTGGTCAAATCACCGGGATATAAGGCATATCTACCGCTAGGGTACGATGCCGGCAGTCACAGGCGTGTCCACCGCCGTATTAATACAACGCAACATTACGGCAATACAACACAACATAGAAACTTCAAAGGAAGACCACGTCTTAATTAAGATTGTCCCCAAAATACGAGGAGATACAAGTTTGTTTCTCCTTAATATATACAGCCCACCGAAAGATAAGGGCACCGGTATACCGGAGTTATTTATCAAGACTTTGAAACTAGCCACTACTAAAGCTCAGCTATTAATAGTAGGGGGGCTTCAACGCACCACACACGGAATGGGAAAACATTAGGGCTAGCCCCAAAGGCAACAGAGTATGGCATGTAGTCCAAAACTTGGGCCTAACTGTCCTGAACAGCCCGCAAGAGAACACGAGACTAGGCAACAGGCCAGACCTCACCCTGGTCAGGAACATACGAAGTGGAAAGTGGACTAACACAGGACACACGCTAGGTAGCTACAATTACATTACATCTACCACCTTTGAGACACCAAAGCATAAATCTGTCTTGAACAAAGTAAAATTACGGACTGGGACAAGTTCAGACACTTGAGGAACAATACAGACACAGTAATTGAAAACCCCGTGGACTCAGTGGAGTCATTAAGAAGGGATATTAAAGCTACCCCCAACTGATATGGCCATTGAAGAAGAGGGACAAGTCACTGACTCTAGGCTATTGTACATGTGGGAAGGATATTTCAGCTTGCAAAACCACTGGAAGAGGAACAAACGCAACAGAACTCATAAAGAGAGATTAGCCTAATTACAGAAACAAATTGAAACCTATACTGTAAAGCTTCAACACCAACTATGGTAGCATATTTGTGAACGCATAAATGGTCAGCATTGGTACAAGAAGACTCGGCATCTGATGAGGCACCTTCTTGACCTCACACAGACCAAGTCAACTCAACGGAGATTAGTGCATCAGTTTGAAGGCACCATAGAGGAATTCTTAACAGAACTACGAGATTGATACTTAAACACAACCCTAGAAGGACCGCTGTCAGACTATCGCGGCATGTCAAACGAGGAGTTAGAATCCGGGATCATGGAGGCGGAGGTGCGGTTTTCCATGGGGCAACTACGCACCACGTCGGTAGCCGTACCCGACGGTATTACCAACAAACCTCTCAGAGACTTGGAGGCGGAATCAGTGAGAGCTCTCACTGATCTCATAAACAAGTACTGGAGGGAAGGAACTATTCCACAAGAATGAAAACATGCAGATATTACTTTCATTCCAAAGGCAGGCAAGAAGTTGTGTATAGAGAATCTACGCCCAATTTCTTTGACATGCTGCTTAGGAAAATTAATGAAGCATGTATTTCTCAACCGCCTGCAAGAATACGCTGAGGAGAATTTTTCACTTCCAATACTAGGTTTCAAGATGATACGCTGCAAATCAAGGCAGACACAATAGACCCGAAACGTGGCCGAGGAACTAGAGCCATATTAGGCTTGGATTTAAACAAGGCTTTCGATAACGTCACGCACGATGCTATCTTAAAGAATCTCTCGGATATTCATCATCATCATCATCATCATCATCATCATCATCATCCTGACTACACCCACTGCACGGCAAAGGCCTCTCCCATGTCTCCAATTAACCCTGTCCTTTGCCAGCTGCGCCCACCCTATGCCTGCGAGCTTCTTAACCTCATCCGCCCACCTAACCTTCTGTCGCCCCCTGCTACGCTTACTTTCTCTTGGAATCCACTCCGTTACCCTTAAGGACCAGCGGTTATCTTGCCTTCGCATCACATGCCTTGCCCAGTTCTTCCTCTTGATTTCGATTAGGATGTCATTAACCCGCTTTTGTTCCCTCACCCACTCTGCCCGCTTCTGGTGTCTTAACGTTACATCTATCATTCTTCTTCCCATGGCTCACTGCGTTGTCCTTAACTTAAGCTGAACCCTTGTCTTTAGCCTCCACGCTTCTTCCCCGTAGGTGAGTACTGGTAAGATACAGCTGCTGTACACTTTGCTCTTGAGGGATATTGGTAAACTGCCGCTCATGAGTTGAGAGAACCAGCCATATGCAATTCACCCCATACTTATCTTTCTAGTTATTTTCCTCTCATGAACCGGATCAGCTGTCACTACCTGCCCTAAGTAGATGTATTCCTTTACCACTTCCAGCACTTCGCTTCCAATTGTGAACTGCTGTTCCTTTGCTAGGCTGTTGGGTATTACTTTGGTTTCCAGCATGTTAATTTTTAGACCCACCGTTCTGCTCTGCCAGTCTAAATCATTGATCATGCTTTGCAATTCATCTCCTTAGTTTCTCAGCAAGGCAATGCCATCAGAGAATCGCAGATTATTTAGGTATTCTCCATTAACTCTTATCCCGAACTTTTCCCAATTAAGGCCTCGGAATACCTCCTGTAAACAGGCGGTGAATAGCATCAGCGAAATCGCGCCTCCTTGCCTGACACCCTTCCTTATTGGAATTTTATGGCTAACTTTATAGAGGATTATTGTAGCTGTGCAGTTTCTGTATATATCTTCCAGTATTTTGACATAAGGTTCTTCTACACCGTGATTCCGCAATGCCTGTATGACTGCTGAGGTTTCCACTGAGTCGACTACTTTCTCGTAATCAATGAAGACTATATATAGGGGTTGGTTATATTCTGCTCATTCCTCTATCACCTGACTGATAGTGCGAATATGATCTATTGTGGAATATCTTTTACGAAAGCCTCCCTGGTCATTCGGTTGACTAAAGTCTAAGGTTCCCCTGACTCTATTAGCTAATACCTTAGTAAATACCTTGTAGGCAACGGACAGTAAGCTGATCGGTCTGTAATTTTTCAAGTGCTTGGAGTCTCGTTTCTTATGAATTAAGATAATGTTTACGTTCTTCCAAGCTTCTGATATGCTCGAGGTCATAAGGCATCGCGTATATATGGTGGCTGATTTTTCTACGACCATTCCCCCTCCGTCCTTCAAACGATCTGTTGTTACTTGATCCTCCCCAGGTGGTTTTCCCCTTTGCATTGCTCCTAAGACTTTCTTTATTTCCTCTCGTTACTGGCGGGATGACGCACTGCTCTGCGCTACTGTCTCTATCACTAACGTTCACGTTACATTGGCTACTGTATAGATTTGTTTAGAACTCTTTGGTTATTTTAACTATCTTATCCATATTGGTAATAACATTGCCCTCCTTGTCTCTTAACTCATACATCTGGTTTTTAGCTATGCATAGTTTCCTTTTCACCGCTTTTAGGCTACCTCCGTTCTTTAGAGTATGCTCGATTCTCTCTATATTAAACTTTCTTATGTCGGCCACCTTGCGCTTATTTATTAACTTCGATAGGAGAGTTCTATTCTGTCTGTAGGGTTAGATGCCCTCATGCTTTGACGTTTCTAAATCAGATCTTTTGTCTCTCGAGATAGCTTGCCGGTATCCTGTCTAACCGTCCTATCGGCTATTTCTACTGCGCACACTGTAATGATCGCTGCATGTAATGCAGCGATATCCTGTATTCCTCGATTTTCCATCTTATCGCTAACTCGCTAATGGACTTCCTCTTCACTGGCTTCTTTTTTTCTCTCTTCAAGTCTAAGCTAATTCGAGACCTTACAATTTTGTGGTCGCTACAGCACACCTTTCCAAGGGTGTCCATATCCTGAACGATGCCAGGTTGAGCGCATAGTATGAATTCGATTTCATTTTTAATCTCACCATTGGGGTTCTTCCAGGTCCACTTCCTGTCTCTCGTTTGAAGAAGAAGGTATTCATGACCCGTAAATTATTTTTATCTGCGAACTCTACTAACAACTCTCCCCTGCTATTCCTGGAATCTATCCCATAGTCGCCTACCGCCTGGTCGCCAGCCTGCTTCTTGCCCGCCTTCGCATTGAAGTCGCACATCAGTACAATGTACTGTGATTTTACTTTGTTCATTGCTGATTCCACGTCTTCATAGAAACTGTCAACGGTCTGGTCTTCATGGCTGGATGTAGTCGTGTAGGCCTGCACAATCTTCAGCTTGTACCTCCTATTGAGCCTGATTACGATAGCTGACACCCTCTCGTTAATGCAATAGAACTCCTCTATGTTGCCAGCTATATCCTGATTAATCAGGAATCCCACACCGAGTTCTCGTCTATCTCGAATATTATGGTCGGTCTCGGATATTAACCAAGGAGAAATCACTTTCAATTACATAAAGCCGTTTTTGAGTAAGAGAATGGTAGAGCTATCAGTGGGAGAGATCAAATCACTTTCTGTATCACGAGGAGGTAAAGGAACGCCTGAGGGTTCAGTCCTGTCGCTTTTACTTTTTAACCTCATACTAATCAAGATTCCTCCTAAACTCGCAGCCTTTCCGGGCCTGCAACACAAATTCTATGCAGATGATATCACTTTATGAACCACAACTGGCAGCGATGGTCAGATAGAAGATATCCTGCAACAAGCTGTAGAAATAATAGAAGACCAGGCCGATAAAGCAGGGCTAGCCTGCTCCCCTCAAAGTCCGAATTATTTGTAATCAGGGACACACAAAGAAGCCGTCGAGTTAAAAATTATAAACCTCCGTCTCCACTTAACATCTGGGTGGAAAAGAAGTTCAAACTATAAGAATCCTGAGACTCTTCCTTCAGTCAGACAGGAAGAACAAGGAGACATTAGAAAGACTCAAGACAACTGTCAACATGACAGTAAGACTAATCAGACGAATTGCGAACAAAATGACGGGGCTGAAGGAGAAAGAACTCTGCAGAATAGTACAAGCATTTATAATGAGCAGGCTTGTCTACGCACTCCCATACCTAAAATTAGACAGCACTGAAAAAGCCAAAGTAGAGGCTGTAATTAGACACGCATACAGGATTGCATTAGGACTACCGAACTGTACCGCCACCGAAAGACTCCTGAGCCTAGGGGTATGCAACACCCAGACGAGCTTGAGAAAGCACAATTAACTATGTAACGAGGCCGGCTTTCCCACACCAAAGCAGGAAGGACCTCACTTGATCGCCTAGGACTAGGCATCGAGCTGCCACCACTGGGTACCAAGACACATATACCTAAACGCGCCGCTCAGGCAATACTAGTCACGCAGAATATCTGCTCACCACGAGGAGAGAAGGAAAGCTAGGGCAAAAGCTCTGGACAGAATGTACAACCAGCATGAACAAGTGGCATATGTAGATGCCGCAGAATACCAACAGAAACAAGCGTACGCACGAGCGGCGGTGGACACGCAAGGCAGACTGATAGTCACCGGCACTACTGAAACTAGATCCTCAGAGACTGCAGAAGAGGCGGCTATCGCCCTTGGCATCATAAACACCAACGCTGATACTATACTAAGCGACTCTAAATTCACTACACGCTATTATGCGAGGGGAAGAATTTCTCAGGCATACATGAACATATTGCGTCAAACAAAAAACAGAATTATTGAGTTGATGTGGGTCCCTGCTCAATCGGGGAACCCTGGTAGCGAAGCGGCACACATCAAAGCTCGAGAAGTCGTCAGCTGAACAGGGGACGCGGCAGTTACTAGAGTTTCTCAAAGGACGGCCTAGCATCATATCACATTACCAATCATTTTAAACTAGAAAGGAGGATATTTCCTGCTCCAGACAAAACCTTAGTTAAGGAGCAGGAGAGCACCTGAAGGCGACTACCGACGCGATCCTTAATGACTCCTTACTTAATATCAAAATTCTATCCCGGTGATTACGACCCAGAAGGTACACTATGTGGCAAAACAGCCACTTATGATCTCATATTGTGGAACTGTAAAGAGGAGCTGCCACAGGAATCTCCAATACAAGTTCCTAATCTCGAGCAATGGGAGGCCGTGTTGGTCAGCTCAGAGCTGGACGTTCAAACCCGGGCCATTGAATGGACTACTCAGGTCGCTGTCAGTCGTGGACTGATAGCCACCTTGCTAGAGCACGGATTATCTGTCTTTTTTCTTCTCACGAAATAAATGTTTTGCAATCCAATTTCTTCGACAATGACTACTGCGATAATCATGCGGCAAAGCGCACTGACCTTGAATGACAAAGTTACAAGATCAACCTTGGACAACACAGCGAAAACGCGATGCGCACAGCCTTGTGACTGCAGATCGCGATGCGTATAGTGCAACGTGCCGTGCATCGCACATCGTGACACACTTTATTAGCATGTATAGAAGGAAACGCTTCGCACCAATTGTGCTTGGGGGCTTCGCCGCTGGGCTTCAAAACTACTCTCGTAGCTCTGTCGTAGGCCTACTTCTACGCGGTAGCGTATACAGCTCGTTTGGTCGAAATGCTGTCGCAGTGACCTTGGATTGACAGGAAGGCCTCAGGAACGTGACGGAAATATTCCCAGAAGTTTCAAATGAAAAAAGAATTCTGCCAGCATTAGGGTTTGAACCGAGGCTCTTTGCTTGCCAGGCGGGCACGCAACGCATATGCCACAAATAGTTTATTTTTTCTTTAAACGTGATATTTATTACAGTGAGGCAATGTTCTGGTTTGTGGTGGTTTGACGTTCCAAAGCGACTCAGGCTATGAGTGGCGCCGTAATGAAGGGCTCCGAAATTTCGACCGCCTGAGGTTTTTTAACATGCACAGACATTACACACTACATGGGCTTCTAGACTTTCGCCTCCATCGAAATTCGAGCGCCGCGGCCGGGATCGAATCCGCGTCTTTCGGGTCAGCAGCCTAGCGCCATAACCGATGAGCCCCCGCGGCATCTCCCAATGTTCTACATATGTGAACTATGTTCAAACCACGAAGGAAACAATCGAAAATCAACACAATCGATAATACGCACACCGAAACAACCAAGCACGAAAAAAGATGCAACACAGGGGCACATCACTACTACAACGTAATGCGGCACACCTAAGCAAACATTCATTAGAAAAAAGGCAATGAAGAATACAGCATTAAGAGTGCATGGTTGCCACTCCAGCTCAAACTCGGAATGGGCGCACAATTCTTTTAGATGAACAATCTTTTTTATTTATTGCATGATAAAGAGTCGTTGGTTCAAGTATGTTAGAGGGGCATCAAGTGAACGCGTTGTGGTGTGCATGATAGTTAAAGTGTGTAGGCGATTTGTACTGATGTTATAGTTACAAAAGAAAATGGCGCTATCGTATCTACTCTTAGGGCGAAGCCTAATTATCCTCCGAAGTTTTTTAGCAGCGCCAGTGCGACCGTGAGTGGGACATAACTGGGGCCGATGCCAGAAGGTGTGACACCCTTAAACACCGCTTAAGGTTTTGGCAGGCCCTTCAACAGCCGTCGCTGGCCTTTTCTAAGCGGAGAAAAAAAATTCAAGGGGGCGTTGTTGAAAAAGAAAGCATTCGAAGACGTGTGAAAATCTGGACGCCGCAATTTTCAAAACTGCGCTGCGGAACTGGATTACAATTGGCTAGATTTGTCTTAACTCGTGCAAAGTGCGAAGAATGTTTGCGCTTCCCGCCCTTATGAGGGAATTATTTTAGCAGCAGGATGCACCTGGGGCAAACCGCGACATTGTGGTGTTCTGCAAGGGACTAAAGTAACGATAATGTCTTCATTGCTTGCTCCGAAACGCTGCCTTTGTTATTTCTTTCTTTAGGTTGGCTTGGTCGACAACACTGACAGGCGAATTGCAAGAAGAAAACGCCAATAACGCAAATAAAGCTCTAGAGAGCATCAGGCAACAGCGATGCCACCAAGCGTTCTGGACTTCCTAAAGGCGCTGTAAAGAAAGAGAAGGAATGTGAGGAGAAGAACGTGCCCAAACTTTCTTTAGACTTCAAGCCGCGCCCTCTTTTCGGCGAGCAAGGACACGCATTGACAATGGAACAAGCTCCGTCCGGATTGATCCAAAATCACGTCCAAAAGCTCATGTTCACATACGGCGAATCGAAACATATCTGATGTTCATTCGAGATGGACGAGGTGAAAAAGTAACAACCACGTCGCAAAAACGAAAAAAGGTTACGAAGGAGGCAGGAAATTGAAAAAAGTGTCACGTAACCAGGCTGCATGCAACGACGTCGTGCCTATAGTCTGCAGCGGGTCACAGGACAAAACATTTATAGGCTCTGTCTGGATCGAGTGTTTGTCATGCGGACAGGCTCTCAAAGGTTTTGTTGGTACCCATGAAGCTAAGTTCGAGTCCAGTGAGCGCAAAACTGGGTAATACAATAAATTTGAAAGAGCGCCTCATTTTGCCCCACGCAGTCTCACATTTTGCCCCACGTGGTGAATGGGGAAAAACGTGACATTTAAATTTTTAATTTCATTAAATTTTACCCAGTTTCCTTTCAGCTGTCCTTTTCATATTTAATGAACGTGGACCCTGGATGGCAGCGACTAATTCGCCAAGGTAGTGATTTGTAAATTGTTGTCGCGTTTTGCCTCGCTTCCCCGTACCTTTTTATGCTTTTGCTGTTCAAATAACCAAAATAAAAGTTCACCGACAGCCCCTGGCGCCAGACAAGAGCGAAGAAGCCTGCTCCGAAACACACATGCGTCAGACCATAAGGCTCGGAGAGTTTGTTCTGGAAGAGGAAAGAAGGAAGGAGGACTTCAATGAATACAGGAGAGGCCTGCCTGGTTGTTAGCCTAGCATGCTACTCCAGGTTGTTGTTGTTGCCTCAAAAGCGATGGCCCATACCCACGGTGGGGGACTGCCAGGGTTTGGTGCATACCAAACAGGAGAAAATTCATCCATTGTTAATCTCAAGCGGCTGATTAAGATATATAGAGGAATCTGTGAATACAAATAACGAATTTTGAGAGATCTTGAGGAAATAGGAATGAAAATGAAAACGAAGCGGAAATAAATTTTAAATTAATAACCATAGTGAGGGTGAAAGAAGAGAAGAAGATAAGGAAAGAAGAGGGAGAGCGAAGGCAGCCCTGAATGGACCGATTGTTGACCCGCTTCCAACAACTGCTTACATCACGGCGGCACGCTTTCGACGGTACACTGTAATGAACGAATTGGGCGCATCAGCGCTTACTTCCTTGGACGACTTCCAGCACCTACTGTTCACATGGAGAAGCTCAGTCTGGCGATCGCGCAATCTTGAAGTTTCCTTCACGAGGCTTCGTTGCCGGGTGCCGCAACTAAATTTTTACCTATACAGGCCTGGTCTGGCGATCTCCCCATTGTGTCCGTATTGTGCGGAGCCGGAAACAATAGAGCACTTTCTTCTTTTTTTTGCCGTCGCTACTCATCAATTAGGAGGCGACTATTAGAAGTTCCAATACAGAATCTCAGTGTGCGCCTGTCTTCTGCGGTTGTTCTGCCTCTTGGCGCTTCTATGCTTGGCCATACCAATGGGAATGTTTGCTCTGCCGTTCAAAATTATCTCCTAGAATCAAAACGTCTACCATCATGAACTTTCGTCCTGCCCATCCCATTATCAGCTTCTGTATTTCGGTTTTTACAACCACTTATATTAATCCCTACCCCATCTTTGCCTAAATTTTAGTTTGTATGACCCCCCTAACCTCCTGCAACCACCTCGGCTACGGAAACTGTGCGATCCAAATTTTGGCAGGTCATCCCATGCTTGCCACATGCAACTGGTCATTTAAATAGTCACCGCCTGGTTATGGCCAATCCCCCTTGTGGGTATGTGCCATTGTGTGAGGTCAACAGCAACAACAACAACAAAAGGTGAAATCAAGCATACCAAACACTCACGCACTCACAAATTCAAACATGATTATCATAGGGTGTCCGCAAAACCCCTGTCCCCAAGAAAAACTAATAATGCCTTTGTTACTCGCACAGCTGAAGCCACATCGCTCCAGGGTCCAAGGACATGCTCCAGGTCCACGGGGCCTTCCTGACAGAGTCCTAAAGCAGTTGAGGGTCAGTTGCATCATGGTTTCTGTATTGCAATTTCATTCGGCCGTAGTTCATCACACGTGCGTGCCCGGCAACGCGCCAGCAATACGCACTCCTATCATTCTTTAGTGTAAACATTTGTTGCACCTACCATGAGGCTCGGCCTGGTTCCTGTAGGCCTTGCCGCTGGTAATTAGCAGTTCCCTGACAGCCCGTTTTTACCACATCACAAAGGGCTTGGCGCCTTTTTCACCATGACAACGCTTTTTGCCTTGACTGCATGGATTGACCTGGGCAAAGAGAGGTGAGACTAGATGACGTGGAAAATGCGAGGTAGATTCCTCGCGTTGTCGCCATCTTCTAAAGTAGTAGGAGACCTTGTGCGCTCGGGGCATCACTTCAGATTTGTTTGGTATACCAAGCTCAGGAGGGCGTTTTGGCGCGTGGCCTTTGACTTCTATAGGGGTAGTCTGAGCCTTCCTCTTAAGACGATGCAGGAAAAACCAGCGGAAAGCAGCCTTCCCAGTTGATTATTAAAACACAGTGTGAGCTTAGACTTCGACATTCGGCTCAAGGAAAGGCTGACTATTGCTCGCTTCACTGTTTCAGAGGGCACAATGTCAAAAAAGCATATATGTATACCTCGAAAAACAAGGAAATCTTACACCGCAGAAAAGATACACGGTTTGCTCGTTGTCCTTCTTCAAGCTGGTCCCCCCCCCCCCCCCCCCACACACACACACACACTTTTTTTACGCTGTAAGGTTATTAGGAGGTCAGGAGCCCCCCCCCCCCCCCCCCACCCCTCGAGATTAGGAGGTCCTCCCGACAGTCCTGTACTATAGGGCCTCCGTCTGTACTGAGTTTATTGTAATCACTATGATTGTGTGTGTAACTCAATAAACTTGAAATTTGAAATTTGAAACAGTTTTGCACCTGAGCGCAAATTTAGCTCATATCACACCTTATCATAATGGCATCAGGTGTGATATGAGCTAAATTTGCGGTCATATGCAGAAACTGCAGCGAACTCCAGGAAGGGGCCTTGTGCACACGAAATAAAAACCTTTCCTGCGTTGCTTAAGATCGATTACAGTGCCATTCATAATCTCTGCGCGCGTCAAGGCGCCTTTTTCCTTCGTTGGAGTTAAAAAGCCGTTAATGAACCCTATAGCAAGGACAAGCCAGTCATTAAATGTTCGCAAATGAAAGTACCAATGCCAGCTAAAAATGAGTACACAACACAAGGGTTACATAGGAGCCAATGAAAATATTTTGTAGCAGCCGAAAGAGATCGTTGTCAAGACCGATAAAAGTAGCCCCAAGGTAAATCTCTAGTGAATAATATCGTCCGCTGACACTCCTGTGTAGTATTGGAAACTCAATACACCGTTTTCTTAAAAGAACTATTTTATCTGGAAGATCAGATCGCCGTGATGCACAAAATAAAAAATTCTTCAGCATCAACTGAACATAAGTTGCCGCAAGAGTCATTTCCCTGCAAAAAAACGCCATTTCTGATAAAGCTCTAAACGAAAAAGCACGCGAATGGTTTTTATAGAACACTGTGCAAGAAAATGCTAGCCAAACAAGGGGTGAATAGCTTTGTCTTTGCGCTATGCAAGGCCGTCGGTTAATGCAGAGGCAGTGCTCTTCAGGCTTTATGCCCTTCCAAGGATCAAGAACCGATGTCGGACCCCTCGGACTGTTCCAGAAAATAGCTGGCACCTGTGGTACCTGCTCAGCCTATACACTTGGAAATTTTTAGTGGCTTAAACTTCGTAGAGCACTTGGAAACAACGAACCGTAACCTTTAATATGCCCTTTTTGCAGGAAATTAGCTCTATAGGTAACTACTGTTTAGTGGTTGTTGAAAATTGCGTGATTTACATGAAATTCTCTTTTTGATCGAATCATCAGTTGGAGAACTTATGATAGAAAATGAAGCGATTGATTCTCAGAACTGTGCAGAAGTGTCGCCACACAATTTAATTTTCTTTACTCTAGCTTTACTTTGCAGCTACTTCCATTTTCAATACGATCTCAAACGACAGCTCTAGAGTATTTGTGTCAGCTCATGTGGGACCTCTGATCTACGTGACTATTTTAGCTCCCGAGCTATCCCATGGTAAAGTTAACGACATACTTAACCTCAAGGCTTACAGATTTGTTGACTCGTCGATGGGCTTATTTATTTAAAAGAAAAATGACGTCTTAGGACACCACAGTTGTGGAGTGTTTTAATCATTTTTAAAGTACATTGGAACGGCTCTGTTTTTATGTACAAGGAACCCCCTGTGGGTTACTCGCGCTTTCAGGATGACAGGTTAGATTTTAGTTTTCATCGTGCCTGGTGGCGCTGTGCTCCGAGAATTTTTTTTATTCTCGGCAGTATAGAAGCTTCCTCTGGAGGGAGCTGTCGTAAAGTTGTGCAATCGTGCTGCGCACGCAAGTTATAATAATTAATCAGAAAGCTGCGTTGAGGTAGTTTCTTCATAGGCAGCAATCACAGTAATGGGCGAGATGCTTCACGAAAATATGAAAGCTTTGCGTCGAAAAAAGAAAAAAATTGAGTCAGGGCAGCCAGAAGTAAGTGTCGTAAATGCCCAAGGTCGGGCAGAAATCAAAAAGATGGTGATAAGGCACAGGACCCGTATTTACTGAACCGCCCCCCCCCCCTTTTGTGGGTTCCACACACACACACCCGACTCAGGCTCACTGAGCAATTTTTTTTTTCTGTGAAGGCAAGAGATCAGGTCGTAACCAAAGAACTCTTCAAGCCCTACGTGAAATGGTCGAAAGGAACCCTCCGTGAGTGACTGTTTATCTGCAGCAATGCCTAAGTAGGCTGCAGGCCAAGCGGTTTATTTGCGATCGTGCACGGGAGCCTCTTTATCGCTACATAGGGATGATCATAGGCGTGCACAGAGAGGCGGGGGGAGGGGACTGTCTTTTCTAATAGGCATGGATTAGGGGGGGGGGCGCAGATTTTGTTCTCATATTGCTCTTTGTTACTCAGAAGACATCAACTCCTCTCTCTCTCTTCACGTTGTGGAGAGACCTGTGAACTACTTAAGGGATGGGGACGGGCATTTGCGGCGGGCGTAGTAGCGTGCGCGTATGTGACAGCCATGATCGAACAAGATTATAGCCACAAGCCGTGATGCAACTTACCGTGAACTGCTAGAAGCGTGCAACAGAGGAACAAGAACGGAATGCATGTATCGGTGACGTATCTGTTTCGCTATGCTGTAGGGAGATCAACTTCGTGGCCCTATGGCCCGATGCACGTGTGCCATGTATTGTATAGGTAAGAGGCAATTTTTGTTTTGTTAGGTGCGATTCGCACGTGCGACTGACTTGTCATTACTTTTGCTGCCCGAAAAGCTAATAAATACAGCTGTGAGCAGCGCACTCCACGGAAATTCTTCCTTTCTGCTGGGGCATTCTCGCCCCTGCCACCGTTCGATTCGAGAAGAGGACGTACACGATGCAGTTCATACATTTTATGGTTTTAATAAAATCCACTAGCCTAAGAACATAAACCTGAATTTCTGATCGAATACTTGATCGAGCAGCATCGAAAGAGGTAGCTTGTAACACCATGTTGGTAAGGTATACGATTGCTTCGTTGTAAGGGTCCAGGTTGAGGAGTTACATTATACTACTATATCTTGGCGGTGCAGTTTTAACAGCGCTGGTAGTAGGAACCCACTAATTTTGTCATTTTTGAAGTGGCATTCCAACATCAAATCGGCGTGTCTTAGGAATTGGCTTAATTTTGATATCTCACTTTGCAGGTTGGTGGGGGATATTTCGCTGTTGCCGAGTTGGTGCGTTTCTAAGCGGGTTGCGAAAGAACTGTGTAACAATGCGCGCAGCAGTAACACAAAAAATTACGCCTCATAGGGCACATCTTCTTGCGTTTAAACGTTTCGCGAACCGTGGAACAAGTAGGGTTCAAAGAGGTGCTGCCAGGTAAAACAGTTTGCGGTTGGCTAGCATTAAGCGATCACGTTGCCGATGTTAAGGCCTACCGACTGCGGCAGTCGCTACTCGCTCCTAGAGGTTCCAATGGGTCGATAAAATCGAGTCACAGGTCCTACGAAACAGCTAAGTGAACTATAATTAGAGGAGTGAGTGCAGAAGTGCAAAAAATAAATAAATATTGGCTAAACTAGGTTACAGCTTAGTTAATAGATTAGCAAAAACCGTCATTAGTCGCAAATCACACGCGACGGCTGTTTAGCTCTGACGCTTCCTAGACACTCAGTGCTGCGCAGCTTTCCTACATTCTATCTCAGTTGTTCCATACAGCACTACCAAAGCTGCGATGAGTGCAGCTCTTCTGGCCCTGCGCAATGCTGTCCCAGTATAAAAGGAACATAAGGGCACATACTATAGTGAGCTTTCAAGTGCGAGTTCGCCAAAAGCGATTTCAGTCGAGCCTGAACGTATGCTCGCTTTACGTACGCATTTCCCATGTTCAGCGCGCCCCATTCTTGTGCACGCTAAAATAACGTTTTGATCATGGCGGCCCGCTTCGAAGAAGGGATCATCGCTTCGGGGTCAATACGTCGGTTTTACTGGGCTTTTCAGTTCGTTCACTGGTCACAAATGAGCCACCGGGCTTTCATTCTGTCTGATCATACCTAAAGAAAAATCCATGGGAGATAATTTTGCTTTATTTTTTATTTCGAGTTACGATTCTGTCGCTCATAGCCCTAGAGAAGATGGTCGGTTTGTTGAGAGAAATGGTTTCTGTTCTTGAAACCAGATGGCACACTAGGCTAAAGCTATCTTTTAATCTCCGTTTGCATGCGCTGAACTTAAAGAGTGGACGCGACAAGCCGCGTAACATCCGGCAGAATGCTTGCGTTTAGCGTACATAAGAGTGAATACGAAAACAACGTCTGTAAGTACTGTTTTGCAACCATATCGGCATACGGTGCGAGCAGACGACAAGGAGACGTCGAGGCGCGTAGGAACACGTTTAACGCACTTTCCTGATTGGCTGGGGAGGTCTGTAGCTTCCATAGTGTTGCGTTTCCACTGGGCTGTGCCAGCAGTGTTCTGATTGGCGGATTTCGAACAGAAGACATCTACTGCGCATGCGCAGCACAGACCAACACGCACACTCGCTGAAACTGTAAACAGTGAAAGGTCTATAGCACGAGCCTCGTCCGAGTGGCAGGTCCGCCCCTTCGCTTTATCGCCGGCGCTCCTCTCGCTGCTGCGGGGCCTTTGTCTCCCCCAAGTACATACCTTGGCGCTGTCGACGCGGCGCTGTCCGTGAGCCTTCCTTCTTTCTCGCGTTCTTTTTCTAAAGCGGTAGCGTCATGGGTCCCGCTCGTGGAGAACCCGTCGTCACAGTTTTCCTGTCAAGAAAATCCGGATTGGTAGAAACTTTGTGACGTCACACGTGGCTGTGCGGAATTGAAAAGTTTGGTTTGGTTTTCTATATTAGGATTGACTTCCCAAAGCGACTCAGGCTATGAGGGACGCCGAAGTGAAAGGCTTCAGAAGATTTCGACCACCTGGGGTTCTTTAACATGCACTGACATCACAAAGTACACGGGCCCCTAAAATTTCGCTTTTATCGAAATGCGACCTCCGCGGCCGGGTTCGAAACCGCGTCCTTCGGGTTAACAGCCGAGCACAATAAACTGAGCCACCGCGGCGGCTCAGAATTGAATAGTGATTCAAGCGTTAGTGAAGAGTAATTCAAGCAATCATTATTATAAGGTCCCAACTTGACTCAGACGTCGTTATGACAAGTAGAAATGTAAACTAAATTAATTGCGGTGAAAACAAAATTGGGGTAATTAGACCAGCATCGCACCTGTGAACCTTGAGTTGCGAGTCAGACACGCCACGCCTAGGCAACCGAGGCACGTTCGTTTGACTTAGTTAAAGGGAAGCCTAGTGTGTCTTGTGGGGCAGTGTCCGTGTATGCGAAGTGATATGCAAAGAGGACTCCAGGCCGCTGAAGGCACCCATTAACGCTATGGCGTCATGCCCTGATTTCCCTGCGGCTTCGTATTGAACTCTCTTTTTTACTACGTGAGCCATGGTTTCGGCACATGCCTCCTGCGGAGCACCCTCCGGTGGGCATCTCCGAGCACCCATCAGTAGTTAAACGCGCATCTCCCACCAACGAGCCTCCCCTACCGCCAAGTTCGACGGATTTCAACCACGCAAACGCCCGGGGTGGGCTGCGTATAACGGTTCACGTTGTGAAAAACAAACAGCGGAAGGCTGGCATCTCGTCACCACGAGTCAGTCAATGCGGTCTCTCCTAGACACTCCAGGAAATTCCACAATATTCATATTCACGACTATGTATCCTTACTCACATCCGATTAGGACAGCACCTGTTTGTATGTGGGGCCTAATGGGTGCTACACTTACTTGATATGCAGCTCTTCAGGTCCTCCATTCGTCGCTTCCCTAAAAGCTCGGTTTGTGCGAGCTGTTCTTAATTTGTCGGTATATTTCGCCCATCATTTCGGTTCTTGAGGCTGGAAGCTCTTTGTCGCTTCTTTCTCGTGGAGACGAATCCTTTTCTCGGTTGCCCTCTATCGAAGCTCTTTCCAAAGAACTAAATGTGATGTGTAATACGCCCGTTTAATAACACCGCTTTTTGGGTTTTGCATAGCTGCATGTTTCAGTTCAATTACCGTATTTACTCGCATAATGATCGACTCCCTCGTCAATTTGCTGAAAATGTGAGGATTCCATTCATACGCGTGGATGAATATTCAGAAGGAATTTAAAGCAGTAAAAATGCGGCAAAAAAAAACAAGGCTTTAGGAATTAGTGCGTCATCTGGCACGACTCACCTTTTAAATAAAACAAAACGCACTTTTCACCACAGTTTCTGTGTTCGGGAGCGTATACAACTTTTATTTTAAAAAGGCACATGTAACTGCCGTAGTAGTCCCCAATGCTGTCTAAAGAAAGCGTAACTTAAATTCACTCTAGCGCAGCTCACAGACTTGAGCTTGAAGCCCAGCCACAACAAGTTGCTATAATCATTAATATGGCAAATCAAATAGAGAAGTTGCTTGTGACGAATCGTGATTTCGATTGGCTCACGAAATTCTTGCGAAGCATTCTTATTGGCTGTTTGTCCCGTAGGGTGAGGTATACAGCGCGAAAGGAAAACACGGACGACAGAAAGAAGGACACAGACATGCCTCTTAACCATCTTGCCCAGCTTTCTGCTTTTCTGAGGTATACAGCAGTTGTCAGGTGTGCCTGCATGGCACCCATACTCTTCTGGCAGGGCAAGCAGCTGCGCAGTGGCTTCACCACATGGATCAGAGTTGCATGACCATGCGATGGGCTGCAACTCCTTGGTTGTAACGCCGGCCAGTGACACGATCCGCGAGAAAGAGTTGATGACGATCAGACAATGCATCACGTAATCGAACGGCGCCGCTCCGGCGATAACAGCAAAAAGGGCGAGCTGACCGCAAGTGCTGCGAATACTTGAGATGAGTAGAAAAGAGCGCGGACCCACGAGCCGACGGTATAAAACGCAACTGGAGAAGTGACGAAGCAGTAGAGGTTGGGAGGGTATTCTTTGTTGAGGAAGCCGTCGTCGTAGCTTCGGCGGACGTGGTTGCTGCGACGCCACGTCTTTTCTTTTAGTCTCTTCTGTCACTTCTATTTAAACTCTGCTCTGCCTGCACGCGGCAGTGATTGCGACTCAGCTGGAGCCAGTTGAGAGGCCCATGTACTTTAATCTTGATTCGTCTCTCAGTCTCAACAACAAGAAGAAAGCAGTTGGAGTTTCTGTTCGCCGTGGTGAGTAGTAAAAGAAAATTCACGCAAGGATCTTTCGCAGCGTGTTCTCCACAAGACACCGACCAAGACTCAAGAGGCCACGAAACGTCAACGGGACCACGGGTTACCAACTAGAAGGGCCACGTACGAGATCCCCCCGGATTGACCGGTCAACCGGCTGGCGACAATCGTGACCTATTGACGAGACACCTCCAAGAGAGCACGAAATACCAAAGAGACCCAGGGACGCAACGAGACGGGCCACGAGCGCACCCCACGGACGACCATGTCATTGGGCGGGCCACGATCTTGGTTAAGGTGGCGGGCTCTTTACGCCGGTGCTCAAGCCACGAGGGACGCTCTCGAAATCCCAGCAAAACTCCACGAGGCTTCAATAAACGACATTCCACCCTATTTTTGGGACCAGGTTGTCACAGTCTTGATATTCGACAGGTGGTTTTTAGAGTACTGCGAAGTTGCTTCAACATTAAAAAAACAACAGCGCCTGCTAGCATCCATTATCGTCATCAGTGGGCGTCACACAAAGGATGAGGTGCGTTTATTACGCGAGGGAAAAAAAATCTAAATTTTAAATAGCTCAAGTAGGCCGTGCGTTCATTACAGGAGTAAATACGGTACCTTCTTCCAGAAGTGATGGAGTGTCTGGATGGGTAAGTGAGAAGCTCGAGCAGAGCGATTGTACTTGTTCTTATGAGAGGCAGCTTACTGCCTTCCGATGGGTTGCGGGAGGAGCTATTTGCGCATCCCTTTAGGTTGCAATAAGTTATTTGGTTTATCTTGTTTTTTTGTTGTTACCGCATAAATTTATCATAGGGAAAACCTGTGCTGAAGATTGCCTTACCGATCGCAGCCCCTTAACACAGAACCTAGTGAGCAGGAGAAGATGCGTTTTTCTGACACACAGTGTTTTCATGACGTCAACTCGAACTTATCCTGGAAGGCGAGTGTCTGGTTTTTATAGCAATAGCTACACTACGCCAGCCACTTGGCGAGGTCAGCGTGGCTGCGCGCTGAGCCGTGGCACCACCGGCCCGCAAGCTGTGCGCTTGCGCGGAGTGCCGTCATAGCCCGCAGCTGGTGTGTGCGCCTCGCCGCTGCGCCGACGGCAGAGCAGACGCCGCCCGCCTCATCAGTTGTGCGCATGCGCGGAGTGATTTCAGAGGACGCAGCTGGTGTGCGCGCCGCGCGCCTACATTACGCTAGCATTTCGAGCCTTCAGCGTGGCGGCGCCGTGGGCACCGTGGTAGCTGCCTGCGGCGCGGGGGAGGAGTGAGTGGGGGAGGAGTGGAGAGAGTGAATCCACGTCCAGGGACGAAGATGAAGAAGAAACGCCCAGCGAAACGCAGCGGCGAAAGACTGACTTTGCAATTAGACTGAGCGAGCACCACTCGGCCAGCTGTAGCTTTCGCTTCACTCCAGGTTTAACCAGAGCTAAACCACAGCCATTTTTTTTCTAAAAACTGACAAGCTTATTTAATTACGCTGCCGAAGTCATGCGTAGCGTGCGTTTGCGTGATCATAGCCCGTGTCGGTCTGAACAAGCCAGAACAGTTTTCAGTAAGGCGCGCATCTGTGATAATCCAGAACACATATACTATTCCTAATATCAGGTTTCAGTTTGGTTTATATACTGAATGGCTAGGTACGACCGCACTGAAAAGCAGATTTCGTCAAACTTTCCCCAGTCGCCAAAGATTCAGCAAAGGCAGCCAGTAGCACTCTGTCCTCAGGTATTCTCTCTTATTTTCCATCTACAGCTAGCGCATTCTGATTAGCCACACACTATAATTGTCAGGAACGTCACTGATGGTATTGATGCGTGAGCCCAATTCATTTCATAAGCCCCCTAGCCATTGCACGAATTCACTTCCTCTTCAGTCACTGCTGTGCCTGGGCGTTGTCATAATCATCACGAATAAATGCGAGCGTTAAGCGTGCTAACGCGATTCCCTGCACATCGCAGGCATTTTTGCGCTTCCTCTTTTCGATTTACTTTCATTTGTGTTTTACATTTACCGACCTTTGGCCTTTCGCAACATGCTGCGCCCCAGCCTTCCTTGTGACACGCAGCTCTCGAGACACTGGGCGCGCGATCTGAAGAAAAAAAGAGGCAGCAGATATCGGCGTGTGGTCGCGCGACACTCGCCGCCTCGTAGCTCGCCGTCTCGTAGCCCTCTTCTCGATTCCGCTCCGGAAGACGACCCCAGCCATGGCCGAAGAACGACGCCGCGAGGATGAAGGAGGCACTGGATCCGAGGAGTCGTCGATCCAGTCGCCGGGGGATCCTGACGAGATGAGCGAGTACGACGAAGCGGTCTCTGCATTCTACGAGGAGCAGGGACCTTCAGGGGACATCGAGCAAGGAGCCACTGCGGCACACGAGAAGCCTCCAATTGTCATCACCGTTCCCAGGCAGGAACCAGAGAACGCCCCTGCGGCGGATAACCCGGTGAGCGACGAGGAAGCCCCCACCGCGGCCGAATTCAGGGAGCCGGCGCCTCGCGGCGGGCACCTTGGGAACGTGGGCCGGTTGGTCTTCTGCATGATGTCCTCTTTCGCATTCACTACCGTACCGGTCGTCTTCCTTGTTTACCTGTACCGCACACGATTCGGCATGGAGGCAACCCCAACCGAGCCCTGACTGGCCAGTGGTGGAGATGGAACAGTCCGACGCCCAACCTTATGTTCCCGGGCCCACAGCGACATGGACTGCCAAAGCAAAAGGTGTTTTTTTTTTAGGGAGACCACTCCTGAAGAATTCTTGACTTGCCAGTGTGTTTGTCTGGAAGCTCTGAATCCTTGTAGAGCGAGAAAAAGAATGAGTGGTCTCTCAAAGTATTCATGCGTCGTGTTTGAATCGCCACACTTGTTCACATTATGCGCTTTGAAGGGGCTTGCGCCTTAGCCACAGCCTCTAATGTTGTACATTGCCAATCATTTCACATGATGTAGGGTCGGCGTGGTTGTGGATGCTATTACTCTTTTATGACTCAGGGGAAAAGAGCTTGTAATGTTTTGGAAGCTGACCGTTTGCAATATCTGTGCAGCGGGGTAGGGCAAGTTAGATTGATGTCTAAGGAGCCTCTCGTTTGTAGAGTTTAGAAACAGTTAAAAAATGATGCTAGTTAGTCTTGACAACTTGATGTATGGGAACGACCTTGCCGATTTGCCTAACGATAAAAGACGCGAAAGTGGCTACAGGTATTCAAAGGCTTGGCTGTATGGCCCGAAAATCTCGCCAAGAAGAATTTCATCAGATGAGATTTTTTCAAAACTTTGTTTCAAGAGTAGTTACGGCCGGGATAACAGAAAAGGCCCAAATACGTTCGCGTTATTGGTTGTGTTGTAGTGGGTGCACAAAAAGGAATCGAATGGTGGCGCCAGGCCCTTTAGAGGCCGCCAGTGCTCGCATTATATGCGAGTCCATACCTGCACAGAATTGCCGCCGCGGTGGCTCAGTGGTTACGGCGCTCTGCTGCTGATCCGAAAGGCGCGGGTTCGATCCAGTATTCGACCGCTTCTTTTGCTTCAGTGTCCTCCATCGAATCCCGCTTCCCTCTTGCCACTACAACGCCTTCTAGAACATTGTAGTTGGAGTATAAAGGAGCGTTTAGTGAACGCAGACGCCGCGCGCTGGGTGTGAACCCGAAGCCACGCAGCTGGCAAATGACCTCTGCATGCCTCTAGCCTCTGCTACGTCGCCCCCTGTGACCTCGACGCACCCTTTCACCCCTTCTGATCTGCGCTCTAACTTCCTAAACACACACACACACACACACACACACACACACACACACACACACACACACACACACACACACACACACACACACACACACACACACACACACACACACACACACACACACACACACACACACACACACACACACACACACACACACACACACACACACACACACACACACACACACACACACACACACACACACACACACACACACACACACACACACACACACACACACACACACACACACACACACACACACACACACACACACACACACACACACACACACACACACACACACACACACACACACACACACACACACACACACACACACACACACACACACACACACACACACACACACACACACACACACACACACACACACACACACACACACACACACACACACACACACACACACACACACACACACACACACACACACACACACACACACACACACACACACACACACACACACACACACACACACACACACACACACACACACACACACACACACACACACACACACACACACACACACACACACACACACACACACACACACACACACACACACACACACACACACACACACACACACACACACACACACACACACACACACACACACACACACACACACACACACACACACACACACACACACACACACACACACACACACACACACACACACACACACACACACACACACACACACACACACACACACACACACACACACACACACACACACACACACACACGGGCTTATAATTCGGTCTAAAGTTGAAGTATTTGTTCAGAGAATGTCAGCTTTCCCCTTTATAACTCCTCTACCACATTCGTCCTTGTTCTTGGAGACTTGCTTGCATGACAGAAACAAGAAAACCATGCCCATACGAAAAGGCTTAATTTAATAACCTCAGCCCGATCTAGCTTTGACCAAGCTCGCAGTGCACTCTCTTACTCTCGTGAGATATTTTTCATTATAAGCACCGGTGCATTTTAGACTCCATAGAAAAGTCTGACGTTCGTCCATCAATATTACGGGATGGGAACTGTTGGCTTGTTTACACCCCATAACAAGCACGAGAAAAGCTGCCTAGGGACACTGCTTCTGTTCTGCAATGGGCTTAAATGATTCTCGCACTGGCCCTCTGTGTGTAGTCATGTAGATATGTCATAAGTAGTCAAGCGAGTGGGACATCTTCACATCTGGCACTTGTCGGGATGCGTGCAACACAGCAACTTAATCACGTCGGCAGGGTTCTTGACACAAAATAGAACCACAACTCACAAGAAAAACAGGCGTGTTTCCAAATATACAGAAGCGGTTAACACGCTACAAGATCCCAGACTCCGAAGCAATCACAGCCAGGAGTGCAGTGGTAGATGAGACAAAAAATATTATTCGGAGGAGAAGCTTTCTGGGTGGCAGGTGACATTGCAGTCGGTCTTATCTGTAGGATGTTATTAGTGGTTAACACGAAATGAGGGCTCCCATTTGTGTGATTGTCTGCAGCATCGTATGATAGTGTGCTATTTTTTTTTATATGCGGCAAGATGTGTGTCGTCGATGTGGGGCTTGCACCAGTTTCGAGTAAGGACATCTACGCTGTGACTGAGTTTCTCGCGCCGCAGGCACCTCGTCGTGCACAGTGGTTCAGCACTCGCCAGAAGTGCCAATTGCAGCTAAAAATAATACGCAAGGCACAGGTTACATAGGAGCCAATGCAAACACCTTGTAGCGATCAATAAAGATCGTTGTCAAGGTCGATGACCTGTGATTTCTGAGGTCTTCTGACTTACCTACAAGGCGGCATACTCAGCCACATCGATGTTGCAGCGTTCCAGGGCAGTATTATTTGTTAAGGTATTTTTCATCTTTTCTTAGTTATGCGCAATGAACCTTTCCAATATGGGCTGCCTGGGCGTCGCCATATTGGTCACTGGGCTGCTGTGTGCGCCTGACGTAACCACAGTTGAAGCGGTAGAGGAAATGTTTTGCAACAGCCCGCAGAGGAGGCATTTCGGCATCCCCCTCGCCCGATAGAAAGGCATATAGGAGCTGGCATTTTTGATGGAGTTTTTGGTCTTTTTAAGTGCTTTAGCGCACGGACCAATACATGTGCTTGCCTCCAGGAGGTAACGAAGTGCTCCCCAAAAGGAATATGGTAAGACATTTCAGCAGGGCATGAATTACATCAGGTCGCGCAGCTAATAGCCGATAATTTTGAAAGCAGAGAAGGTAGCCTAGAAGGTCAGCCGCATGCCTCTTTTGTTGGTCACGTACGAAATGGGCATGGCAATATGTGCGCCACATCCTAGGGTAGAGTGCCGGGTCAGAGTAACTAAACGACCCAAAGAAAAAATATGCTTCCGCAGCAGTGGCACCCGGAGTAATATTGCAGCTTGGAGGATGGTTAGCCGTCCCATACCATAAGTTGGCCTATTAAGGCGAAAGCCTGTAATACATCATACTCTCTGCCATGAATCTTTCCGGCATCCGTTACATCCAACAACTGGATAAGAAAAAAATCTTTTTTTTTCACGGCGGGATTCGCACCACCATCCGCCGTTCCGCAGCCGAGC
Source organism: Amblyomma americanum (assembly GCF_052857255.1). Classification (NCBI taxonomy): domain Eukaryota; kingdom Metazoa; phylum Arthropoda; class Arachnida; order Ixodida; family Ixodidae; genus Amblyomma; species Amblyomma americanum. The sequence goes on from NC_135497.1 coordinate 232,429,979, forward strand.
GTGCTAACAACTACGCTACTTCCTGCCAACGCATATGTATTTCCGCTTGTCTAGGACGCTGGAGAGTGTTTGCGGAAAGGCGTCAAATCAGACGGGTATCTCCCAAACGGTATTCAGTGTCTCCAGCATTTTTGTGCACGGTGGAATTCGAACCACCATCCTTTCATTCCGCAGCTGAGCATGCTAACGACTACGCTACTTTTTGCCAACGCATATGTAAGTCTCCTTGCCTAGGACGCTGGAGAGTTTGATGAAAGGCGTCGAATTAGACGGGTGACTCTGGAACGCCTTCCAGTGTCTCCAGCATCTTTTTGCATGGTGGGATTCTAACCACCATCCTTCCATTCCGCAACCGATCGTGCTAACGACTAGGCTACTTCCTGCCAACGCATATGGAGTTCTCCTTGCCTAGGACGCTGGAGAGTGCTTGCAGAAAGGCGTCGAATCAGACGGATGTCTCCCAAACGCCCTCCAGTGTTTCCAGCACCTTTGTGCATGGTGGGATTCGAACCTCCATCCTTCCATTCTGCAACCGATCGTGCTAATGACTACGCTATTTCCTGCCAACGCATATAGAGTTCTCTTTGCCTAGGACGCTGGAGAGTGTTTGCGGAAAGGCGTCGAATCAGACGGATGCCTGCCAAACGCCCTCAAGTGTCTCCAGCACTTAAGATTCACAAACACTTGTGCACTTAATCAACATCTTAACCACACAAGCAGCAACATCGCGCTAAAGGGTTTCGCCTCTCTGCACCTTTGGGCAACAAAGCGCCCCACTGAATTTTTTAGGCATATATCATTGTAGACGAATGAGGCTGATCACTACTTAAATGTGTGTGCGCGCGTGTGGGTGTGGTTGTAACGAAAAAGACATTGTACGTGGCTGGACTGAGAAAGGGGCAGGACATACTAGACAGTCCTACCCTGGTTAGCGGACCCCGGAAAGACAAGCGCACCACGCACAGTTTCGGCAATGAATAGTTCTAGCCAAATAGCTTCCTGTTCGGGGTGTGGCAACTATTTCAATGGGTTCTGATTACGCACGCCTTTGCAGAGATAAAAACTATGGAGATTTCGCATTCTGGACTTAATATTGTATTTAAAGATAAAAATAAAACGCCTTTACCCACCGCGGTGGCTCAGTGCTTAGGGCGCTCGGCTACTGATCCGGTGTTCCCGGGTTCGAACCCGACTGCGGCGGCTGTGTTTTTATGGAGGCAAAATGCTAAGGCGCCTGTGTGCTGTGCGATGTCAGTGCACGTTAAATATCCCCAGGTGGTCGAAATTATTCCGTAGCCCTCCACTACGGCACCCCTTTCTTCCTTTCTTCTTTCACTCCCTCCTTCATCCCTTTCCTTACGGCGCGGTTCAGGTGTCTAACGATATATCTATCACACAGATACTGCGCCATTTCCTTTTCCTCCAAACCAATTATTATTAAAACGCCTTTTACGATTTGTAAAGCGTGCTTTTCCGTCGAAAGAGCAATGATAAGGTGAAGCGTGTAAGGATAACAAGCGCCAAGAGCAGCGCTGCGGCTACGCATCATTATGACGTCTCCTCTTGTGCCCACATGTCGTCATACAACGGGATGTCTTGCTCGTCTGCTAGCCCCCAAGCTGAGTCTATGATGTCGTTGTGGTGGTCATCTGCTTCATCGTTGCGCTGACGTCAGTTACTGTGCCGACATTCGAGTTTGGTAAAAAAATACTTCACTTCGCACTGCGGATTTTGTGCGTCTTCTAGAGGTTAGGATGATAGGTTTTGCGGGCTTAACCAAATGAGATTTCAGTCCAGGATTCTGATTTAAGTGAAGGACCTCTTTATTGTTGGCTGGGACACACGGTGGCGCTTGGGAAGATGGCAAAGTAACTCAATTTAGCTCATTTCCCGCAAGGTTCTTTCTGCAATAACGTTTACTTACAACTTTTCTTGAAGTTTTCGAAAACATCTAGCCTCCGCGTGTCAATGAGTGAATAAGTTATTGATGGAAATCCTTTTAATATCTCGGCTGTACTCATACCGAAAAACAATAGTATAACCAACAGTCCTATGTATAACTACTGGGAACCTTGTGGACAGTTCGAGTGACTACAACTTGAAACTGAGTATGTAAATAGGCGATTCTGAGAGTGGTTGCAGTTGCTGACAGAGTACAAGACACGCAAAAGGACACACATTTCAGGTGCACTTGGTTCGCAGTGACGTCGTTCGTGCCACTTCTCTATTCGTGGGTCTAGAGTTAGTTTTCAGTTTTTTTTTGTTGTATGACACCAGAATGATATTCTGGTGTCTTGCAACTCCCTGCATTGACGTCGTGATTAGCTTTCTTTTTCGCATTCTTTTAGAGTGTGCACCCAACTTTTTTTTTTCAGTGCCAGTTTTGTTCAAGTGCGCCTTGACTCACCGAACGCTGAGGCTGTATTGCAACATATGCGCTCCTCTGTGCTGATACTGAGTGCACTTTTCTTTTTTAGTGCTAAAGGCCTTTTCCGATGAATAAACTCCAAGCAACATCATGCAATGTTTGTATGCTTGCGGTGTTTCTGAGTTTGTTGAAAGTAAAGTAATTAAATAAAAACAAATCAGATAAATATCCCCGCCTGGGATTCCAACCCGCAGCGGCGCGAACAAATCAACTTCGCTGGCCACTGCGCGAGAACGCCAGGCTATCGCCGCAGCCAAGCACGAATCGTGTTACACTGCAGCACACTCTTGCGCTGTGCATTGCACATCATCGTCTTCATCGACTCACACTACTATCAAACTAATATTCGCGCTTTGAGCTATGCGGAGGTAGTGACAGACAGATGTGCGCTGCATGCATTGGCGGGGACAACATTGCTGCAGAAACGGGGCACTGAAGCATAGGCCACCGGTGTACATTGAGTAAATTGGCGTTGAAGACGAAAAAGTTGAAGACGCGCATAACTGGCTCCCTGGGTCAGTGGACACCTCAATCGCACTTGCAGTTACGTGGCGGTGGTGTCCACCTGCAAAAAACTGCGCTTTTGCACAATACTTCGTGCTTAGCAATATTCTGCCAGTCATTTTTTTGTTTCTGTTTTTGTATTGAGATACATCCCACACACGATAGCGTTTGGAACGTATGCTTATTCGTTCATTTATTCACTTCTGCTTGGATTGCGGACATCCAAGCAGAAGTTTATCAGAAGTTTCTGAAGTGATCCTGAAGTGAATAAGCTGAAGGCCCTGAACTATTGATCATAGGTAAAGGAAAAAAAAGCATTGTAAAATTTATATATGCGTAGGTAACAGAGGTATGTGCATTAGTTTTTCACGCAGGCGGTCTGTGGAAGAAAGACACCAGCTCTAAAAACTGATTCAACGTCCCGTTATTTTTTGGTAACCCTTCTTGCCACGTATCGAATTTCTTTATCCAAAACATTTTGTTTTGATAGCTGATTTCGGGCGGCTGCGGTTAGATTTTTACAGCATCGTTACCTTCGAGATGGAGTAAAATATATGTTGGCCTCTCTATTCCGGAGACTGAGGAGCAAGGATTGCCTTCACGAGTTCCTTCGTAGGCATGGTGGCTTCATCACTTGTCAGCATACGGGCTGCGGCATGCTAATGAAGCAGTACTAAGTACCAGTCACTTTATAAGTCCATCGCCACACTTGCTTTCAACAACACCAAGGAGAAAGGCAATTGAAATTATGCCAAGAGTGCAGCTTCACTAAGCCTACCTATTGTTCGAGAGTACCTGCTGTTGGAATAGTTGGTTACTGTTGATTCTTAATGTTAAAGGCGCCAGAAAACAGGGTGGAACACGGAGGAAGACGGCAGGACAAATCAGCTTCGTACCTATCATGTTACTTCAGGATCCGTCCCATTTCTTTAGCGCCTTTAAAATCAAGAGGTACTGTTGTTCAGTGACACTTGGCAATGCAACTTCACGTTTTATGCCACTGCAGACCAGTCGTTGTTTCTCATCTTGGCGATTTTTTTAAGAACTGCGAGTAGGCGTGCGCGATAATCGAAATTCTGGAATTGCGAACCGAACATCTTTCCTTTTATCCGATTAGGTGAACTCATCAGATATTGCATGTTCAAATTATTTAACTCAAATCGAGTCCATATTCTTGTTTTCGAAATTTTTTCGAATATGTGGCGCCAATTTTGAATAGGACGCGCCGCAGTTTTTTCTACGACGTATTTAAAAGCACTACCCACTCCGATGCCGCAGAGTACGCTGCCGCGACTTCTGTGAGGGAAGGAGTGTTTGGCGCCGCGACACGGTCCATTCATGTGGCGGTGTTCATAATACACATTTGGCCTTCAAGACTGGACTACGCAAAAGGGTTCAGCCGAGCTTTGCAAACACTGCATCCATCCCAATATTGGAGGGCATGGTTCAAACTCTAGTTCCTCTCATCAACTGAGATTTGGAGTTAGTTATTCACTCTCTTTACAAATAACAAAAGGTAATTTTCATAGGGGTACGAATGACAGTCATGAAGTTGATATACCGACTTCGTGTTGCGTGTCCCTTGTGGAGATTCCTTTTGCGCCTTTAGACAGTTAAGTAACGTGAACTCCATGACTTACAGCGCCGCCACTGGTGCATATTTCTCATGAATATTTGTTCTGTACGAATAATCGCACAAGAAGCGAATATTCACTCAAACATTAGAATCGTAACAATTCTGCTCTTTAACGATTCAATTCTTATCCTATTCGGATTTTATCTACATTACTTACATTAGATTCGTTAGCGAAAATAGGTTATTCGCATTCGACTGGGTTCCGAAAAATATTATTCGCGCACTCCTAGCAACTACGCATAAGGCTGACTCCAAGGCAGCTGATAAGCGGTGGCTTGCACTCTGTCTGAAAAGCTGGGGCACTCTAACACGAGGATTTCCGTAGAACTCGAGTTGCATTGGCCGAAGGTGCTAGCGCTATGTGATGCATGGGTGGCGCCATAGTTTCAATGTTGAGAATTCGCTCTTTCCGGATGAGTGAAGTCTGCTTCCAAAGTCTGATGAGCCTGAATGTCGTCCATATCTGGTTTTTAAATTCCGAGTTCTTGAGCTGCTTAACGTTTTATGACGCTAGCTGACAGCTAAGTGGGACCGGGTATGACGAAAATGAAAAGATGTGGTCACAGTGCACGCAGTATATTTTTAAAAATTTGAATCAGTTTTGCTGCCCCGGGGTTTGAACATACTGGGAAGTTATTCCTGCCCGCAAAGAAAAAGTGCGTTGAGTGAAAAAGGAAAAAGACATTTTTCTTTGTGAAGACCTGACGCTCGAGGCCAACGGCTTGAGGAATGAAGACTGCTTATCCTGCCAAAATAATTTTCATTTCATCACTCTCGTCGAGCGCTGTTTTGCTCTCCTTTTATCGACGAACCGCAGTTTGTCGATAAAGCACTTATCCGATGGGTCACAACCCCGAGCAAAATCGTCCGTGGTCTGTTCGCCTAGCGCGACCTGTTGTTGTTGTTAAGCTTTCAAAAAAATGGCACATACCCACAGTGGGGGATTGGCGAAGAATCGGGAGCTAGACGTTGTTATTGCTCCGTGCCGTGGCAATGCCCGCTCTTGGTCGTCTTCTACGTAGCGAAAATCCGTGCTTTCGCACCGATTCGAATGTAGTAAACATTATCTGTAGTTTTTTTTGACTGATTGTCTCTTTATACACTAGCTGGTTTATGCGTTTCGCAATTTTTGTGCGTTTATTTTCTTACGGTATTTGGGGTTTTGGTCACCCCCGCAGAAAGGCAAGTGGTGCTAACAGCACATAGTGAACAATCGTCCTTTTTTTCAGTTTTGTCGTACGTATCTGATCTCAAGACAATAAACACATTGAATGGGAAAACGCACAAAGAAACAATCAGCGTGCGGATCTCTTTCGTGTCTGCTTCGGTGCCAACGACCGTGGTCTATTGGTCCTTGCTGATATAGGAGGCAGTGAAAATAAGATTGGAGTGAGTGAACAAAAACTTTATTGGACGGAAATGGTAGAGTGGTGGTCAGCAGGTGATGTCCAGACAATGCAGGTCTCGGACGGCATGGGCCCATTCGACGACCCTGAATGACAGCTGCAGATTCAAACAGAAAAAAGAGTATTGAGTTTCGTCACACGCTTGGCACACGAACAATGCATTTGTGTTTAGTTTCTGATCCGCGGAAAGCGCGAATAAAACGTAGTCGTAATAATAGCTGCTTCAACGTTTCTCTGTCTGGACCGGAAGCTTATGCTGATGAAAACGAAACGCAACGTGTTGGAGAGAAGAATTGTTCGCTGAACGGCTGCACGAAATCTGAAATGGCTTACGCGTAGCCGCAAACAAGAAACTCGGAAATGAAGGAGTGATACTGGGCGCAAGAAATAGTACGGGCATCTCCAGCTGTGTGGTTGCCGTGTTCAAGAGGGACGAAGCAAATGAAAGTCAATGTCGCGGTAAAATAGCGTAGACGGTTCGAATTGGGTGTGGTAGACGTTGCAAAACGTGACCAGGGGATGTTACGTTTGCAGTGAGTTTCCTGTGCACTGCATGCACTGTGTTTCGCATTTGTGCAAAAGAAATTCCCAGACTTGTTCGCGCTGCAGGATTTTAGAGAATGACATTTTTTTCGGCTTTAAAAGGTGATATAGCATCGTATTCTCCGTAATTTTTTTCTCTGAATAGACTTTGAGCTCCAGACTGTTTATAAAAAGTTAATTGGCTAAGTAATTGAAACGATTTCGCAATAACTGACGTCCGCTGCTGCTAATAGTTTGATCCTGGAAAAACATTTTTTCTTTGCCGATCAGCCTAACATTAGGAATGGTCGAAAGAGTTCGCAGATACACCCGGTATGCCGGTGTGCATACGATTTCGACTGCATCAGACGAAAAAAAGCTTTACCAAGTTCAGTAATGTAATTAAATCAGATACACTCGTTAGTCAGTTCACTATTTTTGAGATATTAATATATAGCAGGCATGCAGAGAGATCAAACGCCCCGGAGACATTGTTAGGGGCAAGGAAGAGACGTTGGTGCGCAAACATTAGTCAGACGAATGAAGCCGCTCGTTTGGCGAGAAAACACCAGCCAAGAAGCTGTTTGTTTTAACGCTAACAGCGTAAGCGGTGGTAGTTTTTTTTAGAAAGTGAAAAATAACCACGTAACACACCCACAGATGGAATGAGCCTATAATAGAGAACATAAAAGAGGCTAGCCTGAGCCATAAAAAGCTATAATTCAAAGAAAAATAAGCGGGCTGGTGGATTAGAATGGCTTTCTTTATATGCCATACTAATAGAAGATGAACATATAACCAAAAATGACTTTGAAAACAGCCTTCATTGCACACCATCCGTCCGTCAGGTTCGCCCTGGCGCCTAGGGCAGTTTCCCCATAGAAAGGGCGTCCGTCCAACTGTCTGAGAGTATCTTTAAAGGCCCTCCTCGTGTTGTGAGGACACTCGCAAATAATGTGATGGGTTGTCCCTGGATGACTACAGTTAAAGCAATTCGGGTTAGCTTCAACTCTAATCTTGTGTAGGTAGATTTTAGTGTACGCTACACCGATCCGCAACCGATGGAGCAGAGTTCCTTGACGTCGCATAACATTTGATGGTAGGCGAAGTCGCGAGCCATCATCAAGCCGAGCGATGTGGTCTTGCTGGTGGTTCACATCGTTCCAGCGCAGTTGCATGGCAGCCTGCATTGAATGAGCCAGTAAGGCTACTGCGTCGCTCCTTGAGAACGACACATGGATTGAAGTCCGATCAGTATGAGCCAGCTTAGCTTCCGCATCGGCGCTCTCATTTCCCGCTGTACCGCAATGGCTGGGTATCCACTGAAGCCTGGTAGTGCGGCCGCGCTAGAATGCCTCAGCTAGCAAAAGTACAATTTGCCCGATTGCTCGCATGTGCGTGGTTTCATGGGTCTTGAGTCGCAGAATATAGTCCAGTGGTTTGCGGTCTGCTGACCAATGTAGCGGATGATCTCACGTATGCCTGCTAATTCAGTTCCCGTAGATCATGTTGAGTGGATGAGCCTGAAGCGGTGGCTGAAGGCGCTGCCAGGCCCAATAACTGCTACTGCTGAAGCGGTGTTCGTCACTGATCCGTCAAGCAAAACTTGCTCTGTGTCAACATACGTGGAGGAGATATATGATAACGCCAATTGCTTCAGTCCCGCTGTCGCGATATGCGACTTTTTGGTGTTCCTTGGAGTGTGACATGCCCATTGGTATTTGGAATTAAATAGATTAAATTTAACAGCAATAAAAGACCTAGCCCTCCTTTCAAGGACTTGTTTTTGATGATGCCCTTTATTGCGGCCAACGTTGATGAAAAAATAAAATGCTGCGGAAAAACTTATATCGCTGGCATGCTCAAAATAATCTCGATGAAATCGCCAAGGAAGGTTTTTAGCAATGTAGGCCATTTTAGTTGGTGTGTAACGCCTTGGAGCAGCGTGAACAGCCATAATATGGAATGTGTCGCAGTGTATATGAACAGAGAATGCGAACCAACAAGGATTTTGCAAAATTGTGTCTACCTGCCTGTCCGGATTGACATTTGTGTCAGAATAGGCAGGGGATTGGCTAAGAAAAAAATCAGTCTGTGTATCGCAAGAGTCCCACTAACGCATGGAATCTGCAACCAAAGTTTCAGCCAAATTCTTTGCGAAAGCCATTTGGCGTGAAACTTGCTTTACTTTGGAACGTTGCCCATGTAGGACAAAATGCAGAAGGCACACTGACGAAGTGTTTCGAATTTCGAACGTAAGAATGCGTCACATTTGACTTTTTCGGCATATTTCACTTTTATTTTTCTATAAAACATATAGCTTTACCACTTCGCCCTTCACAAAAGTTGCCGCGCAGTAAAAGAGTTTACGTAAAATTCCTTTCTTTTTTCGCCTTTCCGTGTTTTGCGCACGGGTCCAAGCTTCAGTGGCACTCCCGCCCTCCGAGTCATGGGCTCTCCTCGTGGAAGGAAGCTTCGGAGTTAGGGAAGCCTATTTTTCAAACTGTCTCGGTCAGATGTTTTGGGGCCATTTCAAGTGGAAGCGAAATGTCAGCTGCGTGCGTGGCAGTCTGCTTGTCGTCTACGTATGTGGGTTGTTATTGGTCGCATTTGTGAACTTTTTAACTTCCAGCTCTCCTTGAAAATTCCATCCATATGGTGGGCTCGATGTCACCATTTTACCCTCCCGTAGTAGTCCCCGCCGAAGGGAAGCTTCCGGTAGAAAAAGGCGGAAAGCGAGTGATGCTGCTGTTAACGAATGCCATGACACACAAAAATCGTTTCTTCCGAAGCAGCGTTTCTGAAAGGGTCATTATGCTTCATGAAATAAAACCTACGTGGCGCAGGGTCAATAAACAAAAATACACTGCGGTCGTCATTGAACCAAAAGGGGAAGCCTAAAACGAAGTATTGTTGAATGCGCAGGGCTCAGCTAGCTCTTTGTTCCGGCGCTTTCAACGCGATGGCGTCAAAGATCCCGGTTGGCGGAAATCCGGCGTCGGCGTGATTGAACAATCCTGATTGGTCGAGAGGGTAGTGACGTAGAAAGGCAGTTTCGCCGAAAAGAAAAAAAGTGGCCAAGCGCATTCGAAACGCTGGCCTTTGGGTCGAGAGCCGAGCGCGCTACCTTCACACCAGTGAGGAACGTTCGTCCAGTGGAATAAACGGAGGCCGTGTACGACCGTCTCAGACCGCACCGTAGGCGATTTACAGAGCAGGAACACTTAGTTATTTAGGCTCATTAATTGGCATCACCAGTTAATGTGAACGATGATGTCAAGCACGTGTTGGCGACAAGCGCGTCGATGTCAGCGAAAGGGTGCGCCAGGGGACCCCCAAGCAACCGTAGGAACCCTTTAACGCTCTCGCGTCATACTCTTAAGGTGAACTTAAGTGTATCCCAAGTTTTTTTTCGCACGCTGAAAACTGACAGCAGTGCCTCTTTGTAGGTATGAAAATTATACAGTGCCACTGAATTATCTCCGAGCTCCGCATAAAGTGAAAAACACGGTGCTCCTAGACTAAGATCAAGCATTCAATTGCTGAGATTGCTCGTAGAAGATAACGAACGGCTTCTTTGCGTGAAAACTGCAAAATAACCTCTGTGGGGTGATTTATCTGAACGTAAGGAAGCCTGAGTTGCCTAAACTATTGCTGTGCTCCTTGCAAAGGCGTAGACTGCAGGCCCGAATGCATTTTTGGCGCTCCGCAATGTGCGTTGTTTTAGGTAGGACCAGTCATTTGTGCTTTATTTCGAAGCACTCATTATTTTCTAAAAGAAAATCTTTTTTAAGCCACCTATTGAGGAGTCGCATCAAAAGGGTGTGGCCTGAAAAATAAAGAACAAAATAAAGGGCTCCAGAGTTGTCTCCGTTTTCAGAGCACACGCTTTTCTTAGATCTTCATTTCCAGTTGTAACCTTTGCACTTAAAAAAAAAGGGGCACCCGAATTGTGAAAGCGACCATTATAAACATGAAGTTTGGCTTTAAAGCACGTGAAAAAAGTTGGAGGACGCTTAAGCTTCGCCTGTAAGAGGAGAATGCGATAGCGTAATCGGGCCCAGTGCGCGAGCCGCTATCGGCCCGCTAATCGGTAGCCGCTACGGGCCGCAGCTGCTATGGGCCATTGCTATCGGCCGCGGGCGCTCATGGGCCCGCCTCCGCAGAAGAAAGGGATCGGAGCGCCCCTTGGCGGACAACGACGGAAGGACACTTTCCGCCAGACAGACCTAATGTCAGACTAGTATCGGAACACCACGTGGCGGCACACTCGGCAGCCCCGCGGCTGTTTTCCCTCGCTTTCTTTCCCTGATTAGTGTTGCCCGAATCACACCTTACACATCGATGCATCTCATATGCACATGCATCAAACAGTTCAAGTACAATAAACGAACTAAAAAATGAAATTAATGGTTAAATTACGTAATCACAAATTAGCATAGTCAATAAACTATGCGCACATCAGTACATGTCCTTAAGACACCACAGCAAGACAAAGACCACAACGCATTCACCAGGTACACCTCTATCCCGCTTAACCCGACGAGTGTCTGTGGACTTTGGATAGCGTGCCTGTTCCACAATCCACAAGTCGTGGGTTCGCTGTCCACCTAATTTCGCCCAATTTACTTTTCACCGCAATACGTTAATGTGCATATATAAACGTCCTTAACACGTCTGCGACCAATGCAAGCATGCTATAGCACCAATTTATGCCATTCACCGTGTACGGGAAGCAAGAGTGTGATCGCAGGGGGGTCTTTGAATTAGCCGCGCGATTTCATGTGGTTGTGACGTCACGAACCGGTCGATTAGGCTTAAATACTCGGCCACACCGCCGGTCAACCCCGACGCCGGTTTTTCTTCGACACGGGGCCTCTAACGCTGACGCGTTAAAACCACTATGATGTTAGGAATCAGTGCGTTAAGTTCGTGGAAATGAGCAAGCAGCGTTTGTGCTCTCACGAAGGATAGTGCTGCAGGCCGAGATTTGAGTCGTTCTGCCCTGGAAAGTGACCGGCACAGGCATCTCATGGCTAGGTATTCTTCAGCACTGACAGGGCAAATTGTAGAAACCGGGCTCAGTATGTGTCCCTTGATTGCTTATACTGTGCTGTTCTTCCAGACGTTTCACCTCGAACCTTCACAAAGAGCGATGAACTTTAACATGTCGTGGCACGGAGAGGCTGCTGCTTCTCCGACAGTATTATCTTTTTGTTCACTAAGGCAGGCTCATCACAAACTTTCTTATCAGTAATGCATGCAAGCCTAGCTGTAGTCGCCATGCGCTCAAGGCCAGCAGGCTCTGAATTTCTTGCTGCGCAGCTGCAGAGCAGCCTAACGACGTTGTTCTAGCATCGGCTCGTAACACGAAAAACATGTGGCTGCCTGTCAGGATGTTTTTTTTAAATATATGAAATTATGCTTTCGAGTGGCTTCAACCACGTGAACAAGGCTGCAGAGGGTTAATATGCTGCCATATGGTGAGCTGGTATAATTAGCGATGCGGTGCGCCCTGCCCTGTGGTCATGGCTAAACAAACAAACAAACAAACAAACAACCAAACAAACAAACAAACAAACAAACAAACAAACAAACAAACAACGTAAAATTTAAAACGCGTAAAAAAAGAGGCAGTTTGCTACTTGCACAACAAGAATGAACACTGCAAAATTTCGGAAAGTACTCCTTCCTTGAGAGCCTCTTCCTTTCTTGCTCAACATTAGGCGAGATATTCAGCTTGAAGTGCTCGAGGATGACGTGTTTGCATAGCCTGTAACTTGCAAGTGCGGGGAATGGGGAGTTTCTCTATGGCGACGCTAGGGATGAAGGATTTCTCGGGAAAATCTATCAAGGTGTTTTTTCTCCTAAATATGCAAGAGTGAAAAAAAGTCCGCCTGAAGGGAGATTTAGAGCCAGATGTGTCAGAGTGAACGCAAATAAATAAAAAGAGAAGCGCCTCTAGACAGAATTGCAAGAAAGGAAAGCATGCTTAACAATGACGTGTCAGTGGGCGCTCCAGCTTCCTGATAGCTAAATGAGTATATCATGTTCTCAGGTTGTGTAAACAATTCAAGTGCCTCTGATATTTTGCGCGTCCTTCTTTTCGGAGTCCCTCAGCTTGCTGGCGCACAAGATATACCTGAATGTTTTAAGCACGTCACGCTGGTTTATACACGAATTGTCTTTTGACTACGCGCGCTAATGCTGAGGCTAACTTCCGCACAACGACAGCACAAAAATAAAATTCAGGGGCACTTTGTTGACCTAAAGTGCGGTGAGGCGAAAACCTTTAGTGGGGTGTTGCTGCTTGTGTTACTGATGTATGGTTAAGATGTTAATTAAGTACAGAATTGTTTGTGAATCTTTAATGCTGGAGACACTGGAGGGCATTTGGGAGGCATCCATCTGATTCGACGTCTTTCTGCAAACACTCTCCAGCGTCCTAGACAACGAGAACTACACATGGATTGGCAGGAATTAGCGTAGTCGTTACAAAGCTGACTGCTACTGCATTTTTTGTTTCCTATTTTTTGTTTTCTGTTTCTGCGTATCGTCCTGTATTAGTGCGCACTGTCGGAGGCCGGCAATAAAGAAACAAAAGAAGTAGCGCAGTAGTTAGCACTATCAGCTGCGAAACGGTAGGATGGTGGTTCGAATACCATCGCGCCCTAAGACTTTTTTCCTTAACGAGTTGAACAGTGTCACAGACGGATGGACGGACACCGCTAGCATGAGCCATTCTAGGCTTTCGCCTTAAAATTTGTTTTCTGAGCACTGCAGCATGGTTGGGATTTATTTTCTCTCTTTTATTTCTTAGGGTCGACAATTTAGAGAATTAAGACCGCAGTGAATTTTACGCAGTCCCTAACTATAATTCACGACTGCTAAATTTTCGTCGGAATGTTCTTCCAGGGTGTCCCAGCTAAATTTAGCCGGGGTTTGAAACTACGCCGCGGCACTCTAAGACAACGCGACCACCTGCTTATTGATGGCTATTGTATGGAGCAAGTTACACTATTTTTGTATCGTGCTTGATTGCATAATTAGTCGAGATTAATTAACCAACTTCGCAAGCAATGAAGATAAGCGAAAAATTTCAACGAGCAAATTTTAGAACGGTGCCAAAACGTCCGACCGAACAGTTCCTACCTTTTTATCTGCTACATATTAGTTTTTTTTGCTCACCGAAGATGCATGTGAAAAAAAAAATAGCACGTGACATGCCAGCTTGCGCGCCGCGATTGCAGTGCTCTCACATTTTCCGCGAAAGAAACGAACAAATCATTCAACCGGTTGTGCTGCACCTTGGCGCTGTGTGTGCGATTTACGCCAGCGGTAGGTTTCCCTCGTGGTGGTTCATGCATGACAGCGATAAGCAGACGCAGCCTTCATCGCTTGCGCTTGCGCAAATCGCACAGCCAGCCCTGTCGCCCGTTCAGCGGCGGCCCACCCGGCCAAATGAGATGTTCGTTTGTAGGCGGAACGTTTCAGAGCGCTGAAATCGCGGCGCGCAAACTGAGATGTCAGGTGTTATTTTTATTTTATTTCGTGGGCATCTCCAGTGAGATAAAAAAACTTATACGTAATATAAAGCTAGGAACTATTCAGTAGGGCGTTTTGCGAATGTTCTGTAACTTTCTCATCGGAATTTTTCGCCTATCTTCGTTGCCTGTACAACTGGTTAATTTATTTCGACTAATTATGCAACTGAGCACAATACAAAAAGTCTGACTTGCTTCATACAATATCCAGCAACATACATTTGGCCACGTCGTCTTAGAGTGGAGCGGCGTATATTTTTAAGCGCCGGCTAAAGTTAGCTGGAACAGCCTGCATAAGTACGTGAAGTGCTAGCAGATTTGCCGTGAGTGATGGAAGGCAACTTTTTACCAAATAGGTGACTAAGAGTGTTCCGATAAAAATTTGTTTGTTTTTTCTTTCGCACTGAAGGAAAAGAGGGCTTAAAAACATTTTCGGTGATAAGTAGCGCTTTTCTTCTCATACTGTTGCCGATAGAGCTCACATGCTACCAAACTGTGACTTAAATGCGTATTTTTTGAAGCATCAGAGAACTAATCGTAGTCGCCAAGCAGTTTGCTCGGCGAGTTTTCCTAGGTCATTGCAGATTTTTTTTTTGCAGTTGTCGCAGCTGCTGACTGGCAGGCAGACAGAACAGCTAGAGTTGTGCACCGTTGGCCATTACAAACTGTTTCGGAAGCACTCTAGCCTTTGTGTGGCAAAGTAGAAACTTCCTAAATGCATCCCCGAAAGTGTCTGAAACTTATTGAAAAAAATGCAATTCGAACTGAATAAAGTCGATTTAAATAACGGGCCCGACATTTGGAGTGACTGGCGCACTCTAAACACGTAGACTACGTATGAACAAGCGCTCTTATCGCTGCCACGCATTAGCTGCCCAGTGAACTTTGGTTGTTGTAATTCTTCGTAACCTGTCACTGCGTCAAAAAAATAAAACACGCATCCGCAGGCTTTTCAGGGCAGTTTCATTGCTTTCAAGGTATGGCGAAGTGCGAAGCTTAGAAAGATACGACTTATAGACAGTTAATGCGGTCCTTAAAGGGGGGAGCAGTAAGCCTAAATGTTTTGCTCTCTCACTAACCTCGCGCCGCCTATGTTTTCTCGAATGTGGGAGTTAGTAATGAAAACTTACACGCAAGGCAGAGTCTTTCTTAGAGAAAAAACGCAGAAAGGTCGGCCCGAGTGAAGGTTCGCCAGCCCGCTGCTTTATACTTTATCAAAAATGCATTAAAATAGTAGATGCTGAAGCGCAAAGGGCGGAGCATGATTAGGCGTTGCCAGATGGCTCTGAAGTGCATCTCATGCGCGTCCGTACACGAAGTGTCGCAACTCCACTTGTGCCAGCAGAACTTTTTATCTATCGTGAACACATACGCAAAGTGTTTTGTTTGCAATCCGTTGAGAGCTAGGGGAAAAGTCCTCAAAACCCAACCGTAACTCCAGGTCGTTTTACACCAATGCAGACGCATGAAAGTAGCGCACATGTCAATCTATCCGAGAGCTTGTAGTGTACATCGATGTTCGACGGTCTTTAGTGGAGAATATTTCACAAGTCTGAGCCACACTGTTGCTTTCAAGGCCTTATTTTTGGCTCTAATCCCTTTTATGCTCGAAGAGTCTCTTTCGCCCATACTATGCTGGCGTCTGGAAAATGCTTGCGACTGTACTGATTTGGTTTTTAATCATTTAGTCACTGTCAGAAACACTCCTTGTCGTCTAAAATAACCACGATTACACTTTTCATGTGAAATAAATATATAAGACCTACAGAAGGCGGTGGACGTGCGTGGGAGGTTGCGATTGAGGAAGAGGGAAGGGCGGTGAATGCGTATAAGTAATGACAAGGAAGGTCCACCGTCTACAAAATAAATCTTAGTTTAAGTACTAGACAGCATGTAGGAAAGGACGGAGAAATGGAGAACAAGTGAGTGCAGATATGCATAAAATGCGCGGGGATTCCGTTCCAGGGGAAACAACTCTATTTGCCGAAATTTCAAATAAGCAATAATAAACAATAAACAATATGGCCTGATGAGTCGAGCCTCGTGTTCGGTTCCGTGGTGCGGCAGCACATCGGATGTCTGCAAATCTCAGCGTCGATCATACGAAAAGACTGCCGACGAAGGTGGTGCCTTGCGTAAGAGGATAATTTTGTGTTATCACAGAACAGGAAAATATGCAGCGCAAAAAAAACGCATGGACGACAGAATAAAGACAAACAAAAGCTCTGACAGCGCTTGTGTTTCTTTCTTCTGTCGTCCATGCGTTTTTTTTTTTTGCGCAGCATATTTTCCTTTTCTGTGATGAACCAGCAGGCCCAATTTACCACCCTTTGTATTATCCTCCGCCGTTCACCAGCGGAAATAATTCGTCAATCATATCATGGTAGCAACATGTTAGATACATTCCTCGGTGCCTTGCTTCACTCGACGTGATGCAGCACATGCCCAATTTACTTTTAATTTTTCATTTGTTTATTTATGTATTCATTTTTTGCTCTGAGCAGCTGGTTTTCTCGCCCCCATCAACGTTCTTCTTCCGTTCGTCACAGTTTTCGCGCAACGTCTCCCGTACAATCAATCGCCGTTTTCACGATGCCATAGCGTAAACGCCAGCGTAAACACATTTCTGCGTACGGGGAAAGTCGGTCGTTTTCTCGTGTAGCAGCGAGACCCACAGCTGCGTGGCACCGCTCTTATATTTTACTAGAGTTACTGCATAGTACCTAGATTTTTGCGTGTAGGTCAGCTATATTGATCCCCCAAGCATGGAAATTATGAGAGAAAGCCACAACTATTACATGCAGGAAGCGAACTTGGTGCAGTGGTTAGAGCGAGTGTAGGCTGAATCCGCTCGATTCTGACAGCCGAACTTGTTTTATTCTAGGCAGATAGCTGTTGCATTGAATGAAACTACTTGTAAGTAATGCGTCGGCTGTACCAAGGCCTATCTCACTGAGTTACGAATAAAAACTCGCCATGTAGGGGATGGGTGACGTGATAAAACGCCGCAAAGCGCGGGAATAATAGGTGTAAGAATGAACTGTGAGCAACTGTCTGGTGCTAAACGATTCAAAGCCGTTGGCCTCAACGCAATGAATTGATGCTTTTCAACCATGTGTTCGCGTTTAGCCAACAGAGGCGTGGGCGGCGCAGGGAAAACAAATGCAATTCTAGGTATATACAGTAGCTCTACATTCTACGAAGAGCAGGCTGGAGAGAGAGAAATACTATAAACACATGCGCTGCGCAAACTCCACTGCTGTCACCCTCCCCTGTGCTCTTAATAAGGCGTGCGGAGCAACGTCCTGCTGCTTACCTACCGGCCAAGTGCGTGTTAACGTCTGCATGACAAAAACTTCAGTGTTGTGAGCAACACCAATGTCCTCTGACATGAATGTTTTATTGCGGGCTGCAGCAATAGTCAACGAAAATTGAAAAAAGAACACACCTCCAGTATGTACGGACTCCATGTTATGCCGAGATCTCAGTGGTTCTGCGGTGTCTATTACTTCACTACTTTTCAACCAGCTCCGAGTTACAACGGCAGTGGACGCCTTCGGTGAACAGAAAACACTTGCGCCAACAAGCTTGCGCTTATGTTCATCGCATTTTGTGAATGAAATGCAGACAGAAGGAAACTCACTGCCTACGCGTATGCTTTATAGCGGGCGCGCAACTAATCACTGCGCCTGACCTACAAAATACCCTGCACATTAATTTTAGTAGATTGGGCCTAGGGATGGTTTGGGAAAAGCTGTATTAATTCAATAGCACACGATAGAGGGACGTCAAAAATTTGGCCACAACTTCGTTTCGCCACCTCACTCGTTCACAAAAATCGGTAGCGTGTAGGCATCGTCGCTTAAAAACAAAAAAAAAGAAACTTGCCGTTAGGACAAAAAAACTGATCGCATTTGCGCAGCATGCCTTGAATGGAAGCGGCAACGCGAACTTATTACCCTGCTGTAAAGTGAGAAAAAGTGCAGCGACGTCAACGAAAGAAAAAATACACGGCTTGCATGGGAGGGTTAACTCTGTCATGCATTGTAATAAATGCTTCGACTGAAAGCATGTGGAATGCATCGTAAATAGTTCTGCCCAATTATACGGTGCATAGCCGTGCCAGACATACAGCAATTGTTACGACTTGAGATTGGAATTCTCAACACAGGCGCGGTGATTAGGACTCCCAGTAAGCGGTAATAGCGAGCGTTACATTACCATACCTAACTACCAGTCCGTGTAATTACACATTTTTCTATATTTGTGGGACAGTGAGTGCTGGCGGGAGCGGAGTCGGAGAGAATGTGATGGCTTTGAGTCAACTGGCTCGTACCGCTCGTAGTTTGAACAGCCCTACGCGAGCGGCAGGACGGACCGAATTTGTTTCATCCCGCCTATCGGTGCCGACAAACCTTGCAGTGATCAGATGTGCATTCGTTTCGTTCACGTAGTTCGCTGTTGTCTCACTAATGTTCACTTAGCGAACGGAGTGACTGTGTCGTAAGCTTTGCAGTCCGAATGGTCATATTGGCCGTGGACCCAAGCAGGCAGCCAGTGCGCTCATGAGAAACGATGCTCTTCGAAACCAGAGATATTTGATCGCTGCCCCAGATTTTAAGTTTCAACATATTTTCACGTTTGGCGATGGTAACTTGTACTTTTGCGAAAATTTAACACACCAAAATGCGTCTCGAAATTATATTAGAAACCTTTAGAATAGAATGACCCTATCGCTTAGGGGCAAAGTGGAATAGCAGGACGCCAGTGTGAAGGGGAAGGACTATAACGCCCTTCCGGTTATTTCCCAGAGAATACGCACTGGCGCCCCGCTATACCCCTATGCCCCAAACCGGTAGCGTCAGCTATTCTAAACGTCCGTATTACTGCTCTTTAATCATTTGCCTCTCACTGACTTGGTCACTAATTCATCGGTATGCGTCATTTTTACTCTCTTCTCTTCAGAAAAGAAAAGTCGGCAGAGACACTCAAGACTGCTTACGTGTGAGAAGGCGTAATTAAGCCCGCCCGCTCACGTCGTGAACGCAGCTGCCGCGCGCTTGCGCGTGATGTAACCCAAGCAGCTGGCAATTCTACCTCTGCACGGCTCTACGCATCCGCCGCACCCTGTCTGATCTACGGAGCAATATCGCGATCCATTATTAATTTAAACGCTACATGGCAGGTGGCATGGGGACGCCATCTTTTCTGGGTACCACACACACACACACACACACACACACACACACACACACACACACACACACACACACACACACACACACACACACACACACACACACACACACACACACACACACACACACACACACACACACACACACACACACACACACACACACACACACACACACACACACACACACACACACACACACACACACACACACACACACACACACACACACACACACACACACACACACACACACACACACACACACACACACACACACACACACACACACACACACACACACACACACACACACACACACACACACACACACACACACACACACACACACACACACACACACACACACACACACACACACACACACACACACACACACACACACACACACACACACACACACACACACACACACACACACACACACACACACACACACACACACACACACACACACACACACACACACACACACACACACACACACACACACACACACACACACACACACACACACACACACACACACACACACACACACACACACACACACACACACACACACACACACACACACACACACACACACACACACACACACACACACACACACACACACACACACACACACACACACACACACACACACACACACACACACACACACACACACACACACACACACACACACACACACACACACACACACACACACACACACACACACACACACACACACACACACACACACACACGCACGCACGCACGCACACGCGCACGCACGCACGCACGCACGCAGTGAGGCTGCCGCCTTAGATAAACACTTTTTTCTTTACGTTTTACTTCGGGCCACCAATAGCCTCCTCGCCCTTCGCAACGGCGCTCAAGTCCACCGAGAGCAACAAGTGGCCAGCGTTTATTACTGGCGCTTGTTTATAAGTGCGCCTTCCCACTAGGCAAACGCTGCGATAACGCCAGAACAAGGATTGTCTGCCACGTTGACCCCGACAAAAAATATTCTCGCACTTTCCACGTGGAGCTGAAGACAGCATTCAATATTTTGTCCTCCATTGGCCCTTCAATGCCTTTGTCCTGTTTGACCTTGATCGCTTTATCTTTCATCGTGATCGATGGGAGTGTTGTGTTTTTAGTTGATCCTCCGGAACGGCGAATAAAATGGCTGAAATAGATCGTAAGAATGTATGCGTCATTTATGGATGAATTCTAGCGCATATTGATTTATTGACAATCGAATCACCTAGTCTTACTCTTCGTTACGAAAGCATATGCGGCGAAACCTCCATCAAACCATCGATTTTGGCGCAGGAATGGAAAAGCGGTGACAAGCTAGCCAGTAGAAAGCCAAAAATGCGACCTCACATACAGCATACATTCTAGGCATCAATATGGCAAAAGGGAAGTTGTATAACGGAACGAAAGAAATTACTTGTCGTATTCAAGGAACTAGTTTGTCCAATAGTTTAGAGTCACTGAACAGATACCTGTCCTACTTTGAGCAGTCGATCTATTCGGTCTCGCACAACCATCTGCATGCCAGGCATCCTGGTTAGCTCATTTGATAGAGCGACTGCCCCGTATAGGCGGTGGTCCCTGGTTCGAACCCCGGAACAAGACAAATTTTCAGGTATGAAGTTTCTGTGAAAGCTGTATAGCTTTCTGTATCAGTCTGCGCTTGGGTGGATACTAATGAGCAGATACTTCATTATTACGCTATAGGCAATAGTGCGGTCTTAATGCGCCACTAAGAGAGGGGACAAATAATATGCAATCTTGCAGCTCAAAATATGGTTGTGCCGTCCAACCTCATGCTCCATAAACGCACACAGCAATACTTGGAATTGAAGACACAATTGTCACCATGCGTGTAGTTAAAGTGTGCGTTGCTCACGGCCAGCACGACAACGGTACATAGGTAGATGACTACAGTGCACGTGCAGGGGCCTAAGCTCCCTACTTAAATACAAAAGGTAAGACACAGTTGCAGCTACCTACTTGGGATGTACATTGGGCTAAATAAACCATCTAGGTAGCAGCGCATTGCTTGTTCTCTTTCGGAAGGATATGCTGTGCAGAGTACTACTCTAAATGAAAATTTTTAATAATAATCATTTTCTCTGGGATTACTAATTGAACCCTTATACAGAGAGCTAGTGCAGCTATCTACATTAATTTTAAAACCTCATATAGTGCATGCCCATATCTCCAAGGTGTGCAACGCTTACAGATGACAATAATATGTCTTTCAGAAAGCATCAAGCGTTGGGTAACCGGGCCCGTATGTTTTCGCTGGACCTGCTGAGGAATGAACGAAGAGTTGGGAACACTTCTCAGTTTCTTGAGAGAAGCCGAGCTTTTTGTAGTGTCGACTGCGAGAAAGGAGCACGATCAAGAAAAACAAAATATTCCACGAGGTACTACAAGGACTGCCTCATCACAAGTGAACGCCTAAACCACTGCTAATGACTTCCTATATACGAAATCGGAAAGCCCTCTTCTAGGAAATTCGAGCGCCACGTTGCTTGGCTGTATCGGCCCAGAGAAGTACATATTCTTAAGCATGCTTCACTCCCATTTTTTATGCGTACGCAGTCAAAGTGCAGTAGTACAATTATGCGTGCCAAGAATAATGCCACCTGGCGCGATTTTCGAGTATGATTTGCAATGTGACTAGGCACGTAGTCGGCCTCAAATTTGACAGAAAGCTAATTAACATGGGCCGCAATTCGGCCTGAAAAATGCGACGCCACAGAAACAGGGGCTTTCTCTTTATTTCTTGCGTATTACAAATAATTTCGTTTGTAAACCGACAGATCACATGGACCCCGAACCAGTGACATCAAGAGCAATAGCTTTTGATGGACCAATTATATATTGCTCAGGTTTTCAGCCCCCGATAGCGGCGTTTCTTGGATAAGGCTTTAACATATCTATGCGTAGTATTGGTGGTGTTAGTTCAAACAGGTTGATTTTACGTAGTGCTGCGAACCAAAAAAAAGGAGGTTTTAGCGTGAATAAAACCCGACAGATTTGTTTACTCTTCTTAAAACGCGAGAATTTTAGAAAAATATTCGCACTTTAGGCGCATTCTTATACGGAAGTGTCTTCAGTACATTAACATCACATTTTGTTATTCGCTATTAATGAACATATCGATACTTTAACTAAATAGATGTGAATACCACTTTCAATCAAATACGAGTATTCTGTGAAATTGGTTTCAGCTACTGTCAGATGCATCCACGATTTAGTCTTTCAAGGCTGCCATAATCATAGTCACACGGCTGCCCGCGGTAACATACAATAATCCCGTCGCACCTACGTTCCCGCTGACCTGCGGCGTCTCAAACTTGGATCCAACGACCCCAACGCCCTTGCGTCTTCCAACGACGCGTGTGCTCCGTGTGCTCTCCTCAGAGCTGTCGGCTCCAACCTGTTGGGCAAGTTTCGTAGTGAGCTGCAGTGTACTGCGCCATTTTTTTCTCCCGAAATTCTGAGAAGGCCGAATTCTCTCGTATCTTCAAAGAGAGGAGCAGTGAACTAGATTTCTGGAGACAGCAGCACAACAGCAATATATGGCTCGAAAATGAAAGCAAACTAAATATCATGTCGTGTTGTATAATACCTCCAATCTGGATGATCAGTTCAAGCTTTTATCTCAAGCGTTGACTATGTTAGACGAATTAACTGTAAGGAGCAGGAAGGAAGAAGAAAGCGTTCGCTGCTAACTCATGCGCACGCATGCTATCCTCAGGTATGTGTTTCCTTTTTGGTCCCTGTTCCTTTTGTGCGCAGTTCACTTGTCTCTTAGCAAGCATGAACTAGGAACGAGTACCAATTACTGTGGCCATTGAGAATGTCTGTGCTTGTCAAAAAAATCTAAGGCATATCTCTGCTCCAAGCATGGCTGTTGCGTTTAAGCGAGGCAGTGAAAGCGGCTCTTTCGATTTTGTTTCCTTGAGGTTCTGCAAGCAAGTGCGCGCTATTTAACCGCTTTTTACTGCAGTGACATTGAGAAATAAGAATGAGTGATAGTATTAACTACAAAATGAAGGCGAAGAAAGGAATGGAGGTGCAGTAACCGGCACTGGACTAATGCGGCGTCTTCGGCCGGCGTACGTGCGTTCAACTCTCGGCCTTTGTATTCCCTTAGACATAAGCGGATTGCTGCCCTTTCACTGGATACTGTGCCTCTGAAGGCACGGAGGAAACAGCGAACGGTCGATGAGCCCATAAACGTTGGCCATGTAAGCCTGGGTGATCTCTTCCGTGGAGGCCCTTATTTACGAATCGATGGTCGCGCTCTTCCAAGCCCTTTCTCCGATGAGATTACGGTCGTTACGGTTCCTAAACTGCAGACGCTTAGGTTTGCGACATTGCCATCGCTTGCGCATTCGGCACCAGAAAGTACGAAGACAGCCTGACATGCTCTGCAATAAAAAAAGACTAAAAAACGAACAACGATATCAGTTTTTTTTACGTTTTACTTGCGCGCTTGCGCATATAGTTTTGCTCACTGAGTTCACGCAAAAGAAAACGTAACCGCTGTACTCTCTTTGTACGTGCATGGTTGGCCGTCACGTACAGTCTGTGCCAAAATTAAGAAATGCGGTTTGTTTCTTGGCAGTTAAGCGGAGAACTTATGACACCCATTAAGCTCTATACCTACGTAAGGTAAAGAGAACCCTCGTCCTCACCTTTCGAAACCTTTCGGTCTTTAGGGGTGCCCTAAGTACTGCACTGTGTACGACTGAAAGGCAAGTCCCACTGCGTGGTTACTTTTGGCAAAGACGGTGTCTTCAATCGAAGTGAAAGTCACGAGGGATGCATTTGCGCTGTTTTTAGAAAACTGAGTGCTACCTATTTTGCAAAAGGTGCGGGAAGTGTCTTCGTGGTTTGCCACGAAGCACAAAACCACTGTAGCTTTCTCTAGCTGTATGCTTCTTGTATTTTGTATATGTGGGGTTTAAGTTCCCAAACGTGCACGTTGCTTATGAGGGACGCGGTAGCGGAAGATTCCCCAATTATTGTCATGCCTTGAGCTCAGCAGCCTTACACCAAAACCACTGATCCACTGTAGCGAGTATATTTCTTGTATTTGTGGCATGCATTCTTGTGTTTCACTGGTGACACCCTCGTTTTTTTCTTGTACCTTGGTGCATTAGTTGGAGCGTTTAATTGTCAATAGTGCGAAAACTGCGCCATCGTTCATCACGTTGTTGGGGACAATTAAAAAGCCATAGACATTATGAGAGTGGTGAAACATGCCTCGACTAAAGAGCCATCAGTGACACATTAATGAGTACACGTTACAAAGAAAAACGAGGTTTTACACGTGCAGCACAGGGAGCTCATGCGTATTGCTAAAAAAGCGCGGATCAGGAGAAAAATCAGTCCACCCAAATAAAAGGAGATAAAGAGGTCTAGCTGAACGCTAAAACCCACTAGAACCCATATTTCTCGGAGAGTAATACTCACTATTACGCCCGGAGCGATTTGTCTGACACGATGCGTTTTGTGACTATCGCCTGGGGCTCTCGCGAGAGGCTTCTATTTCTTTGCGGTAGAAATGGTACTGGCATTACGGCCTCAGGGACGGTTAGCCAGACCAATGCACCGGCCCCCGGATCCGTCGTATTACTTTCCTGGTGGCCGTGTCCTCTAAAACATCCCCGTCTGTGCTGGCCTCTCGCCAAGTAACGCGGTCATTTTTCTTCCCACCCATCCGGATTGTTCCGAGTTAGAACCAATGTCTGCGAGCGCAGGCACTGGGCACACGCGAGAACTCATAAAGAATCTCTCGTCAAGGCGAAACGAAAAGGTCAGCCAGATGTGGGCCCGTTGTCGACAGCTTGAGCAATATAGAGGGTAAGTTTAATTTCGGGCCTGCGGGCTGTGGGCCGTCGATGATCTATGCACTTATTCTACGTAACTGTGCGGCCAATTCAGAGCTGGAGACGCTGAAGTGCGTGCTGCTTTGCGCACTCGCGTGCTTGTATGGTGAGTGTGGCGCATGGTGGGAGCAGTAACAGCTTTCGAACGGAGAGCTTGGAGCTAAGAAAACCAGTTTATAATTTTTAAGGCCGGCGTGATCGTATACTTGAAGTGAAGTATGCTTCACGGGGACGTAGTAAATTTACGAAAAACGAAACGTCGACGTCGGACACTCGTGCTGATTGTGTTTGTTGAATTGCTTACGGTTACTGTTCGGGCGTTCTCTGCGGTTATTGTAAATCTAAACAGCATCTTAGGCCATCGTTTTACCTTGCCGATCCAGTGATGTGGACGACAGTAGCGAATAAGCAACTTAGCACACGTAAAATAAAAATAAAAATGTGGCTGAAATTTCACAAAAGTATTTTTCAGCAGCTCTGGGGCTTCTTTTGCATCCTTTAGGAGATGCACGTACTCCGACTTGTTCTTGGAGGAGGAACTCTGGTGGAAGTGTCCCCTGCTTTGCTGCAAAATAATGTGCCAGCCCTTGCAACTCCGCCCAAGCGGCGGCGTTTCATCTCGGTAGAGAGTGAGTGTTCCTTCACCTTCACCACACCGCCTAATGCATTCTGAACGACTTACGAATGCGATGCGGCAAAGCCTGTGCCTAAGCCCCCCCCCTCCCTCCCAGGTCTGCGGCGTATAGCGGCTTTCAGGCTGGCACGAACGGCACTCTGTATCGCCCACGGCAAGGACATTCAGGAGTGTCGTTAACCTCCCTCTCATCGCGTACGTGACGAATGATTCAGGTGGTTATTATTCTTGGGGTCCTCTTATCTTGTGCATAGCGAGGCGAGATTCATGATGTGATTTTAATGAAACAGCCAAACCGCTATAGTAACAAGAAGGAACACAAGGAGAACAGATGCGTTCGCCTGCATGCATCTACACTTAGTCGAAATTGATGACACCGATGTCAGCCGACTCCGCTGACTGGCAGAGATTGCACGAAACTTTCGATTGAATTAATAGAAAGATAACGCTCGGCTCCGGTTTAAGAATATCAAGAAAACAGGGTGTTCTTGAGTAGAAGATATACCGTGCGTGCAGTTTGCAGTAAACTTCGCATAAATGAAAAATTATAAATTTGCAGACATTGAAGATAGTGAAGTTTCGACACTTTTGCATCTATTCCCCCTTTCTGTATAGGCCTAAATAATAACGGGCTTTAGGTTCAATGAAAAAAAAAGAAGACGCAATTTTGATACGTTTTCGTGTTGGAAAAAACAAGAGAATGGAGGGGTTGATCAGGTGGCGCGTTTTAGAATGGCTTAGAACTGCTTTCAACAGGTAAAAAAAAGGCCAAAAGCGGGGACCTCTGCCAGCACAAGTCACTGCAATTGTTCTTAGGGCGTGGTAATATGAAATTAAGAGAAATGCTCAAAGTTTACGTGCTTGTATAATTGTAGGCGTTATTGTTATTACATCAATAACAATAAAGTGTTGATGCTTAACGGGCACTGAGAAAAAAAAAACTCACTGTACGGTTACCACTGCGTAACGTGAGATTCAGAAACAGCTGTTCAAATACTACGCTCATCCCGCCTTCCAGAGATACCACTCGCCGAGTTGTTCCCGTGGCAGCCACTCTCCGTTGGCGCGTTCCTCCGCTCTCGCCTTACCCTCATCCTTTAACGGCAACCGTTTTCCCCCATCGCAAGCACCCTCCGGGAGGTTCCCGTGGCAACTCCTCTCCGTCAAATGAAGGTGAAACTGCAGCCCACGGTGAAATCGGCGCCGTTAGGCTAGTAAAGCTTTCACTTTAAAATGATAGGTGTAACGTTAAGAGACAAGAAGACAGGAAGAGGGCACAGTGAATGAGGGAACAAACGCGGTTCAATGACATCCTAGTCGAAATCAAGAGGGAGAAATGGTTTGGGCAGGGCATGTACTGCGAACGCAAGATAACCGCTGGTCCTTAAGGGCAATGGAGAGGATTTCAGAAGAAGGCAAGCGTAGCACGGGGTGGCAGAAAGTTAGATGGGCGGATGAGATTAAGAATTTTTCGGGGATACGGTGGGCGTAGCTGACAAAAGACTGGGTTAATTAGAGAGACATGGGAGGAGCCTTTGCCCTGCAGTAGGCGTAGTCAGGCTGATGATGATGATGATGTTTACCCAGCACCCTCCGGTTGCACCTTCCTCACACTGGGGATACCTTCCTCCTTCCAGGCTAACCGCCCCCCGCTCACGCACTCCCTCTCTGTCTTCATGCCCTCCTCCTTCCAAGGTAGCCACCCTCCAGATGGTTCCGGTGGTTACCACCCTTTAGTTACGCATTCCCTCCCTCTCGCCATACCCTCCTTCATCCTTACACAGTAACCAGCCCCTGGAAAGTTCTGGTGGTAATCATCATCATCATCAACCTGACTACGCCCACTGCAGGGCGTATCACAGAGATGCGGTAAAGTTTTTTTTAAATAGATTATGGGCATCAGATGAAACCATGAAGGCAAGGCGTAACATGACGGCAGCTTTTGTCACAGCCGTCTGCTTGCCGACTGGCAGCCGACAGGCTGCTTGCACGGCACATCCAAGCGGGCTCAGCGGTAATCACTCACAGCGGGCGCATGCGGCTGGAATGTTGTGCTGCTCGGGAATTTCGATCTCCGCTCTCGGGGAGGGGAGATTGTGACGAAAAACATTGAAACTTGAAGAACTGCATGACTTTTGTTTGTTTATTTTTTCACGCTCTTGAGAGTTTTTAATGAAACGTTTCGAGGTAGAGATGTATTTCAGCTGATGATCAACTCTTTCATTACCATGAAACTGCAAATTTTTTTCTTAGTTGCTTTAGATTGCCGTCACGGATGTTGTTCTGGATTAATTTTCTCCATCCATTCTGTGCTTTGCTGAAGTGAGGTGGATTATATTTCATTTTCACGGTGAGATTTGATATTTTTAATGTAAGCTGTGCACATCCCTCGATGTCCGTAACTGGTGCTTCTATTTGCCCGGCCTCGCTTCAGCACCACTCGGATAGGGACGAACTTAATTTGCTCACTGAACAAATGCTACTTCTTGTGCAACTGCTGGTTTTAGTTGTTTTACCGCGTGGTTGAACTGCATTGAACATGAAAAAAAACTCTCCGAAGGAGAAATCGTTAAACATTAACACGCCTGGCGTGACAAGAACTTTATCCTCGATCCCTGTGTAAAAAAGAGAAACAAACCAAGCGTATTTCAGATAACGTGCACTCCATACTAGCATAAAGATCTTTGATGGATGCGGCACAGGCATGACAGATCACCTGGCCTCCCTTTCCGGACATCCCTACACCTAGGAAATTCTTTCGCATTAAGAAAATGGTTACCTTGGAAAGCCAATGGAGTGGTCAGTATATGGCCGTAGCGTGAGGAGATCGCCGAAAGAAGACTCTGGAGGGAGGTGGGGAGGAATGGAGACGAGTCACGACTGAACGATAAAGGAGTAAATGCTGTTGTGAAGAGGAGAGCCTGTTCTAGCTGTGCGAGTTCGCACAGCGCACAGTCACCGCTGAGTGCAAAAAACGACCCCTTGGGCAAAAAGAAAAAGGAATATCTTGGTAGCGAAAAATTAACATGATCAGAGTTGACTGAGTTTCTCTCAGTATGAAAGAGCATTAAGACGAGAGCTCTGGGAAAAAGTAAAAAAAAGCAGCGAAGTGCAGCAAGTGACGAAGGGGGCGGCTCATCCTTCCTGTCATTTAAAAGCGAGCGCACGTGGGTGTGGCCGTTTTGCTTTGCTTTGCCCATGCACGAGCGAAGAAAACGGCCGCCAACTCATTGTTGCAGGATATGAGGGCGCCGCGTGGTAGCCAACGAACTGCAAAGGCAAAAAAGTTCTGCTTACCACGACGCCCAAATGGACTAGTCTTTGGCGTGTACAGCGGTTAATGCGACTGAAATCATGAGGGGCTCCCCTTATTGTAGGAATAACCAGATTTATTCCCTCATCACACGCACTTGCAAAGCACGCGAACTAGTCGCATTCAAGGACACATTTTTTCTTTCTTGGCAGAGAGGCACAACTTTCCGCGCAGTCGCGTTCTTTACTTTCTTGCGAGTTGCAGACCCACAGTGGGCACCGCCCCCAATTTGGATCTATCCCGTGAAAATCACAGCCCTCGGATCTAAAAGCACGCAGGAGGCGTGTAGAGGAAGCCTGAAGACAAAGTGCCCCCAGACAAGCAAAATACGGACGATTCTGGTGGCCAGCGGCGAGGAAAAGACAGAACGAGAAACAGGGAGCGAACGCGGGAGGGAGAAAGGCAGCTGCGATAAGCGCGCGAAGCGTGTGTGGTGGAACGCCCCGGAACGCTGAACATCGGCGATAAATCAATAACCTGACCGGAGGAAACTCCGTGCAGAACACTCGTTCATCGCAGCAGCTTCTGCAGCAAAGTAGCCCCGCGATGCCGGGAAGGAACGTCGCGAGAATGCGCCCGGTTGTTACGACTCGCTCCTTCCGTGTGGAGAGAAGGAAAACGTTGTGACGTGCACAAGCCCTTCCCGGCGTGGTGGACCGCACATCACCGTGGCCGGAAGTGGCGCAACACGAAAGCGCGAGAGGAGAGCGCGAGAGATAAAGTATAGGAGTGAACGTTCTTGACTTCCTTTCAATGCGCAATAGCGGTGGCTTCAATTTTCTTTGTTTTCGTTTGCTACTTGCGAATTTTTATGCCTTTTATGAATTGCCGGAACGCAGCTGGATTATGCATGTGCGTAAAATATTGATTAACTATTCCTGAACGCAGTGAAATGAGTCAACCATGCCTTATTGTTCTCGACTCCGCTGAAATTCTTATATTATGAATGCTGTGCATCGCGAAGGTCCGTCGTAAAACTAATCCTTCGAAAGATAAACCTCGACATAGCAGAGCAAAAGGTGCAGGAGACAAAGAAATGAACAAGCTTAGCTGTGTTGGTATAGAATCTAAAATTGCGGGGCCCGCACTGCCGAGTGATCAATTCTGGTGGTCATTTTTTGCCTCACTTGATGTTGTCTAGCATTGTCTGTCTTAGGCGGAAAGCGTTACAATACTTCACCAGCAGAGGGAAGTTTAGGTTCATGTATTTTAACGCACTAAACCAACTTAAGCTATGAGGGATGCCGTAGTGAAGGTCTCCGGAAATTTTGACCACCTGGGGTTCTTTAATGTGCACTGACACCGCACAGTACACGGCCCAGTAGCATTTCGTCTTCATCGAAATGCGACCGCTGCGGCCGGGATCGAACCCGCGTCTGTCGGGTCAGCAGCCGAGCATCATAACCACTGAGCCAGCGCGGCGTCTAGATCTGCTTAATGGCAGTATGGATACAATGTTTAAATAAGCTGACGAAGTGTAACCTACACTGGGAAGTAGATGTATGCCAGCACAAACAAGATAATAAAAAGGCAGGAAAGTAACATGGAAAACCGCCATGCTCTTCTTGCGCGAGAATTTTCTCCTAGTTGAATTGAGGCGAAAAAATTTAGCAAACTTCATGCTCCTGATTAAGAAAAAAAATAGTTATCCTGACAGAGGTGAATGAAGTCTAGGCTAATCTGGCTGCCAAAGTATGGATATAAAAACATATAAGATATTTGTGGTCGCACTTGAACGTTATCTATTCAATGCCAGCGCGTGCAAGCTGCACCACGACGTTTAACCGGCCATTGTGTTTTACCAGCTGAGACTAGCTTTACCGGTCTGTTTCAACTGTGATTTTCCTATGCAACAAGACGTCCCCCAATTGCCGCGCACAGCAAGCAGCGACACACTGACACTAAAGGTAGAAAATGAAAAAGAAGGCCTATGATTGTATTAATTTTTCGATAATGGGAGAGTACGAGTGTTCGTACTATGGACATGCTGTTGGTGGCAGGAGAGGCCACTAAACTCCTGAAGACGTTGCTGGTAGCTTGTTTGTCTCTGATGAAAAGCGATTTTGGTCTTCACGTTGTCGCGTACTGCTCTCAAAGCTGGTCTTAACCAAAACGAATAGTCTCATGATCTTCGAAGAACCAGCGTAAAAGTACAACGAACAAGAAGAAGGACGGCGTGGACGGAAGCACTGTACTAAATACTTTTTTTTCAGGAGTTATTAGTACAGCGCTTCTATCCACGTCGTCCATTTTCAACTTGCCCGTTCTCCTTTTGCGCTCGTTCGTCGAAGATCATGGAAGACCAACTAGCCCAACAGCAATCGATGCATGTTCTCAGCTTCGCTATTTTAGTCATTCACATTATACCGGTGAGAGAAGCGTATTATAATTTTGAGTAGACGATGCAATACGCCCGTATGAAACTTTCTTTGAAGCCTTCCTTCTTAATATGAAGATGCCACAGGTGCACAGTTCCATGATTTTTCGCCAGTTTCAAAGGTTTTACTCCAAAAGGTTATATTTCCGCACAAAAAGGCAAATTGGTCTGGTTTGGTTTATGAGGCTTAACGTCCCAAAGGCACTCAGGCTATGAGGGACGCCGCAGTAAAGGGGCCCGAAAAATTTTCACCGCCTGGGGTTCTTTAACGTGCACTGACATTGCACAGTACACGGGCCGCTAGCATTTCACCTCCATCGAAACAGAACCCCCGAGATCGGGATCGAACCCGCGTCTTTCGGATCAGCAACCGAGGACCATAACCACTGTGCCATCGCGGCAGCTTAATAAGGGCAGAATGGGTTGTTTTATATCCAGGACATGAAAGCCACAATCATAGTAAACCTTTTCTTTTTTCACAATGAGGAAAAAGGGTAGTACCATGCTAAAGAAAAAAATAATTCGCAGAGAATCCTAATTACATTACGTGCTGGCAAAGAGACAGCATCAGAAGCTGTTCCAATTTTCTCCAGTGTTGACAGCGCCGCTGGCTCCTGCAAACGTCACAGAGAGGGGCGGGGTGCTCCGGATCCTCTGCCCGTCCGCATAGGCAGCTGCGCCCGAGAGGTCAAGAGGAGCACTGTTGATGCCTTTACCGGAAATGACGTAACTACCCTCCAACCAATGGGAATTATCTCGCCTGGTGACGTCTCTTCTCTCGAGCCAATGAACTGCCCGATGAGGCTTTTATTGTTACCACATTAGAAACGCCTTTGCAGATTGAAGCGGGACCCATGTAGCTCATGCCCTGGATTTGCAAAACCGCTTTTAACTTTTAATTGCTAGGGCAAGAAATGACGGCACTAGGTCTGTCTAACGAGTGAAACAGTTAGAATTGTTGCAGTTAGCGTACACTGCAAGGAGCAGTGGCCAGAGCTCGATGGTGATGAAGAAGCTTGCGGTACGGAAAACACTTTCCGAGTCTGCAGAGCTCTGGGACATGATATATAAACTGATGCTAGCAGGTCCCCGGCGTGGCGGCACGCTTCAAAGTCAGTGCATGATATAAAGGAGCCAAAAGCCTCACCTCCCACAACTTAGAAGTTGAGCGACAGGGCATCACTGGTCTACGCTGTTTTTGACACACGTTACTATTCAATACGAGCACCCGTACACTTTGCTAACTTCTCTCTCTACTACGAGGGCCCATGTGGTACGTTTGCCCACATTCTCGCTCATTTTTCGAAACGAGATCACACAATCGTGCAGGTTCTTGAAAGTTGGATGAATACATCTGCTAAGCTATCAGTATATTGTGCTACTGTCCTGTGTGCTATCACTTCGGGATAAAATAGGAACGTCAACTTTAAAAAATCAATCCATCCCCTTTTCAGGTTCAGGTATATAGAACAACGAGAATGATTCACGTTAGCACGTAAATGTTCAGTGAAGGATGTGGGAATTGAACTGCTTGAGCGAACCGAGTGCGCGCCCGCTGCTGTCGTTTCGTTCGTTCGAGAGACCCCCCGTGGGTTGTACGCGAGCGGAATGTAGGCGGCCGCGTTCCTTGTCCTCCTGAGAAGCTCCTTCGAGAACCGCTGTAAATGACCCTCCCTTCCGTTCTACCCGCTTCGACTTCGCGTCGTCCCCATTGGGTAGCCCCGAGCCACATTTGGGGGCGTTGTTTCGACGAGAGGCCGCAAGCGGGAAAGGTACGGGGAGACCGCGGACGACTCGGGCAGCAGAAATGTGCGTAGAGCCTTTGCCGCAGCCCCTCGGTGCCGCAGCCTTTGCCGGGGGACCGAGAACGCGGGCGATTTAGCGCGCGTACCTAGTATGTGCTATGCTCGAGTCCAGGCCCGAACGGAGTCCTGTCTCCCGCCGGTGCGGCACTGACGCTCCAGTTTCGGGAGGACCTGATTTGGCTGTTTCACCGTCACCGCCGTCCATCGCCAATGGCGACGCGCGAGGAGCCATCGACGTGCGACCTGTGCCATCTGAATGAGCTCCGCGAATTCCACATCCTCTTTTATGCTGTGCTGTGCGGCCAGCGATCGCCCTTAGCTCTGCTGTCACACGTGTGTAGTCCTTGCATAGAGCGCCGGATGCCGCGGGCCCGGTTTCGGGAGCTGCGCCTGGGCTATGGATTATACTGAGGTCTGGTGTTTAGTGCAGTGTTTTGTAATGCAGACAAGGTGGAAGCTCGGGCATGCTAGGTTTGTCAGTGTCGCCACATTTGGTTTGTCATTACTGTGTTTTGCGCGGTAGCGATCATTTTGTAATGCAGCTTAATAGGTAATAAACACCTGCGATATCAAATAACCGTGCCTTTCTTCCTTCGGAGCGACAGCGCAGGCGTGCGGCGAACGCTGGCAGTGCCTTCAGCTTGTTCTGGCCCGAACCGAGTTATATGGTTGAAGTTTCACTTAATTAACACGCCGTCATAAGTAATCGCCACAAGCGAATGACCGTAAATCAGTTGCACACATGCCATGCAACAGTGGAATGAAATGGAAGAATAATGCTTGTGAGAACATGCGTTTCACTCTTCCGACGGGGTAGTAACTGCATGCTATTATTCGCCTGGTGAACCACTTAACCCTTTCTTTTTCACTTCGTTTTCATTTTATTATTTGTCAAAAGTTTATTCTTCTGTAAGATTCAAAAACCCCTCTCCAAACAGTTTTGAAAGCTAGTCTCATGCGAACTTTGAATTATAGTGTGGAAGATATGTATTGTGCCTATTTATCAGAGGGCAAGAAATATAAGCCTGTCTGTACGCTTTAAAAATTAATCTCCATGGGCTATGCAGCGATCGAGTGTCGCGGAAAAAAGCTCGATCGTTCAAATAAGCGTTAAATTGGCGTTAATTAGCGCAACTATCACTGCACTACTATAGAGGCTCAATTGATCGTAATGCTAATTTTGATTTCTCTTGGACATTTTATGTCCAAGCAATTTTTAAATTTTATGCACACTTTTGCATTTTTTTCTTATTGCACGGTCTGAATTCGGGGAAAAATGTTAATGTGGACAAGCACAACGCTTCCTTCGTAGTTTATTTCCATTTAACATTTGCCTGGCGGGGCAAGTAATATTTAGAGAAAGAAGCCCATTAGCAGTCTACGTGCGAAGTCTTTTTATTATCTTGAACCTGCATTTAAATTTGGCGGCATTGAAGAGCCCGTCGTGAGATAATCTGCGCCCGGATTCGTGGCTCTATTCAAATAATAGCGGGTGAAGTTATGGACCTGCATCTGATACCTTTCCCTGTCTTATCGTTTCGGCTCATGTGTTAGCAATAGAAGCGTGCCATGAGAGCCAAGATATAGGCGTATTTGCTTGGATCATGATCTGAGCTTTTAAACAATATCTACGAAGCGGAATGCAGTTTAGCGGTTTGCCAAACTATGCACGGACGGGATGTTAAAAGAAATGACGCCTAAGTAAAGATATGAGCCCGACTGTTTACAAGTTTTTGAGGTTATTCAGAGTCCGCACAAAGCAATTTTTTAACTAATAGCGAACAATACTTTGCTTTCGATCATTGTGCGTCCATTTTTTAAAATGAACTAGTTTTATCCGCGCTGTCCTTTAAAGAGGTGCGATTAATGAATTATTTTAAGTCTCGTACGTTAAAGGCCGACGTCATTCTCAGACTATCTTGATTCGGCTATAGTGATGAACTATTCAATGTGCGAACGAGGCAAATTCTGGCTATTGATGAAACGTACTTGCATGAGAATGTTTTGAGAAGATGGCCTTTCCTAATCAGCCACGGTACATATAACTACATTAGGGTAAAACAAATTTGTAGTAAGGTGTCTGTCTATACACATATGTACGAAAGTGTGAATGGTGCTCCCGAAAGGCGTAGAGTCTTTTCGTTTAGTGGTAGAACTGTAACTGTTTCGCAGAAACTGCCGTCGTTCGGACACCGTCTCTTGACAAACGCATTTGCGCCAGTGCATGCCTTCGCTGAATAGTGCTTATTGGCAGCTTTTGCCGAGGTATATTACTTTCTTCCTGTCGCTCAGGACGATACCTCTTAATTTTTCAGTCAGCGGAATAGGCGACGGAAGTATTTTGATACATGACATGTAGCGCGAACAGGACGAAGGACAAAGAAAGAGGCGCACAACACAGGTGCTTACTTCAGACTGAAGGAAACCGAAGGTGAACAAGGCGAAACGAAACCCTAAAGGACAAACAGGCGCACGCGCCCCGAAAAAGCAGCGATTTACGTTCCTTAAGAATGCCAGCTCTCTTTTGGACAGGGAGATACGACGGCTCGCTAACACATTTACCTTCCAATGCAGTGATCTTCGCTGCTTCAATGATTTCACGGGTCAACTGGTCACGGTGTCTGGCCAGGATCAAGCACTTCTACATAAACGGAACACAACCATGCTCTTTGGCTGTCGATTGTGAAGAGTGTACTTGTGTTCCCTGAATGTTGGTGCACGGCGTTCAATTTTCTCTATTCAAACACTAAACAGTGGACCTTCAGAACATTGCAAGTCCTCATCCACTGACACTAACGAAGGAAATATACCACAGGGGGTTGCATCAGCCCACCCTACTGGTTGCAGTGTCGCCGGCGCTGGTCAGGCACACGCCAAAGTTAAGCGGCGACGGAAGGCAAGTGCGCTGTCCCGCTAAGAAAAATGGCTGATGAAGGAGACACCTCAAGGCCCGAGTGCTGCTAGCCGCCAAAATGTATGACCCGTCATAAAGTCCGCAAATCCTTTTCTGCAGTGCATTTCATGTAAAAATCCACTCCGGACGAAGAGACAGCCTGTAATCTTACGCCACTACATCTCTCTATGCACCCGGCGAATAATTGCTAGCTGTGGACATTTTAGTAATAAAACTGTGCATTTATCTTCATCCCGAAGTGCAGAGACAAACTTATTTTTTAGATAAGAAGTCACTGAACTCCTGGAAATTGCCCTGATATTATTGATAAATATTTTGAAGAACACAGTTGGTTCAACTAAGTGGCCCATAAAAGACTCCCAGGCTTCCCGCCGTACCCCTGGCCAAGAAGTAGCCGTGGCAGCTCTACCTTATCTCTTACGAGAGTGCCCGCTCCCACGCCCAGCTGATCTAATCTCATGACCACTGGCCGAACATAGTGGAGAGCCCCCTCCTTCACGGGTGACATCTTGTAGATGTCCATCTTGATAACAATTTTGTTTTGACAACAGATGACTGTGGAAGTTTCGGTTAGTTTCCCCACAGAAAATCAAATTGTAGGCTATCGCTGTATATGTGCTGTGTTTCAAAATGCAAAAAAAAGTGAAAGGTAACAGAATTGGCTCTTCACACTCGGGCTCTTGAGTGACGCTATTTATAAATTTAGTTGGGTGGTAACAACTACCGCCAGAGATATGCGTTTGATGCGTACTACATTATTTGCAGGCATTGAGGATAATAGGGGTGGGAAATTGATGCTATTGCCTAACTGTTTTCACCTTTGTCGTTGCAGAAAACCTTTCCTTTCCTTCCCTCCTCACAATTCAAGTTTATGACGTCCACGCTCTAGTCCCTCAACGACAAAGGTAATTCTGTGCCAACTACATTCCAGTGTTCCGTCTGGAGTGCTGAACCGTGTCTTTCGTAGGGTCCACGCAACGCGACTCGTGAGTGTGCGAAGATGTTTCGTGTTCGTAGCCATTCCTCGCACCGAAGTTGTTCAGATGTGAAGCTGTCAAGCGATAATGGTCAGCATGGTCGTCTCGCTTGTGCAATACGACAAGGAAAGAACAGCGCCGATG
Organism: Amblyomma americanum; assembly: GCF_052857255.1. NCBI lineage: Eukaryota > Metazoa > Arthropoda > Arachnida > Ixodida > Ixodidae > Amblyomma > Amblyomma americanum. The sequence continues at coordinate 232,467,313 of NC_135497.1, forward strand.
GTCACCAAGCACGCACAATCTCCTGGGCGCAACAAAGTAGAGGAGCGACCGTCTACACGCTATCACAATATCTCCGGCTCAAATCGGCCTTATCATGACTCTTGACGAAACCTAGCTGCACAAAACCTTTCGTAGGCTATGCACAGCAGGAAAAGAAAAGATAGCAAAAAAAGGGAGCTAGTTGGGTAACCAATAATGCCTATTAGCACAAGCATGCGAGATAACTTTGCGTGCTAAGTGCTCGGTTCAGGTGCTTATGGTCACTGTGGCTGAGCCCAACGAGTGAATTGATAGCTCGAAGCTGCCCATAAGTCTTGCCCATTCGCAACAAATGCATGTGTATCGCGTAGCGAGGGGAAGATAACGCTATAGGATGCACACGGCCGCTCCTGTGCATTGTGTCGTCCAGGGGTGCATTTCTCTGCTTTTTCCCATTTTTATGTCCTTTGTGTACTCTCGAAGGCAGGCATTAGAGCACGACGTGTTTATAGAAACGGGTCAACGCAATTGGACATGGTCGAGTAGCTATACTCACACTGTTTTGGCGCGTTTCCTCTGTTGCCAAGAGAGGGCGTTCCTCTTGCGGTGCCTCTGATTACCGCAGTCAGCTGGGAAGAAAAAAGTCGGAGCATAGTGTCCCTTCTGCGAGCAGCGAGAATAGGGACTCAAACTTTGCGACTTAATGATGTGGACGTCGTTTTATCTTACTTTCCCTAGTGCAGGGTTGACAAGCAGACTATCTGATTTGATATTTTTTTCTTTTTCCCATGCCTAGATTCAAAGCATCGTATTTTGTGCATTTTGACGCCAATAACTATTAAGATGTAACGCGAAGCATGCAGGCAAGTTGCTATTCGTAACTTCCTCACGAAAGGTGCTGCACCTATTTTCATTCACAGTCGTGAGACTCGATCGCACTTCACAGCAATGCTTGCCTCTTAGTTACAGCAGCAGAGGTGGAAGTGTCCGCTCAGCGAAGTATTGAAGCACATTTGTAACCTGAACATACTATGTACTGACATCTCACATGTGTAAAACTCAGTGAGTTTATACTTAGCTGATAGCGTATCTTACTTTGTCAGTAATTTGCAGTAAAGCGTTGCTCTAAGTTTGGAAACTCATGAAAGAGTTGTCAGATCCTCGTATATCAGCGTAAGGAGTACTGCGGAACCTTCATAAGTGCACTTTTAGTGGTATACGCATTATAGTGACAGAACTGCAGTGCGATACTCTCGCGCACTAATGGATCGCTTGTTTTGCACAGCGAACGATTCAAGCAGGGGTACACTACAGATGGATGGATCGTTTGAGCGAAAACCTTGATGGTAAAGGCAGTGTTCTAGTGGTGTGCCAGGTTATGAGATTGGTGTGAAGCTCGTTACCACGCCCTGGATGGCGAGGTACATGAACATGGAGACCAGCTCTCTCAAATGAAATGCAGTGAACATTACTGGACATGCGGAAAAAACAAAGAAAAGAAAACTGATTACATCTTTGCGAGGGGAATTAATAAAGAAAAATAATTGCGTTGAATCCTTTCGGACGCGCATCTGGGTGTAAAGGGAGATAATGCGTGGAGCAAGCGCGCTCCACGAGATCGGCGCCGAACTGTGCGTTCTTCGCGCTGTCCTTCGTTTATTCCTCAGTAAGTTACCCCTCTCCCTGCCCGCTTTTACAAACCTCCTTTCAGTACTGATGCAAAATAAAAAGGGAAGAACACATGTGGGACCTTTGTAAAAAAACAGATGACAAATAACAAAAATGCAGGCGAAAGCACAATGACACTGCGCAGTTAGAACAGAGCATACTTCTCTAACAAACCCCCGTCCAAGCGCCAAGCAGTCGTTTTGTTCTCTTTCCTTTTTTGCACCACTTTAGCTCTGACAAAACAAGAGCGTTGTCGACACTCTATGTGTTGTCACTTTTTGCTCAATTTGCAGGTGTAACAATGCTCTTGGTTCATTTCGGGTACTACATACCTACATCACCAATGAATCCTTTAGGTATTCAGTTCATTGGGATACCCTGCAGCGTTAAGAAAGTTTTGACGCCTTAGAACTTCTTGCGAAGTGTTTGTAATTTCTCTGCGCTCTATGGCTCCAACGCGCAAAGCTTTCTGCCTGAAGATTTACGTTGAGATCATTTTGTGGCTGCTGCTCCTACAGTCAGCATTTTTTACATCCATGAGAAGCGATGATTTTCAACTCCCCTACGTCAGCGTCGCGTTAGTACGAAGGAGGCAGGTGAGGTTTTTATGAGCTGTCACCGGACGGCGCTCTCTCGCGTCGTATTGAATTTCCGGACCTGTCTGCTCCCATTTCCACAGCGATGATCATAGCGCATATTCTTCGCTCGCGCAAAAAAAGAGAAAACCCTGGTTTCCAAATTTTTCAATCATTACGTTGTAGTTCCCGCCAAAGCCGACAAACGGTCGAAATGAGTGGAATTGCAACAATTCATGTTTTGTGGATCACTGGCGCGATCAAACGTCCGCTGGTCGCTGGAAGGAACGTTAACATTTTATTAGAGTCCCTGTCACATTTCGAAGATATTGCGTTAGACGGGAGAACAGCATTCGCGGTGCGTATCGCAGATTAATGTGCGACTGCGTAAAAGGTAGGGTGATTTGAAGCATGCGCTTAAAAACTGCTCGCCAAGTCGAAATGACCATAGGGATATCTTTTCAAATGGTGCTATTGAACCATGAAATTTGAACTTTTAATGAGAAAGATTTGAAGTCGGTGTTTTTATGTATTTACACACATTCCGCAGCCCCATAAAGGGAGAGAGCAATGTATTATTGCAAACTTCGATAATGTTCCGGGGATTTGGAGGTCCCCTTTATTGAAAGGGGTGAGGGCGCAGGAAAAGAAAGGGGGTGTACGGGGGATGTACGTCTCTGGAAGTTCCATGTTTGAAAATATCGCCTCGTGGAGTTGAAATCGCCTGCAGTTATCAACACTGCGACCATAGTGGACAGATCGGCTATGTGGTTGCGTTCGTCCAGTATTTGTTGCTCTTATCCTGTTGTCATGTCCTAGGGGCGCCACAGGCAGCATCATGACTAAGAATACCATATATTATAGACGGATTAGCTACCTCTTGTTCGATGAGAAATTGAGGCTCGTGCGGCTGCCAGCTATCTCGGCCGCATAGTTGAGGATGGAGAAACCGAAGTGAAGCAGAGAAGGAGAGAGAGACGTGAATTGCGACGAAAGGCATCGGTTAGGCGCAGCGGTTTCCGTCCGGGTCATTGAAGCGTGTTGCATTTTTTCCGTCTGCGATCTCGGGTGGCTGTCTACTTGGCCACATATTGGGTGGGGGAGATAAAATTACTGCCCTCTCCGTCCCAGGTCCCCTTCCGCCCGCCGTGCATCCGAGGGCTGAATGCCGTCTGTTACAACTTGCACTATGGCTGACTGCGTTTGTTTGTCGCATCTGTCCTGCAACGCTGCTGGAGTGTCTGCGCAGACCCGACGCGCGCATCTCAGTGCTGCTATATAAAGTAAAAGGCTTCGATTCGTTCAGCGGATTGTTTGCTCAGCGAAAGCAGATTGTGTGCGGTCGGGTGTGCGCTCTATCGCTTATTTACCCGCTTAGCGCGAGCTCAATCATTATGGCTTTTCATTACGGCTATGCTGAACGTGATTAGTGCGTCATATTTAATGGAGAAGGGGAGCAGGAGAATGATGAGAATTAAATGACGTCTAAGATTTGCGCATTCGTGCAGTGCTATAGATAGCCACGTATGCTACTTTAGAAAAGACAGGAATCAAGGGAATAAAAAAAATATGGCTACACTTAAGCAATTCTTATGAGGTGTAAACGCGAGACCGGTACTTGTCGCTGATTGTGTCACTGGGTTATGCGGCTGAGTTTAACGATGCGGCGAAATGTTGCTGAGTTTAGCGCTGCTACGCTATTTTCCGAGCGTAATGTTCTGCTTATAAGATTGCGACAACGCTAGACGACAAACCGGCCATAGTGCGATCTCTCAGCTTAGTTTTATTTGCGGAGTTAACATTAAAGCAGTGCTTCCCCCACATTGCGCTGAGTGTTCTTTTTCGATGACACCACTTTTCAGCACGATGACGCTCCTTTGCCGAGCGATGGCAGCACTTCTCCGAATGGCGCCATGATGTTGACACTACATTTCTTCACGGGGTTCGTAGGCGAATTCCTGACCATACTCTGGGGGGATGTCGTCGTCGTCGTCTATGGGATCCGGCGACGGCGTCTGCAGGACCAAGTTGGTCGAAAGTAGCATGACCTTGTGATCGGAGTAGTACGTCGATGCGTATACCTTACTTCGTGCACTGCGCGTGGCATGTTCTCGAGCGTCAAGTTGATTCCGGTGCCTCGTGAAGTGGTGACTGCATCTATTGGAGAGCGAGTCTTATGCTGAGATCGGCACGCATCGCGCCGATGAACGTTGGCGCTGAACGTGCGTCCTGATTGAAGCCTCCAACGACGAGCACGGACGTGCCGCAGCGTAGAACCCAAGGCAGATTCCTGTACACAAGCGCAGGTCTCGTACTTTGTCGGCAGTGAACTGCCGCCTCCGGCCACGCTTTTCTGCCTCGCCTGATGATGCAGGCGCGAGCGATTCAACTTCAGACGATGAAGACTCCATAGCTCAGCAACCTCACTCTCCGAAAGCTGAAGGCCAACTGACGTTGGCGGCGGTGGCTTTATTTTTTGTGTAATCTTTAGCCGCGTTCTCAAGGCTACGACAGTGCCGGATCGCATTTCCGAGCGTATCCCGCGGAGGTGACACGCCATTGTTGTGGATGGATATGGTGAATTGAGCCAGCCGCTCCTATCTTGAGCGTAGTCTGCTTTGTAATCCGACAGAGGGGTATTGTATAGCCACCCCAGAGATGAGGAGTGGTGCCCCCCAATCTAAACCCAAATTTGTTTCCAGGCATTGCGGAAGTCGACTTGCCTTTCTCTGAAGGGGAGGGTAGCATTCCGCATTGCGAGGAGGAGTGTTTCCCTCTCTTGCCTGGGCGGCGGCGGTGGAACTTCCAGGAGGGGTGATGGCGTTATTTGCGTGCAGCGTTTCTGCTCCGGGTTTCTGACGACGGCGGTGTTTTCGTTCAACGGGCTAAGTAATCCTAGAGCTGCTCTCACAATAACATTAAAAAAAAATTCACTGACGTTTGCTCGTGACATAATGGCATTTTGAGCGCAACTGATATTACTGCGCGTTTGGCAGCGTATTTAGCAGCTGTAACTGCCTTGCTCATCGCAGTAGAAGAAGTGTCCGAATGTATTCTGCCACATGTTTCCTTCGCCGCCTTTTAATTGTGCAGTTTGTTCCCTCTGCGTGCGTCATGCCGCGCAGCTCGTTAAGTTTTGTCTCTACATACATTAGCGGCGGCGCGTTAGTCATCATCGCGGCCACCTCTCGCGTCGCGCTTTTGTAGCTGCTTCTGCTTTGCCGTGAGTACAGCTTAATCCTGACGCCGGCGTTGCTGAGCCTGGGCTCGGAAGGCACGTTTAGCTATTTCGTTTGCCTCACTCATCGCGGTAGAATGACTAACCGCATGTACTGTGCCGTGCGTTTGAGCCGCGCTTATATAGCCGCCACCATCTGTCTACGAAAACCTGTGGCCGGCCACCCTCGGGCGTCCCTCCGACAAATGCTCTGGTTACAAGATCGCTCCGCCGTCGCCGCCGCCACCGCCGCGAAAGCTTGTGACGATCCTTTAAGAGTTTCACTCTAAACCTTGTTTGTGGTGGGCATTACACAGCAGTGGTGCTATTAAAAGAAAATAACATGATGGGTTAGTGCGCCGGGATACAGAGGTAGGTTTGTTAAAAAAAAAAGAAGCTCCACTCCAAACTCTCACAGTGGAGTACTTGTCCCGTTTGATGCGTGAGAGTTCCTTTTTTTTCTGTTGGGGTGGGCGGAGGAAATGCGAATAATGGACAGATTAAAACCCAGTTAATATAGTGGGTATTTCAGGATGTCTGTAATCTCCTATGCAACCCTGCATGGTAGCTTCGCAGATATGCATAAAACCCATATTATTTTCTGTTGTCGTTGGGCTTTGGAAGCTTTAAAATGCGTACGGCACATTTTAAAGCTGGAAGACTTTTAACTGCGTTTCGTGGATTAACGATGAATTAGCGAAATTCTCGTGGCAGGTGTCCTCACCAGCACGGCAGCGTAAATGATGGCATCTTTTACATCGATATGCCAATAGACGAGAGGGTTCTAATCCCCCGTGCTGCATACGATATGGTCAAGCATGACCTTTGGGCACAAGTGAATAGGGGACTCGCCTGTCGCTCGCGGCACCCTGTATCTCTTTGCGCAAGAGGCACACCTGCATGCCCAGATTTCTTTCATGGCTCTTCCTCATTTTAATAATAGCGGTTATTTTGAAAAAAAAGTTTCGGTTCGATCATCTTTACGAAAACAACTTCAATTCCGGCCGCTCTTGAGGACCAGGAACGAGAGCATCTACCCAAGAGGCCCAGAGCCACAAGGCGGCGAGACTTAGAGCGCAAACATTCCGGGGTGCGTGAATTGTCGAGGACCTCCTGACGACTCCTCCTCTAGGGGCTGCCTCCGCTAAAAAAAAAAGGAAACAGGAGGCTCTAAAGCAAAGGCTGAGAGACCATTAAACGCACAGAGAAGCCAGCGTGAGAGCACGATTACATTGTTCCCGCCATTGCAGGCCTTATTGGAAAACCGTTGCAAGTCTTAAAGTGACTCCATATACTACCCCAAAAGCTGTCAGCGACTGAACATCGCTCTATTGACACCTTTTTGTTGTGCCTGTGGTCGCTACGTGGGCATGTGATTTGCTTCTCCGATGGCCGCATCACAGCTGCAGGTTAAAGAGCGCTTCGTAGCAAGTAAAAGAAGTTTCATGGCAACGAAAAAGAATTCCCAGTTATAGGCTCCTGTTGACGTAGGGGCTGTTGAACAGTGGGCTAACACTACGTGTTCGCGCGCGCAAGACAGCAGTTCCAGCTCCCTTGCGGCAATTCCCTGTTTCTTTTGCTTTTTCGTAATTACAGTTAACAGCATGCAAATTATTTATGATCTCCCCTGAGTGCGCACTTCATGTTAGGTCAGATACGAAGAAACGTCTTCATATCTGACCATTCAGCTAACTGTGAGACGAGCTACGAGGTATGGCCCAAAATCACAGAGTGACGTCCTCCTTCGCGCAAGTGGGAAGTAATTGGGCGATGGCGGAGAGTTCTTCGGCACACCCACTTCCCGCAGTGACGCAGTGATCAGGCATCCACTACACCTTAAATGCACAGCCTCGTTGAGCGAGACGCTCTATGTGGTCGCGCATTGCACACAACAGCGGCGAACACTGAGCACATATCTGGATGTGGTTGAGCGTGGTGTGGGAGACGCACAGCGTGCAGTGTACACAGTACAGTGTGCAGTACCTCCGCCGTGGTTTAAGAGCAGGGTACGTGGCGTGCAGTGGTCCGTGCAGCTGCGAGGCGGTGATGGTTGCCGCCGCTGAGATCGAAATATCCTGCATCGACACGAATGACGTCGAGATGCGTCGACGAAGGCTCCGGTCAGCTGCATCACAGCGCATAGCGGTGGGCTGCGCTTTCCGCGACGGCGACGACCTTTGAATGCACCTGCGATTATGCGTGGCGGGACGAGCCACAGCAGGCGTGGCGCCAGTTAGCTGTTTGTACTCTCGGAGTGCAGCACCCATGCGGTAGCTGTTGTGCTGGTGCAAGAGCTCTGAAGGCGCTTCATACCAGGGGCGGACTTATGGGTCACTGTTGGAGGGGGCGGCCCCATTTGAATCACTTCTGAACTTTGTCGCCAAAAAAATGGGGTTTAGCACAATTTTTCAAAGCAAAATTTCTCGGTAGAGGGGAGGAAGTGGTGATGGCAGTTGCTCTCGCTGAGCTATTTGAGTTGCAAGGGCCAGGTTACAGTCTCGGGCAGCGTGCCAGCACACTGGGAGACATTTGCGTAAGGGCCTAGCTTGAGCGCCGTGCACCGTGTCTCGTGCAGCGTGACGAGCGGCAGGGCAGAAAGAGAGCCACCTACGGCTGTGCAGTTGTACAGCCGCAGCGCGGCCTGCTGCGAGATGCCCCCGGCACGCGTGGTGAGCTTGTGCAGGACGACGGCGATGGTCCTTTTCATCTGCAGTTGGCTCATGGTTAGCACGGGACAAACGTAGAGGCATTGGTCGAGGGATTGACGTGCCTGCCAATGCAAGTGGCATAAACTTGGCTGCGCAAAGCTGTAAGCAGAGGCTGGGTAACCCGGCGTCGTCAGCACTGAGGGCCTCATGGAGGCATCCTGTCAAGTGAGTCGTTTCTTCCTGCGGCCAGGGAAGCCGCGTGGTAATGCCGTCGGTATAAATTCAGATGCAGGCGTGGTGCCATTTGTCGGCGCGAAGGACCCTTGCGCCACCAATATAGAACATTGAAATGAAACGGGAACAATGCAGCCGTGCGGCATGCCCGCATACACAGAGAGGCACTCGGAGAGCCCGGGTCCAATTCGCTTTCGCATGGTATGATGGTTCGGACGTCCCTCAAGAAGCACAGAAGGTGCCCTGTCACACCTGCATTTCCCAGCACTGCGAGTAACACTGCACGATCCCGACTGACGTTCCCGAACGTGCTCTAGACACCAAACAGCGCGAGCAAGGCCAGCTGTAGCACGGCTGGTGTGGGCCCGAGTGCGAACAAAACGCCGGAGTTGGGATCCGCCGTGCAGCGCACGTCACGGAAGCAGCTTCTCTCCTCGGCTAGCAACTCCGCCGCCTCAAATTGCACGTGGAGGCGTTTGAGTGCGACGTAGAAGAATAGGCTCAGAGGCCAGGTAATGCGTCAATGCAAGACTGGGCCGCACGCTCTATTAGCTTCAATTGTGGTCTATTTTTTTCGACGCAGTGGCTTGTGCTCTGTTCTACTGCCTCACCTCATTGCTATATTTCGAAATCATCGCAACATTTGTTATTTTTCACTATGAACAATATACTTCTAATTTGCCTGCGAAATAAAGTAACAACATTTGGCCTGCCAGAGGGAAGCAAGTCTGTAGGTGTGTAGGTCCAAGTATTTTTGTTTTTCAGCCCTGCAACGAGGCCTCACGTAGAATAGCCAGCTCGCGGTCACCAAATAAAATCAAATCAAGTTTATTTTTTGATAAGAGAAATAGAGGCAGGCTCAAACAAGAAGTGAAAACTAGCAAGTTCACTTGACAAAGGCTTAGGCCCCCCTTTACATGAGAGACAGCTATGATGACCAGCGAGGAATGAATGAATACAGCCTTCATTATGAGAGAGGGATGGCTCTCAGCCACTGCTGGGGTATTAGGAGGCATAGGGGTGTAGGTGCAGAAGCAACCCTTAGTCGCTCGTTTTCATAGGCTTCGGAGCTGCTCGTCGTAAGTCAGTCCACCTCTCCTACACTACTTAAAGCAGGCCGCTCTCACTCCCGTATGCCGGGATGGAAAAAAGTGCATAATACAGTTTATTTCTAACTATTACAGTGGTTATGCTCAGTGCTTATGGCACTCGGCTGCTGAACCGAAATACACGGGTTCGATCCCGGCCGCGGCGGTCGTATTTCAATGGAGGTGAAATTCCAGAGGCCCGTGTAGAGTGCGATGTCAGTGCATCATCCATGTCTAGGGCCTAGCTGCTTATGAGAGCTTCTAGCAAGCAAAATGGTTTATGGCTTAGGGGAGTTTAACGTCCAAAAGCGACTCAGGCTATGAGGAACGCCGTAGTGAAGGGCTCCAGAAGTTACTATCACCTGTGGTTCTTTAACGTGCGTTGATATCGCACAGTATACGGGCCTCTAAAATTTCACCTCCATCGAAATTCGCCCGCAGCGGACGGAATCGAACCCGCGTCTTTCGGGTGAGCAGCCGAGCGCCGTAACCACTCAGCCACCGTGGCGGGGTTCAGACTAGGAAAACTTCAAAAGGTAATTGCGCTTTGCATTACGTAGCAAAGAGTTAATTTTGTTTCTATGTTATCTAAATAGTTCACAATCTGCAGGATTGCATGGTGTCAAGAATCGTTTAAAAATATTATCTATGTTTTTATCATTTGAAGGCAGTGGCTTGTTGTTGAACGTTTTCGCGACTCGTTTGCTTTTGTAGGCTTCCTTAAATAAAGCTAAAAAAATTTCGTGTGCTTCGTCAGACATCTGTGAGACATATACAATATCCTGAGATGTGTCACTTAATCTGGTAAGAAATGTTTCTAATTTATTTTGAAATATCGCACTTTGAGATCAAAATAAGATATATTTCTGACCTCAGAATAAGATTTGTTAACCAAAAAAGAGGAAAACAGTCACTGATATGTGTAGTAAGAACGCCCTTTATCGCGTAACTTGGATCTACATTCGTAATATAAAGGTCAAGCAATTTTGTTTAATTAGGCGTTATACATGTCACCGTTCTGATTACACCATCAAAGTCTTGCCACTGAAATATTGTTTCAAAATGTTGCTGCGATGTTGATACATGTAATACACCTAAATTAAAATCATCACCGAGGATGAATGTCAGTGTATTTTGGCTTGCTTAATTAGTAAATTTCAAATTCAATCAAAAAAGGCCGGTAAACTTCAATCAAGTGGAAAGTACATCACAGCGATCAAGGCTTTCAGTGTCATTAGTAAAAAAAAGAAAACGTCTCGAAGAATTCGCACTCAATCGTTTTATGTGCATTAGCAACTCACCCTCATGTCTGGTTATCCGGTTTAGGAAGAATGTTATGTAGTCTGCATTCATCTTGACATCAATGTCAGACGTGAATCAAGTTTCCGTTAGCAATATAGTGGAAAACTTGAAAATTTGCCATGACACTTGTAAATGATGAGTTATTACGTGCTGATCGCATGTTTAAATGAAAATATGTGAAACCTTTAGTTTTCTCAGAGATGAAAATCTTGATCAAGTCATCACAGTGTGTCATCATTTTAGGATGCTGATTTACTGCACAGCGACTGATATGTGAAATCTTTAGAATCTTGTCCACATGAGGAGCGCTTCGCACATGAAGTATGTTAGGTTCTTCATCCTTGCGTACTAGTACTTTCCGACCTTTGTCCAGACAGACTTCCACTCACTAGTTTTCGTATCCTCAATTCTTATTCCCAACAAACGCTTCAAAGATGGGCAGAGATGTTCATCCACATAGACAGGGGAGATAGACGTGTGAGGGATATCATTCATTAATAAGCGAATCTTTCTAGCTCTTTCAAGGAGCGAGTCACGGTTGAGGCGGTTCCTGGACTGGACTACAATATTAGGGCAGGTGCCCTCATTGCGAGCTTCCACTTGGTGAACTGCTTCGACGTGGTCCGACGTAACCGGCTAATTTAGCAGTGCTCCAGTCTTGGCAAATAATAGTCTTTGTGACGTTCTCATCTCCCACCACCTGGACTACTCCCTTTATTTCGGTGTGTACATTTTTGAGAAATTTGCTCGTTGGTAGTCATCCTCAGGTGATGTTCCTCGACTCCGTTTTTAAGTTTTGACAGTCATTCACCAAACTTTCATTCGATTTTTTCAGAGCCTCATTTTCTCTATCGAGACAAATGTTTTTTTCGGCATCTTCTTCAAACCTAAGTCCAAGTCTTCAAGGATTTTTTTTAAAAAATCTCTCAGTTCCTTCTTTACAACATGTTCAAGTTTACTTTTAATCTTCTTGCACTCTCTCTTGAGCCAATCGTTTAGCTGATCACAGAGTGCACCCATACTGTTCTCCACAAGGTAGCATTACAAGAAGACATAGGCTGGCAGCAGTGAGATCGGCCGAGAAGAGCGCGCAACAAATAAAGTATAATTTTAAGAACACCAACCTGTTGCGAGGAAGAGAAAGCCGATGCGCGCTTAGCGTGGGTGTTCACTGGCCGTCTCGCTCTTGCTAACTCCGCAGATCCAGTGACAGGTTCGGCTTTTGTAGCTTCCAGGGGTTCCTTGCAGCCGGCCCAAGCACTTCAGCAGGACTACGCCCCTTGATACCCGGAGCATGCGGCGAATTCGGACAGCGGCGAATTCGGAAAGCGACGGTTCGGCACTCTTCTTCTGATACTGGGTTTATCTGCTGCGAACAAAAGAAAGCAGATGCGCACTTAGCGTAGGTGATCGCTGGTCGTCTAGCTGCTGACAAGTGAGCATGTGAGGGCTGCACGCTCGGGAGCCCAAGAAGCGGAAAGGCAGGCAGATGGCGCACAAGATCGGCCAACATTCAGATTGCTGCTGCAAAATGAGAAACGCTGGATGAAAGAAGACGCTATGGCGGCCGCAAGTACACGATTGGATACTGCCTCACTGTTCGGCGCCTTTTTCTAGGAGAGTATCTGTACGCGATGCAGCAATAGCCAAGAGGTGGAGCACCTGTCTTGCACTGAAGTGGACCGCGGTTTGAATTTTATTTCCACCGCAATTCTCCACCGGATTAAAAAAAAATCCGAGTGTCGATAAAAATCAATAGCCAGGCCTGGGGTACGGCGACCAGAGCCGACAGTGCACCCTCCCTCCAGAACAAGATTTGACTATCATAGTCTAGATTTTGGCCACAATCTCCTTATACCCGGTGTTTCAGGGAAGAGTAAGCAATTTAAAAAAAAATAGGATTTTCGTACTAAAAATATGGCTTTTGTGGCATAGTATTACCAGTGTTGGTGGACACCAGAAAGCCGGTGAACAGTGTTAAGAAGTAAGGTGATTAACTAATTTCTGATAATTAACTTTTCAACTATCACACCTACGGAATTGGTTGCAATTAGAGATTTGTAGCCGGTTGATAGTAATATCCATATCAGTTTTTAGAATATCGAAAACGCGATTATCCTCGGTGCTGTGGCTCAACAAAATTTGTCTGCATCGTGCCAAAATGCGCGCTTTCGAAAAGCATGCGGGCAATGCAACTTTCCCAGTGCACGTAACTAGTCAAAAAGCCAAATATTTTCTAGCCACAGCACCAAAGGTAATCGCGTTTTCTAAATTCTAAAACTGAGATGGCTATTAATAACGACGGGCTACAAATCTTTAATTGCAACTAGGTGCCTAACTATTATTTAAAAAGTTAATTATTAAAAAATAGTTAACCAGCTTACTACTTTAGACGATCCCCCGTTTTCTGATGTCCGCCATAACTGAAAAAGCTATGCTGAAAAAGCCATATTTTTATCTCAGAACATCTATTTTTGAGAATTCCTTAGTCTTTCCTGAAAACTGAAAAACCTGGTATGAATACGCTAATTAACCCCCGGCGCTTAGTCCCCAGCGGATGCGGAGCACCTCAGGAATGCAGCAGTCAGACCTATGACACAGCGGGAGGGTGCTTAGGATCTCTGGCTCCGGACAGGCCTCCACTGAAAACTGAACCTGGTGACGTTTAACGCTTGAACTCTTTTCGGTGAGGCTAGCCTTGCAGTGCTGTTTGAGGAATTAGCGGGTATTAAATGGGATGTCATAGGGCTTAGTGAGGTTTGGTGGAAATATGAAGCATATATGCACGTAGTACTTAAGACTGGGCGCGTATATTGCAATTGCGGATTAGCGGACAGATTAGAACTAGGTGTGGTATTCCTGATCAATAAGGGTATAGCTGGCAACATGAAGGAATTATATAACCTTAACGAGATGGCACCCGCTATTTAAATTGAACTTAATAAGAGTTAGAAATTGAAAGTGGCATGGGCCTACGCGCCTGCATCTAGTCATGATGACAAGTAGTAGAAAGCTATGCGGATGTGGAGAGTTTTTATGCGGGTGTGGAATCGGCAGTGAGCATAAAGTAAAAACACAGCACTCTGTATTGATGGGCCATGGGTATGCAAGAAGCACAGGCGGCCAGGCAGTGGGTGACTAATGCTTAGGTTCTAGGAATAGCAGAGGAGAGTCTTAGAAGAGTTCGCAGAACTAAATAATTTATGCATCATGAATACCTTCTTCCGAAAACGGGAGAACGAGAAGTGGATGTGGGAGAGCCGAAACGACGGGTCTAAAAATGAAACGTGCTTCTCATTGTGCATGCATCCTGGCATAGTGCAAGATATGAAGGTGCTCGGCAAGCATGTTTGTTTTCAATCGAACTATTAATAGCCTCGCGCCGAAAAAATGAAATTGCACAACTATATTAAACTTCTCCGCCCCTCTTTGTGCGCTGTGTGCTGGCGAAAGCAATACGGAAGAATGACGCATCAAGGGGAAGTGTTTTTCGAGCGGTATATTTGCAAGCGAAATGAGTTGTGCCTTTGCACTAATACTGACGGTCTGAAAGCTATATGTTGGTGTTTTAACAAACTCTGGTCGATGCTGTGTATGCAGCCTGGTTGTCCGAAGCGTGAAAATGGCATTATTTTGTCGAGCGCAAATATTACGATCTTCACTCAGCCTCCATTGTTCGCACGAGCAAAAGCGGAAGGGCTCATATGCTCCTATTTTAGAGCAAAAGGATGGTGTTTGCATAGGCTGCGAGTGCTCTTTGACGTTGGCGAATCCGCATTAGTTGCCGGGCTGCACCGCGTGTTCATCCTTTTTTCACATTGATAAAAAAACCATTCAATCGTAACATCATTAGTGCTCTTTAAAATGATCTTTGTTGCGTCGTTGGTGCTTACTCTAATTCTGTGCCACTGATCCACATATTCGTCAGTTTTGGTTTCGGTGAATGAAACGGCGACAACTTTAGCAGCTCCACAGTCTGCTTTACCTCTAGTAGCAGGGTGCCCTTGTCAGAACTGCCACTTAATGGCAGCATACACCGCACATTGGCTTTTCGGCCTTAAATTGAGCCCTCACTCGGAGTCGCCATCTGGCCTATTTGTGAATTTCGTTTCGATCGAACAATCCCCCCCCCCCCCCCCCCCGTCCCCTAAAAAAAAAAGAAACCTTTCTGCATAAAGCTGCGTGAAAAATATGGCTTTAATTTTTAACTTTATTGATGTTAAGGGTAAACCTTCTCAATATCTGCAGCAAAAATTCATGTGCTCATCCTGTCCTAGCTTTGGCATTCACAAAAGCGAGGATAACCATGTGAGCCAAAGGTCGACCGCTGAACTTCAGTTAGATTCTTGCAACATGCGGCAGCTTTTTCAGAACCTCGCTTCCCATTATGTGAAGATTTCTTTACAGTCTGAAAGTACCTCCAGAGTGTGCTAGGAAAACGAATGAATCATTGAGTTTCCAGGTAACTAGCACCCTTCTTTAATTTTTTGTAAATATGTCCGACTTGGGTTCCCGTATCTTTGCCAGCCTCTTTTCTTCCACAGCTGCTTAACGCTCCTGACGAAGGGGAACTTGTCACTTCCGGAGTACCTTAGCGTGACTGGGGCTCTTCTACAAGATCTCGACCTCGTAGTGTTGCTGTTGTACCCTTGCTTTACAGTGTACACATTATTTCGGAGCCGAAGTGTCTCGCCATCATCGGGATGAGCCGGTCGCAGCGAAAAGTTCGATTGAAACGTTCGTCCCACCTTTCCTTATCTTGAGTTAGTCGTTGAGACACTTGCCGCTGGTCATGCCATTGCTGTTGGCCAAAACTGCCCTTGCTGTCCAGGAAGAAGCGGCCGTCAGGTGTGGACCCTGGCGCCAAGGTGTGGACCCTGGCGCCATGAACCACACCGCCGTCTAAGCCATTAGCGAGGTCGGCCGCTCTCATGGTCGGTTTCGTTGTGGTCGTAGCTTCGTAGCGCAGCTGAGGACCAGGAGAGGCACCCTACTGCTCTGTTGCCAGTGGGAACCATCGCAGCGGGAACACAATGGTGGCAGCGGGAACGGGCTCTCGAGCATCGCCACGGCTGGTCCCCGGTAAGCGCGGGTCAGGGATGCCGGGGACGAGCTGCTTCCTGCAACAAAGACAGCGATGATACGGTAAAGGGCAGAAGTGCTACCATCGTCTTCTTCTTCTTCTTGGTCCTCTTAAGACATGGCACATGTCCAGATGGGGGGATTGGCCAAGTTGTAGTGGCATAAACAAGGAGATTTCCATAGGAGATTACGACAAAATTTTGGCACGAAGCGTGAATTTTGAAAACTGTATCAATAAAAACGACAGAAGAATATTTAAAGTAAAATTACAGACAGCGTTTTGGTGGAAAAGAAGAGCTCGAGGAATTTTAATAGAATTAGCAAATCAACCGACCAGTTGCAATTATGTAATCACGGAGAATCTCACAAATTGAACCCAATGCAGATTGTTTGGCGCATGCACCGAACGATAATAACACTGGCAGAGATAACGGAGGCCCTAACATGGAGAGAGGAACCTCCAGGTAAATCTTCCTCTGAAGTGCGAACTGTGTGGACAGTAGAGAATGGTCTACAGATTCAACTTCCCCGCATGCGTCACATAGGTTTGTCAGTGTCGACCCACACCTGCATAGATACAAATTCAAACTGAAAACACTGTACCACAACCACGTAATTGATACCTCACACAGACTGGTTTTACACGAACGTACGTTGCAATTATGAGCTAAGTGCAGACAATGAGTGGTATTTAGTAAGAGATAACGTAACCTGGCTGATATGTGTTGGAACCACTGAAACCTGGAAATCGCCAGAAGGTTGAAATTTGGGACAGGATGCGTCACTGACCCGTCAATAGCCGACCTTGCTAAGTAATCAGCCACCTCATTTGAATGAATACCTGCATAGCCAGGGACCCAGAAGAAACGGACCTCCTTCAAAGTGCATGGGAAAAAAAGTCGCAGGAAGCGGCTCAGAAAATCTTTTTGTGGTGTTTCAAGGGCGACTAAAACTGACAAACAATCAGCGAGAATAATAGCGTGAGACACATGACAGAATTTTGCGCAGGGCCAATCTGAGAGCCAAACATTCTACAAAGAATACAGGAATATAATCAGGAATGCGGACAGAATAGCTCCAGGCCGAATCCTGCGAGAAGATGCCAACTGCAGCTTTTTGGCAGCTGACGGAGGCATCGGCAGAAAGCACCGTATGATAGGAATATTCCTTTATGTGATCAGAGAGAAGGCCGTTTAAAATGTTTGCCAGCATGTGTTTTGCATGCTACGGGAAGATGTGGTCAAAATGGAATTCCACTGTTGCCGGTGTGTCAACAACCCACTGAAAAGAACTAAGATCAACACCAATCGTTGTTAAAAGGGTTAAAAGGTTCTGCGTTAACATAATTTGTGGCATTTGATACCGTGGGCAATGATGAGAAAATAATAAGGCCGGATGAGACCCAAAATAGGAGTACTGACATCAGTCACCGGGTACAACAACACGAGGAAAGTTCGCATCGTATTTGAAAGCGGGAACTTAGATGATGGACACGGGCTTCCAGGTAAAACAGGGCGTTTCAAACTGACCTTGGGAGACCAAGGCAGAGACGTAGAGTGCGCCTTTCTAGTAAGATTAAGTGTTGAATCTTGTAGTTTGCATTACCAGAGAACAGAATGCAACCAATTCAAGTATAGGTCTTACATAGGCTTCGTATAGTAACAATAATGTGTCGCGGCGCATCTCAAAAATTTTATTGGCGATTCTTGTCAGTCGGGCTAGAGCGCGTTCTCCTTTAGACACATTGTTCTTTATATGAAGACTCCAGTCTAATGCTGGGTGATAAGTAACACCTAGATATTTAACGGATTATACTTGTGGAATATGGTTAGAGCAATGGACTAATGAAATGTGCAAAGGCATGTTTGGAGGAAATACCAACACGCCGCATTTGTCAACATCCAGGGTTATATTTATAGCGTGCAACCATACTGCAAGAGCATGCAAATATCGCTGCATAATCTGGTAAAGGGAATGGATATCCCTGGCCAAGGCGAAAAAAGCTATTTCATCTGCATACGCAAAAACTGTTATATTAGGACGAATGGGGATGCCACTAACCAAAATATTAAAAAGCAGTGGGCATAGCACTGATCCTTGCGGCACACCTCTTGATTGATAATATGTATTAGAACATAGGGTTCCCTTTGTGCAGTAATTGTATCTGTCCTTCAGAAATTCAGATATCCACGCATAAATGTAGGTTGGAGGATTTAACTGAGCAAGTCTGTAAAGTAGCCCAGGTTAAAGAATGTAACGATAAAAGACAAGGACAAACGAAGAATTGCACAGGACTGGCGCCAGTCCTGTGCACTTCTTCGTTTGTCCTTGTGTTTTCGCGCTGCATTCTTTAACCATGATCACTGACCAACATGCCCAAACAGCCACTTTAGTTCTGTTAAGTAGTATAGTATGTTCTACACTGTCATAGGTCTTTGCTACATCAAGAGTCACCAAAGTTGAAACTTCCCTTCTGCTAAGCGAAAGCCAAATTCTGCTGTCTAGATCCACATGCGAGGACCATATAGAGCATCCGCGACGAAAGGCAATCTGGGCTGTGCTGCGACCGTTGACGTCATGAACGTGTTTTGTGAGGCGACTGTGCACTATTATTTCTATTAATTGTACTAAATTTGAAGTTAGCGTAATTGGCTGAATATTATCTAAGACGTATCGTTTTCCTGCATCTTTCATCAATAAAATAAATTTCGCTGTCTTCCAAATGCTTGGAATCCATGAATTTTCCAACGAAGCATTTACGATATCTAAGAGGTGGCTTGTAAAATCCTGGGCTAGAATTTTAATCATTCTAACAGTGACACCATTTTGTCCAGGAGCTGCAGGATGCAACATTGCCGAGACTGAGAGGGGCTCTGATGCGTCAACCTCGGTATAATCCGAAGAGGGTGAGATTGTGCACAAAGGGACGTTTCTGTGCGCCTGGAAACGTAACGCCTATCACTGAGCAATACGCTCCAGGGTTTCCTGAGTCTTTTGTGTTAATAAAACTGTTGAACTAGTGAGAAGAAGGACTGCAAAACGCTTGTTACGTTTCATGAATCTATATAGGGCCTTCCGATTACGAGGATTTGAAAGATATGTGTTTGAATTTTGGTTATACTCCTTCTTGGCTTTTGCAATTGTTCTTTTGAAAAATGCAGAGAAGAATTTGTAATTTATCCAATTAGCTGGACTCTGGTTGCAGGATAGCCTATTCCAGGCCGTTTTTCTGCGATGATAGGCCTTCTCACATTCTTCTGTCCACCAAGGAGATGGATTTTTATTAGAAGCTGCTGCGGGCACAGTGAATATTGAGTGGCCAACTGCATTTTGCAAAAATGAAACCGTCTGCTGCGCTCTGTCATCCTGGCTTGTACTAACTAGAGAGGCAATTGAGGCGGACATCAAATTTTTATAAATATTGTGGTTGACAAATTTATGGGTTACACAGCTAGTTTTGAGCGGAGATGACCGGATAGTGAAAGTTATAGAAAAGTGGTCACTAGATGTACCCGAATCTTGTGTCGACCAATCAATCATCTCTAGCCTACCTGCTGATAAAGTTGTCAATGGCTGAGCGAGCAACCCCTCGCATAAAGGTTATTTCTCTGGAATTGCCGCAGCGCACAGCATTGGCAGACAGCCACGACCAGAGAAGCTGGCCGCAGGAATCACTACGACTTCCCCACACACCATGGTGAGCGTTAAAAACCCCTGCGATGACTGTACTGCTTGTGCCAGTCACCAAGATTTCTAAACAATCTGTCCTGCTTACACCTAAAGGAAAATACACATTAGCAATTGTAATATCGGCACAATGCGGAAATGAAACTTTTATCGCTAAAAGTTCAGAGTCAGGCAGAAGAATTTTCTTAGAGATAGATGCCTGATGACATAAATGTTTAGAAAGCATGATTGCCAATCCACCTCCCCTGCCAACATTTCGATCGGACCTGAAAACTCGAAAGTTTCTCATTGAAAATAATCTATAAGGTGATAACCACGTTTCTTGTAAAAGCACAATATCAGGTTCATGTTTGTGATTAAGTATTTCTAGATCTTGAAGAAAAGACAATATGGAGCGGCAATTCCATGACAACACTTTGATACCTGCCATGATTACTGGCCAATTGAAGAGGCAGAAACCACCTCTTTAAGGATATCAACATGAGGAAGAAGTTTGGGTGGTTCTTTTTTAGCTTTTATCTGTGTAGAACTAGATTTAGATGGTGACGAGGAAGCACGGCGCTTCTGCGTAGGGCACGACGTTTCGACATCTGTTGTGCAGATGCCAGTGCGACATGCACTTCTAGGAACAGAGATGTTAAGTGGGACCTGGTGAGCATTAGGAGGTGATGTTAAGCGGCTAGCACTAGCTGCACAAGCTGAAACAGATGCAGATGCAGATGCAGATTCAGACCATCCTCTTCGGGCGTTTATTTTCTTTGTCGCTCGGATGCTAGCGCGTTGGTATGCTGGAGGAAGCAGAATAACAACACGTTTCGCTGTTACCCAACTGATTTCCTGCCGTAATATTAATTACGGACTCATTATCCTTAGGCACTTCTCTATCCGCGTCTACCGAATCGCAGCCATTTCGCACGCTCAAATTTCTGATCCATCTTGATGTACTGTCGGGGAGAAAAGTTTGTGGGGACGCGAGTTTTTGGAAAAACATTTTTCCAGGAACTCGAGTCCCCGCAAACGTTTGTCCCCGATAGTCCAATCAATTCGGTTTGTTAGGGTTACGGCCACAGGGGCCTTCGTTTCAAGGAAATTGCTGATGCTTTAGCGAAGGAATCTTTGAGTCGTCCAATCGTTAATCTTTGACTTGTGCGTACCAGGTTTCTTACGTACACTTTAGTGCGATAATTTGCCGAATCAGCACTTTCGTCCCCAGATGATTTTCAGCACCTTCTGTTCCCATGGAGGAGTAAATTTTGGTAATGTCGGAAACTTGAAGTTTCCTTCAGGATACTACGTTGTCGTGTGCCGCAGTTAAATTTTTAGCTCTATAGGCCTGATCTCGCGATCTCCTCTTTGTGCCCATATTGGGCTGAGTCAAAAACAGTAGACCTCTTCCTTCTTTTTTTTTTGTCGCTGCTTCAGTTCGTTAAGGAGGCGACTGATTAAAGTTCTGGTCCAGAAACTCAGTTTGCGCCTGTCTTCTGCGGTTGTTTTATTCTTTGGCTCATCTTTGCTTGGACATACCGATTGGAATGGTTGCTCCACCGTACAAAATTTTCTTCTAGAATCAAAACATATTGCATCATAATTTATCGTTTTTACCCTTTTCTTTATTTATGCCGGCATTCTTGTTTTTAATCTTCCAATTTCTGCTTTTTTATTTTTTATTATCTCCCACAAATTTCAGTTTATTAGGACCCTTAACCATCACTGTCGCTAAATCTTAATCGATCTTTTTTTTCTGATCTCATTTCATTTCGGCTGCATCCAATCCAAAAAAGTAGTAGTCACCGCCTGGTCATGGTCATTCCGCATTGTGGGTTGTGCGATTATAAATCGAGGACAACAACAACCAGTCCGGGTCCGGGGTCGGCATGTTGAATATTAAGGTGGGGTATGTTGCCCGAAGCCTATCTTTGATGCGAGGCGCAGTAGGGCGCTGGTGCGGATACGTCCTTCATCCAAGTCTCCAGGGTAGCATAGATGAGAGCGAGTTAGGATAGGATGGAGCTCGGGAAGAACGCAAAGCGGTAACGATACCAGAGAAAGCGATGAGTGTCAGAGAACCCGGCAGAGTGAGAGAAAGCTAGGCTACTCTGTCTACGCTCAGTGTAATGGGTAAATCAAGGTGTGAGGAGGAAATGTGTTTGTGCAGCGCTGCAGGTAGTGCCTTCAGCGCAAGTCATAGCTGTATGAGGCGGAAACACGGGAAAACACATCCTTCGAACAGCAGAAAAAAGGAAGTGGAGTGAAGAGACTTGCCTAGACCAAAACCACGTGGATGTTTGGCGCTGGTTGGCGTCGTGGACCGCTCTACATGGTCATTTAGATAGTCTTTTACATGGTCATTTTATGCATGACTATACAATAAGAAGAAAGCGAGAATCTTTTGCTACAAAAATTCCGGGGAGCACTTAAGTCACCTTACGCACATCAAGGCGAAAGCCTTTGTGTCGTCCTGTTGAGCTCTCAAGCTCAACACGATCGCCTCACGCTTTTGGTATTATTTTTGGTTTCAAGTTACGACATACTACACCGTCGTTATATCGGGCGTGTTCACTACGTCTGGTTTCTAGTTACGACATATGCCTTCTAAAACACCCTCAATCTGTCGGACGTGGTGGCCGAGGATGGTGGCTGCCCTGGAAAAGCCGCGCAGCTGGCTCCCCTGTCTTGATGGATGTCTGTGCCTCCCAGAATTTTGACGTTTTGGAAGCTGGGGTTGCGCAGGGGTATTATGGCCTGGTGTTTTGGGGCGCAAATATGCTTAGATTTTTCTTTTCTGCACTATTTTCTTGTAACAAATAAAGAAAAGACGAGGTGGCCGAGTGGTTAACGCGATGGACTGCTGATCCATGGGCTCTGTCCACGTGGGTTCGAATCCCATCCTCACCGGAATTCCTTTTTCTTTATTGACCGGTGGAGCGGACACTTCTTATACGCGTTTTCTGCTGATAGGTCTTGCTCACGCTGATGAGGCAAGAAAGTGTTTGGGTTTAGAAACGAGGAAGTCGCAGCTCTGAAAGCGTTGCGCTCTGCTACGTGTCTTGGATCGTATTTTTGTAGGAGGGCATCCAAATTCACATTACTGATTACTGACTTTGAGGGAGCGTTTTATATTCAAGGGTGGTAACAAGCGTCGCTGGGTAAGATACTCGGAGAACATGTTTGCAAATAAACGTATATAACCGTGCTGGTTGAACTCTCATATAGCTGTTACTGCACACAACTGGATTTCGACATTCGCCTTGTCAACGACGTTTCGAGGGGGATAGACCAAAGACCTTTTTCCGAAAAATTTCACCACTAAAAAGACGAGCAGCAGGCAGGTGGAAAGCGTGTACTCGTCAGAAAACGTGCGGGTACCCGGCAGCATTGGGGATCGAACACCGCATCTCCAGGAGGCCAGGGGGATGGGCTAACCACTAAGGCTTCGCTGCGCTCAGAAGGAACAGGAAGTGACAAAAAATAACAACTGAATGGGGTATTTCTACTTGAGAATATAGTATAAAGCGCATAGGTATTTTATGATTTAACCTAATTTGGTTTTGTTTCAAATATGCAAGTTTCGAAAGATGTTTCTCTGAAAGCTGGTAAACTAATTTCTTTGACGGAATCGTTTCTTACTGCTCAAAAATATATTTTGGTACTTTACTGATCCACTTCTAAACGTTTTGGGTTTTAAAAGCCAGAGCGAGGCAATGTAATGAAATCACCGAAATAATATTTGAAACGACAAAAAAGGGAGCAGCCGCCTTGAGCCACGTGAAAGTTTGAAAGAAATCGCATTGCCAACACGTGCTTTCAGGTTAAATAAATTTTCAAATCGACCGTTCCTACGGAGCAGGAGAAATTTTGGGCGCGTTGTGCGCAAGAGGAACCGACACAGTGCTTTCGTTGCTTTGTTGCTGTGAACAACAGAAGAGCAATGGAATTCTTTCGTGCTGCACTGAACTCGAGAACTTGGTATTTCGAGGTTTCTGTTTCAGGATTGTTAGAGATGCTTGAGAACGTCGCTGGTTTATTGGTTATTTTATTAAAGCGCCATGATATTCTCAAAGCACTACATGACAGAACACTTTTTTTTTGTGACAGGATAAATTAGTGCCTATATATATGACTTAATACATATCGTGATTATAGTGGTGGGTTGCAGGGACGAGGTATAGCAAGGTCTTTGCATGCTCGCTTTTAGAAAAGAAAAGAAACTGAAATCGCTTCTTTCTTGCTCTAATCCGGTTAGGTGGTAAGGGAAGAGCAGAATTTTTGCTATTTTCTGCAGGCTCCCTTCTTCATGCTTGATGTGTGCCGTGCCTTGCGCAGCACATGCGCCCCATTTGGTTTTGTAGTTGCCGTGTGTCAGGCAGTCTGTGCGGTGTGCTGTTGCCAGTGAGGTGTCCTTCGCTTGACGGCTGTGCCACCTGCGACAATTGAAAACAAGGGTAGCAGAAACGTTGATATGAGGCGAATTAACACGCCTGGATTCTCGCCAGTCCATGCTGTTCTCAGAATCGCCGCCACCAGAGTCGCGATTATGGGCTACGCGTTCATACCATGCGGGGTAATGACCGCTACGATTAAGGAACGTTCATACTTGTTCATCTGTGAGAAGCGACGGCTGTGCTTGGCTGCTGGTGCTAGGAATAATTATGAGAGTAAAACACACATGAAAGAAGAAAAAGATTGCCATCAATAGCATAGCTGTGGCATTTAATATGATGCGGTTCAGTACAGCTGAGGCCTGAATTCTTGCGTGCTTGCGTGCTTGCGTCCGGACTTGTAAACGACGGTGACGTCAAACTCCTGGAGACGCAGACTCCATCGAGCGAGTCGGCCAGAGGGGTCCTTCAAATTGGCAAGCCAGCAGAGCCGCTTCGCAAGAGCTTCAGCTCACAGCGAGCGGAGAGGCCTTGAGAGCCACCTCTCATTAATTACACTGAGTGACATAGCTGTGGCCTTTAAAGGTGCACTAAAGAGGATTCTGAACTCCTCTTTTTTCCGCGGGAACTCGATCTATACGCTCTAAGTATTCTTAGAAACTTGGAATTATTGTAATTTGTGGCCTGTTTCTCTAAAAAATCAAATTAAACGTCCCGGCTCCCGCCTTTTCTTTGAACCCACCTCCGAAAGTAGGAGTCAACCAACGCGTGGAGCGCCTTTGAGCCAGTCGGCTTTGCTTTTTTTTTCGTGAATAAGCAGTTTCAGTCGCGGACAACAAAGCCGCAGATTAGGCCCACGGAAATAAAAGTACGCGTGGACTCTTTGATTTACGTATCACTCCGCCGATGGCAGAGCGGCAAGCCGCCACAGGACTAGCTGAAAGGCTCTGCACGTGTTGGTTGACACCTCCTACTTTCGAAGGTGAGTTCAAAGAAAAGGCGGGAGCCGGGACGTTTAAGTTGATTTAATAGGAAAAGAGGCCACACATTACAATAATTTCAAGTTTCTAAGAATGCTTGGAGCATGTAGATCGAGTTCCCGCGGAAAAAAGAGGAGCTCAGAATCCTTTTTAGTGCACCTTTAATGAGAGGCGGCTATCAAGGCCTCTCCGTTCTTTGTGAACTGAAGCCTTTTCATATACCCGCTAAATAATCATTGTGGCGTTCACAGTACAGCTGAAGTCAGGAGACATTTTTTGGCAATAATTAGTCGCTTCTCAAAAGCTCTTCGCCGTGGCTGTGATGAAACACAGGCCAGGCTCTCAAGGATGTTTCCGCGAGAAGCGTGGTTTCAGTCCGGCAGTATTTCCGCTAGCGTAAGGGATTCTTGTTGTTGCTGATGCGTCGCAGGCGGCTGTAGCGACAAAATGAGTTTTTTTTTCTCTCGCGTTGGCGCAAACTACACTTTAGCCACCTCAGCTACGTCACTTGCGAGCGCTGCCGACAAAGGCGAAGGCAGTGTAAGCGCAAGCTGGGAATGTTTGGGTCTTGAATCACGGTCCGTGCTTTCTAACGATTCATTTGTGTATTGACTATATACAAAAATTCTGTTGTAAACAATAACGAACTTATACTGACAGTTTTAAATCTCAATCATTATATGCCCGCGCACAATGTACATCACTTGCTCTGGTGTCTACCCTCTTGCCACACCTTTTATAATAAACAGCCGTTACCCTATAATGTCGTTCAATACTTCAACACATTTGCAGATGACAGCGTTGGTTTTGAAGCAATATAACGAAACCGGCTAATACCCATTCTTTGGAATTTGGAAGGCACGGCCGCAACATTGTAAACAGCCAAATATCATTGCAAATAGCCAAATAGCCAAGTTCTTTCGACTACCACAGCGCATTCAGCTTCTTTTGTAGTATATAGGATGCGCTATAGACTGAATGTTCCTCTGGAAATGTCGTTTTATGTAAATCTTGCATTCCGAACCCATTGTTTTTGGCGTGTAGATGGGGCACTGGGCGCTACCTGAAGCTGCCTTTAGAAGCTTTCTGCCCAGTGTCCCCTTTTCCCCGCACTGCATTGTAGTGCGTGAAGAGAAATAAACTATAGTTTTATTTTCCACTTACTTTGAGTGTGACATCAATCGTGATGAAAGGGAAGTGCATGTGGGAAGCAAACGGCTGATCACAGGCACTCCGGTTACTGTCACACCACCGCATCCAGTCTGACTGAGTCAGGTGGACTACACTGCGCCAATCCCTCGCGAAGCTTGCATCCAGTTTCTTTGCCGAAACTGGATTAGTGCGCCGATAAAGTTCGTTAGGCGTGTCCACCGCGTCGTCATACTCAGTTATTCGACATATGCTCTAGACGCATTTATGCGAGCAGGCGGCACCACGGGTGCGTTTCTCGCACGACCAGAGTTCCGCATTCCCCAAGGCCTACATCACTGGGAGTAGCGGCCAATGGTAGAGGACCAAATGAAATGAATAAGAAATAGATCGTTAAAAAATACGGCCCCAGGGAAGGCTGCTCGTAAAGCCAAACGTCACCGCTGCCCGCCGAGTAAACGCTGTGCTGGAGAATAAAAACAGTGGAAGGAAGGAAAATATCGAGAACGCAGGACGACATTGAACTTTTGTATGAAAAACATCGAAAGAAGGAAAGACACCCGCTGCTATGAAAGAAAACGCGTTATCTATGACTCTTATAAATAATTTTAAGGTCTAAGTTTTTTAGTGTGGCTTTGTGGGCTTGCTGGTTCATAGTCGGGAAATATACTGTAGCGCGGAGCAGAAGTCGAAAACACAAAGAACAGAAACGAACACCACGGGCGCCATAGCACGACATGTCGCAAGCGCTATGACAGCAGCTGTAGCACATGAATTCTGGAGAACATTAATAAAAGGGCCCGTTGTACTGGAAATGTAGTTCAGTAGGTGTTCGTTTCTGTCTGTGTTTTCGTCTTCTGCTGCGCAACAGTGTTTTCATAAATTCTTTGTCCAGAAGGCTCACCAAAGTAACAGTAATGAATGCATCTGCTTTCTTGATAATATGGTTTGCCTGTAAAGTTTATCGCTTGTTGATAGTTCTCCTATGCCCTAGCGTGGCAGTGTTCCCATTGACTGGAGTTCACGTGCGTCGTCTGCAGGGCACATACTACATATGTGTTATGTCCTTGGTGAGAATGGTGTTCGATGTTCATTGAGGGGGACATTAATACACTGGCCAGTTTGGCCAAAGTGCAGTCTTTAACGGGATAAAGGAATATAAAATACGCCCGGCGTTGCAAAGGGAATCAACCCCGACACGTGGCTGGCAATACACTCCGAATGTCTGTGTTGCTTCTCCTACACTAAGTGCTCAGCTTTCGTAGGGCTGCAAAAAATGCTTCAGCTCCGCGTTTGCTCGCGGCCTTCTTTGTGTTGCGCGAAAATTTCTGTATGTAAGACACGAAATCTCTTAGCTTCACGTATTTCATCTGAAAAATCTTTGCTTTTTACGCGCTTAACCTCTATTTTCTTCAGGAGCTTTTCATGTACCGCTTGTAGCACATATACACTGGAACGCCTGCTTCTTCTAAAAGGGTTTAACCTTTTAGGATACATAAGATATTTTTCCAACTTGCTTAGTTTTGCCCGTAAGCTAGGAGCTGTCGTCCCTATTAGATTTTTTATACCTTTTAATCTTTAATGACAACGGTAGCCTGAGTCGGCCCACCTCTGTTGGGCGCACGTCGTCTGCATTAAAAATCCTTTCTTGCCTTGCAGCTCCTGCAATTCACAACTCACTAAAAGGGATATAGTCACGCTGTGTCTTGAAAACGCATTGCAGAAATGCTATTTCATACCATAGAAGCTTGCCTTCTGTACCAATTATGAAGACTAAAAGGAACGGGTTTTTCGGCGCATGTGCTAAAAGCCCTCTGCCGGTGGAGCTCCCAAGAAGTTTGAAAATGAAACCTGCGTAAAAAGAGCTTTCAGGATAATGCAAAGCCAGCTAACGTTCACGCTTTACGAATACAAATTTTCGCATAATATAAAGAAGATCGTGAGCCGACACGGGGTTGATGTAGTACTTTTTTTTGAGCTTCATGAAAAGTGAATGCTAAGTGCAGAAGCATCGGCTAGAAAAAGCACAGACATTCAAAGTGTACTATGCTACTAGACACCTATGAAAGCGCACTCCCTCTGCAATGTAGGTTGTATATTGTATTAACTTAGCTTGCTGGAGGCTGCATTTTAGCCAGGCGGCCTCTCTATTAAAATAACTGGACACATTTACCTCAGCACTGCGGTCAGCGCAGGGGCACTTCGCTCTTTAGCAAGAGCTTTGGCGTTGGGCATTGGAGAACAAATCATCGACGCAGATGTTCAGAGGCACTCCATATTATAAAGAAGGCAGATACATGCATTAATGATACTTAGCCTTAAGAATAGAGGAGCTAAATATTTAAAATGTTTTGAACGGTCGAAGATAACTGAGCACTTTAAAATATATTAGCCGACAACTTAATTGTTCTGGTTTTCTTCGGGGAAATCGTGCCTCGCCCTAAGAATGCGTGGAAGTATCGTGGAAGGTTTTGTATATGATCATTTCTCAAATAAACTCAGTTTAAAGTGAAACCTCGTCCTACGTTTAGCGAATTTTCCTACCTTTCGCTGGTTTTGATCGATATAGCATGCACGAACTGGCCAAACTATCCAACCGCCGCCCACAGTCGCCTAAACGACGAACTACACTAAGTGGTAGCTGCAGCCGTGGACACACCACCTTTTTCTTCACATCTTACGCCGATAACAGAGCCATTCAGAGTCATGGGGAGTTCTTTTTAGCTGCAGTCTGTTCTTCAATAGAAGTGCAGCCGTGGGCTCTAGCAGCTCGCGTCCTACACCACATTCCAATAAAAAAAAACAAAAAACAATTTGCATTTTGTGTATCTTCATTTCTCCTTATGACTGTCGTATCACCCTCGAGCAGGTAACCTAAACTCAACCCGCCGCCGCGTTGGCTCGGCTGGTATGTTGCCCAGAAAGGTTCGTTAAGGAGGACAACCTGTACATAGCATGGTGGTCTGTTACGATTGTGAACTGTCAGCCATGCAGATAGGGGCGAAACTTTTGAACGACCCAGACCATGGTGAGGCACTCCTATTCGGTGATGGCAGAATTCTGCTCGGCTGGAGTGAGTGTACGACTCGCATAGTAGTTTTCAACAGATGAAACTTGTCGTTGCAAACGCACAGCGCTAAGACCGTGTCCCCTGGCGTCAGTATGCAGAATTGTTGATTCAGACTCATCAAAATGGCAAATTACTGCATCACACGTCAAAGCTTGTCTAAGTTCTCCAAATTCTGCCTCGAAAACGGCAGACTAGACGAAATTTGCTCCGGAAGTCAGAAGTTTGTGTGGAGGCGACGCGATAGACTCGAAGTTGCGGATGAAGCGATGAAAGTAGGATGCCAGTCCAAGGAAACTGCGAAGGTCTTTGGCACTGGACGGTCGTGGGAAATGCAGAACAGCCACAATTTTATCGAGGTCAGACAGTTTTCTAGCCTTGCTGACGACGTGACTAAGCATTTTAATAGATTTGAAGGCAAAGCGATATTTTTTAGTATTGAGCTGAAGGCCATCCCCTGCAAGCGCGGTTAAAACTTCATACAGGCGTTTAAGGTGGTCAGAAAAGGTCGGTGAAAAGATGACGATGCCGTCCAGGTAACAAAGGCTAGTTGTCTATTTGAGGCCACGGAGAAATGCATCAGTCATGCGCTCGAACGTAGAGGAAGCGTTGCACAACCCAAAAGGCATATTATTGAATTCGTACATCCCATCCGTGGTAGTGAAGGCTGTCTTTTCTTTGTCATCTTCATACATAGGGATTTTCCAGTAACCGGATCGCAGGCCGAGGCTGGAGAAAAGTGAAGGCCGCCACCATCTGGAAGATGTTGAAGTAACGAGTGTTAGCTGTTTGGTTTACTTGATGAAGAAAGCGAAGAATAACGCGTCGCTCGTCTCGAGAAACAGAATGTAATGCTCTTCGAAACGGGGTGGATTGCCACCATGCTCGGCTACGCGAGCACGCACACCGCCTAGCGCCATCTATAAGAGAAATTACGATGCACGTCTACCCATTGTCGAGTGGCACCCCCTCAAGGTACGTCCCAAACGGAATTTGCTTCGTTTTGGGGGTTCAAGTTAGGCCTAAAATTTGGCTTGCGGTGCTATATGGTAACACTTCAGTTAGCAATTGCAAGTATATACATATTATTTATTTGTGGTTATATTTCTATACCACCACCATAGGGCTTTATTTGCCTACCAAATTCGGTATACAACTGTCCCCGGATGGATGCACGTTGTTGTAGGAGTATATATAGCGGCATTTCTGACTCCGGACAGGCCGCTATCGGAATCTGAACCTGGCAACGTTTAACGCTAGAACTTTATCTAGTGAGGCTAGCCTAGCAGTGCCGTTCGAGCAACTAGCGGGGATTAAATGGGATTCGTTAAAACGGATGCTTGGGCGAGTTGGTAAGTGATTTTAAACTGAACAGCGCGCACTTTGACAAGAACTACGAGGAAGACCGGTAAAAATAGATGCAAGCGGCCCCCGGCCTGGCGCCCGGCTTTATTTAGGGGTGTTCGCCTGGAAGAAGCTGCGTAAACCCCGCTGCGCCCCTCGCGGGCCAAGCCCCAGTTTCGAACGACCTCGCAGCCTGCTAAAGGTGGTACCCCTTCGGCCAACGTGGTTCGAACGAGAGAAAAGCCTTGATGCGCTGTCCCTGGGCGCACGCACGCCCTAGCGCAACGGCCTCTCCTCCTCCGTGAGGACAAAGCAGACCTTCAGCAGAGAAGGCAAATACCTCAGCGCCACAGTGTCTCCACGACAACGCCTCCCCTCTCGTGAGACGCACACACCGTCGCCAGCAGTTCTCTCGACAGAACTCGCCGAACCTTGATCCGCTGGCAGACAACAGTAGCAGCCGGAGCAGTCATAAAAAAAAACGTGCCACAAATGGGATTCTACCGCACGAGGCGGAATTAACGTTGTTGACGGCGGAACTTACCGCTGATCCGTTAGAGCAACTGTGGTCAAGACCCTTTTCCCAAGCATCTCACCCAAAAGAGCCGAGCACCAGGCCGGGGGAAATCTTGTACCCATTAAAAACCGGTGGGTACCCGGCGGCACTAGGGACCAATCCCAGCACCTTGCCTTGCTGAGTCACTCAGGAGGTGAACTGGAAATCATGATCAATGAGTTAGACAGGCAGAGCAGAACGCGGGATGTAAAAATTATCATGCAGAAAACCAAAGTAATGTTCAACAATCTTGCAAGAGAACAGGATTTCGAAATTGGCAGCGATTGCCTCGAAGTGGCAAAGGAATACATTCCTTAGGGCAGGTAGTGACAGCTGATCCGGATCATGAGAGGGAAATAACTAGAAGGATAAGAATGGGGTGGAGCGCATATGGTAGGTTCTCTCAGGTCATGAATGGCAGTTTACCAATTTCCCTCAAGAGAAAGTGTACAAGAGCTGTATATTACCGGTGCTCACCTACGGGGAAGAAACGTGGAGGCTAACGAAAAGGGTTCAGCTTAAGTTAAGGACAACGGAGCGAGCCATGGAATACAAAAATGATAGGGGTAACGTTAAAAGACCTCAAGCGGGCAGAGTGGGTGAGGGAACAAACGGGGATTGTTGATATCCTAGTCAAAATCAAGAGGAAGAATGGGCTTGGGCAGGGCATGTAATGCGAAGGCAAGATAACCATTGGTCGTTAAGGGTAACGGAGTGGATTCTAAGGGAATGTAAGCGTAGCAGGGGGCAGCAGAAGGTTAGGTGGGCGGAGGAGATTAGGAAGTTTGTAACCAAATGGTGGATGCAGCTGGCAAAGGACAGGGTTAATTGGAGAGACATGGGAGAGACCATTGCCCTACAGTGGGTGTAGTAAGGATGATGATGATGATGATGATGATGATGATGATGATGATGATGATATAGCGGAACGAATGAATGCGTGTATAGCGGCCCTGAAACTGGACAGTTTTCCTACCCGTTTTAGGATATTTTTGGTGAGGGGTGTGGGGAAAGAGATGAGAGGGCACAACCAATTTTAATGGCCGCCATGTTGGATGCGAGAAACTGAAATTATGCCACCATTTCGTCCTCTGTCGTCATACTCACATAGTTCCACTTATATCCACCATATTGGACCGTGACATCTTTATTGAGACGCGGCAGCTGGTTGCTTCTACAATGCTATTGTAGATAGCGCTACAAGTCTCAATGCGAGATGCGCTGTTTTCTAGTTTCAGCCACAGATGGCGCTTTGATCTTAGGGTGGTAGGAGAGCTGACGAAATCTCGAAGCGTAATGAGTAGTTGCTGCCACAGATGGCGCTGTGATCAAGGGTTGTAGCAGAGCCCACGAAATCTCCAAACGTGATGAGTAAGAGCTAACGCTCTTAAAATTGGGATCCTTGCAAGCAGTAGAGGGCGTCGTCAATGCGAGGAAGTGGGTATACATTTTTGCGAGTTATCCTGTTCAAAGGACAATAATTGACGCAGAAACGTGGAGAATCATTCTTCTTCTCCACTGACACAGCCGGTGAGGACCAAGGAGCGGACGAAGGACATATGATGGGAAGATACAGCATGCAGTGACATTAGCCTGGATAGTCTGCCGTTCGGAACTAGACACTCGGTACATATGGCGACGAATGATCCCACAGCTGTCAGTTTCCCTGCGATGGGTGGTTGTACATGTTTGGTCCAAAACTGCACAATGTACGTCAAAGGAAGAGGCGTGCTTCTTCAATATGGCGACAAGGCTTGTGACTGGTCTGACGTGAGGTCGGGGTTGGTGGTAGCGAAAACTGTCTCACCAAAGAGAGACGATGAGGAAGCTGGTTAGGCGGCATTATAAAGAAAAAGGAGCGTTATTGGATGAGCGCTTGAGATTGAAGCGACAGTAGATGTTTGGAAATGAAGAATAAACTTAGGCGTAGTGTTTGAGGCGTCCCTTCAGATAGATCACAGATGTTGGTTTCAGTAACCACGAGGTATGGGTGGCTGCAAGTAAGGACAGCGGATGCTGGTGAAAGAAAATTCCTGTCGAGAATGAGTTGATGGGCACAGGAAGAGAGCACAGCAAGTTCCATGCGATGCGGATGCCGTTGGTAGTGGTCCGAGTGGTGCACTGTCCAGAAGGATGTATCGCGGCCTCATTAGCAGCACGCAAATGCGGACCGAAGTAGGGAGTACGGACTTTCTTCAAATGTAAACAGAGGTCAGAGCGGCTGACGAAAAAAGCGGCACCGGCATCAATTAATGCTTCCACTAGAGTTCGTTCAAAGTCTACGAACAAGTTATGAAATGGAGCAGGAGGAGGACTTGTAAGATGTGGTGGTGGTGCAGATTACCTCCGGAAACTGCACACGTCAGCTTTCCGGGCGGCGGTACGAGGGCTGCGAAGATGAGTGCAGGGTCGATGAAGAGCGACGAAAAGTTTCCGGGGAGCGGCAGCGCGATTCTCGGACGGTCGAAGTGCGGTCAGGAGGAGGCGGCGGTAAAGGGGAGCGACGAGGATTGGAATAGTCTTAAATCGGGCGGTGCGGAAATTGCGGCAACATGTCGTCGCCGCGGAGGTCACTATAACCAGCACGCTCATCAGGCATTCTCTGGCGAGAGACTTGAACAACATGGCCGGGAATTCCGCAGTAAAAACAAATGGGACGGGGTGGACGCGGAAGCCATACAGGAGGTTAATAAGGAGCTGAAGGTCTGAAGGAAAGAGCGGCAAAGTTGTGCTGCACAGGTGCAGAACGCGTGGAAGGGCAGATGAAGGTGGTTTAACTGCAACCCCAGGGTACGTTTGGACGTAGCGAAAGACAGGGCTTGTGACTGACGTAGCGCGTGAAGGAGGCGAGCTAGTTCTTGGTCGCGCCGCTCTACGTGCTCTTATCACACCAAAAAAGTCCTAGATTTTTCGTGCAGGACTAAAGCATTTAAAAATTCATTTTTTCCGCGCACTATTTGCAATTGGAATGCTTTATCCGCCGACACGGTTGACTGCTCAACGGTTTCGTCATTCCTCTGTGCACTTGCGCATAAATCCTGAGTGACATGTGCCTCCCCCGCCCCCCCCCCCCCCCCCCCCAGAAAAAATGACATTCATGTTGTAAATAGTATCTTGTGTTTTTCTTTTTGTTCTGATTTATTATTCAGCGTCCTGTATCTTGTTTGCTGATTTTGATGTTTTTGAATTTGTTGATTTGTGCTGTCCACTCCTGCCTAAGGCCTGATAATAAGGCTGGCAGTACCTGTAAAATACAAAAAAATAAAAAATGTGTCACAAATGCGAAGAAGGAGGAGGAGGCGGGCAAGAGGCGGCAGCAATGAAACGGCACCATGGAGTTGATCGCGGATGATGGAGCGAATCAGTGTGCATAAGTCGGTATTAGCGAAGGGGCGGGTATCCCAGGTTCCTTGAAGTCGGAGCGACTGCACGTCGTCAAGATGCTGACACGTGGTGCGCATGTCCAGTATCGTGGATGGGTTCTGGGCAGCGAGAGCAGTGAAAGCGAGCAAGCCGATGCGTTTAAGGATATGGCGAACGCGGTCGGCTTCAGGAATGGCCATGCTAACACGGCGGCAGAGAGCAAGCACGTCCTCAATATAGGATGTGTAATACTCGCCTGAAAGTTGAGCACTAGTGTCCATTTTGTTTTTTTTGCAGACAGAGGGGTCAGTGCTGACGGTCTGAAAGATCTGGCGAATCTGAGATTCAAGTGGAACCAGTCTGGAATAGCGTATTCATCGTTGATAAACCAAGTCTTGGTCACATCGGACAAATAAACTGAGACATTGATAAGCTTCAATGAAGCGTCCTAGCGGTTGAATGCGCTTACGCGGTCGTATTGCTGCAGCCAGTCTTCAACATCGTCGCCATGAAGACCCGCGAAAAAGGGAGGGTCACGCTGGCGGGCACTGACCGTCGAAGCAGGTAGGGCCATGGTGGTGGGATAGCGCTCCATTTGATCCCAGGCTGCCAGTGGAAGGATCGGGTCCGTGAGGAATAATGCCAGTGACGGCCGGTGCAAGGCCTGTGGTCTGTTCTGAACGCCTTGGGTTGACGTGCACCATCGGGGCATGTGGGCCGACCAGACGGCGACCGGAACGGAGCTGCAGGGGTCTAGAGAGAGGTACATGACTCCAGAAGCCACCACCACCACATGTGAGATTGAGAGCGCCCGGAGCAGTCGTTATTGCCATCCGCAGGAATGGCGTTCGTGGCGAAGATGAAAATGGGCGATGAATATAAAGAAATGAAGATGAGATTGCCACGCAACGCTTACGATAAATAGATTTTAGTGTACATAGTGTGTAAAGTGCGATATTTGTGTTTTGGTATCGATACATTTCGTGTTTATTGGTTATCAGTTAAGTTGTAACTAAAAAAGTTTAAAAAAAGCTCAATTTGCTCTGGCGGGGTTGGTGGTTTGAAGCAGCCTGCCTTGCCCTATCCTCTATAATTCCTATAGGCGTAAGAACTGAATGAAAAAGTAGCTCTTTTTTTTTGTACGAGACAAAAAATATCCTTCATTCCAAAGTAGAGGTTATCTCTCCCCTGCGAATGGACATCGAGCTTGAAAAAGCTTTGTGACATAGCAGAAGCATTTAACAGAAAAGCAAGCATTACAGGAGCAAAACTGCGTGAATTTGCTTGGCTTTCGCAACCGCAGCCAACCACTTAAACTGGTTTCAATTACGCCACTATCAAGTGAGCCTGCACACGAAAGTAATCGGAGCACGCGAGAGCCGAACTGACTGCATTATCTTGCGAACCATCTGCCCCTCCCCGGAATGACTACTGTGGCAACGCGCGGGACGCTGGCGCTTACTGAGGGTGCCTTCATTGTTCACCTTAAGATGCACTGTGCTTTACGGCGCTGTTTGTGGAAGATGACGCTATAGCATCTCTCGTCGGTGGCGAAACAATTGGGCAATACATCATAAAAATGTTATCAACGCGAAAACACTGCTACGCTATGTCGACAAGGTCATGTACGCAAAACGTGTCCGCAGCAGTTGTGAGGAACTTATAAGAGGTAGCGCCAAACGAATGGTTGTAATCAAAAGAGCATGATGTGAGGTTGAAGAAGAAAAAGAATTATGTCGATAAGTAGATTAGTTAATTAATTCGAGCCAGAAATGTCCAAAAAGTGGGCGGAGCCAGGGCAACTTGTGCCGCCAAATTTGAAAAACCGGAAGTGTGGGTGCAGCCAACGGGTGGCGCCAAGTTTGAAAACGAAGCGTGGGAAGCCAAGTGTTCAGGAGGGGCCGCATGTAGCTAAAAACTATCTCGTGGCTCGGGCTCCGTATCAGAAATCTCATTTTTTCCGGTACCAGGAGAAACTACAATTTACAACTACATGGCGAAGGTGGCGTTTGTGTTGCTTTGGTCAGGCTGAGAACCATGCACTTCCGCAGCAAGGCGACTGTGCTTTTAAGGAGCATCACCTCGGCCCTGCTTTACTTTTCGTGATGTACTTCCCAGTCAAGCTGTAAGAAAAAAAACAGAGTGTACCTAAAATCTGGCAGAATCTGGTAAAAAAAGTGACAACGTTAATGAGGAGATACCCCGAATCACCGGTTCGTAGGCGATAGAGTTTAGCGTGAAGTCCAAATTTCGCTCAATATTGCGACTTTGGTGTTGATGGTGCTGGATGAAATGTTGTTCTGGTGAGACACGCGGAGTATAGTCTGCATAAGTGTAATGTTGTGGCAATCTTTAGTTTCCTTCAACACTTACGCGTGGAGATTCGGTAAAGAATGAACAGTTTCACCAGATTGTTTCTGCGATCCATTCCACTTATCTGCAAAGTAGGTGGTCAAGTGGCCATGTGTGAAACCTCCTCTTCCATACATAAGCAGAAATGCTTATCATTTGCGCTGTCGTTTGAGATGGGTGTAACATAGCGCCGTACAGTAGTGTTTCGCATTTTCCTCTCTGCAGTAATTTCAGACGGCTATTACCTGCATGTAGATCCTGAGAAAGAGATGCCATATTGTTTCACCGCCTTCAGGCCTCAGCGTTTGGACTGCCAGCCTCAACAAGACACGATTCTAGATTAGAATATACCAATTTTTATTTAGTCGTTTTTATTTATTTTATTTTCGACAACGCTCCCGCATATAGCTGCGCGCAACAAGCAACACTGCACACCCAAGTGCACCACATCGAGCTGATTGGGTGCATGCGAAAATCGCCTGTTTTTAACCAAATATAGTAAATGTCTTCAGAGGTTAAATTGGAAGTAAAGGCCTTCCGAATTGAGTCAAGGGATGCGTTGCTCTCCACTCTGAGAGGGATGACGAAAAGTGAGCGCGAGCGCTCATTGTTACTCGGAACTGCTCAATGTTCGATTCATAAAATACAGTTCGCCACGTGCGTGCCTTTCCTCCATCACTATTTTGTTTCATACCGGCAGATTTGCGGGGGCATGACCCGCGCGAGTTTTGAATTGTGCTCTATTATCAAAGCTTGAGCTTTTATCGTGTACCAAAGCGTTTGAACAGATAACCTACGAAAGCTCCCGACAAAACAACCAGACTGGGCTTACAATGACATGCTGTTAAGATCGGCAAGCCAGCTGTCAACTCAAAGTCTATCGCGGCACCAGCGTTTGAAAAAGAAAACATCAAAGCGAGCGCGGAGCCAGACAAAGAGGCAGGGCTCCGCCAGCCCTGACGCCTAAAGCGGTCGGCATCAGCCCATTCAAATGACACAGAATTGCATTTTCATTTCCCCCGGATACAGCGACGTGGCCAATGGAGGTAATTACAGCTGACCGTGCCTGACACGGCCCAGCATGAAAGAAGGACAACGCAGGCAAACCGACGCTTTGGCTGGAAGAATAAAATGAATCGTCTCGCCCGAGCCACAGAGCTACCTTGCTTTCCTGTTGCAAGTCGGAAGCCGCGAGTAGAGGTAGTTATCCTGGCCCAGCGGCGCTGCTGCGGGAACCAGTGGTACGCTGTGACACGCGAAGGCCTCCTCCTTTACCCCGCGGTCGGTTACCAGCGTCGAGTGGAGAGTATAATTCCTCCGCCGTTACTGTCTCCACCGGAGAGCTGTCAAAGTGTGACAAGTGGCGCCCCTTGATGTGGGCGGTGTCCATGATTGCATTAAAATAGTTAACTTCTGAAGTTTATGAAACTGGAGCCCAGGGCCATTTAAGAAAAACGTCGTGATTTGTGCTGGTGGGCTTCCTCTTTGAGCCTATTTGCACACATAGGAAATAAACCCTTCTTGTGAATCTCGTCATTTGAAGCCCTGTCTTTACTGAACGTCACTAACAACTTTTCGAACCGGGAACTGCGGACTTTGGCCTCGCGAAGAAAATGCCCAGTTGATCCAAGGCCAGACTTTTAACAAACAGCAAATTGAAGAGATTATAAGGAAATGATCTAAAAGCCTAAAATTTCCTGCTCCGTTCCGTTTCATGAGAGTTGCACGAGGGCTTGACAAATTACCTCATCTAACATTCACGTTGAAAAATCATTTCTTATTTAATTTTCATGCTATAATTTTATCCATATTGCCACGAATCTTTGTAGTGTATGTTTCTTCATTCTTCAAAGCTGCTGCCACACCGCTTTAACACTTTGTTTGTGGATGCAAGACGTGACCAGATTTATCTCGATTGATCTCATCCAGGCGGAGCCGATTCTACCTTGTTCCAGAAGGTTCTAGTGAATTTGCACGCTTTGTCCCGAAAGTTCGCTGTCAGCTTTAAATTGAACGAAGCCGAGAGCGGCGGGGATTTTGTTGGACGACCTCTAAGCACGCTAGCTGCTTTCGCCGCCGCCGAGTCATTCAGTTCGTTCCGGGCGCAGGTAAGCCTAATAAACAGTTTTCTTTTAGAAGAAATTTTGGCTGTCTTCCTCACTGCTTCGACTGCCGTCACCACTACGTGATAAGACATTGCGAATTGTTTTAAATGGGCAAGCCGTTCCGTAATAGCTTGAGAAATTATTGATCCTTTCGGCGCTGCCTCCAGCAAAATATTGAAACATAAGGACACTAGAAATAAAAAAAATATCATATAAGATACAGTGCATGCTTTGAAGTAAAGTTCTCATTGCATTTTTCAGAACATACATTTGTAGCAGCACCATCGCCGCCATCATCAGCCGCTGCAAAAGGAAGAAGCGGTGACGTGGGCCGGCTGCATCCTGATGCGTGCCGCATGGAGAGAGCGTTCGGTTCGACCACGCTGTTCGGTTCGGCCAATGTGTGCCTTTATCGCCTCGCAATTTTTCCGAGTTCTAGTGTAACTTAATTCCCGTGGACTTGCGTTCCTGACGCACTTCATGCGAACACAACACCTCACGTCTACATATTCTCCACGTTACACATGAGAATCGGAGTCAGTATTTTTTTTACTTTTTTTCAAATCGCTACTGATATGGTGCTCCAATATTCAGTCTGTTATGAAATTATAACTCTTTACGCAACGTGAGTGTATTGCGTGTGCATTTCTGTTAACCAAAAATGAGCTCTGCTGCGGAACTTTTTGCTGGGCTAGTTGGTGCTTCATTCTATTTATTTTCAACAAAGAGCATTGTCCAGTTGGAAACTTGTGAACATTTCTATGTTGCTCTAAGTTGTTATCCAAGAGAACGACGCTAGGCTTGTTCCAGTCGCGGCATTTTACTTTCAGGAGGCGCTCAACAGCACCAGGCGGTCGAAGATAATCGGAAGAATTTGCGCATGTTGTCGCTCACAGTTAAACTAGTGTTCTGAAACCATACCATACCATATGGTATCATACCATACCGTACCATGCCATACCACACCATATTATACCATACGGCATGTCGCCAAAGGATGCTGAAAGTATATATATCATACCAGCTGGAAGTATCCGATGATTTGATGCTAAAATTTCAAATCGTTGCAAACAGCACCTAGGTTGTTCGTACCGAAATTCGCGACAGTATGCTGGCTTACAAAAGAAAGTCAATATTTCTCATCATGTGAAAGATGGGGTACTGATGCGTGGTCTATTAAAATGGCGTGAGACAAGTTTCTAGATTAAATTTATAATACGACCAGGTGTTGCGCATATCCGTGGCTCATACCTGAGGGGATGCTCTTCTCCTGAAGACGCAAGATAGTCGCTGAGAAAGGAGAATAAGTCACCGCAGGCGGAAGTGAAAGGAAAAGATGTAGAACTAAAGTGCTCGTCGTCGAGTTCTACACTCTTCTGACGCCATCGGCACACAACTTCGATGGTTTCTACTTTTTAGCCTTTACCTATAGTGGTATCGGAGGCCCCATGTGCAGCATTTAGGTGCCGGAATCAGCACCCTGGCTCAAAGATTTAACTAGCGAAAAGTGAGCGGTTATTACACTGACTGCCTTAAGAACGTGATGTGAGTTAGGGAGTTAGGGGGCGCAGCCTGAGAGGATCGGGACTGTTGCTCCGAGCATTTAATGAAACCCGATCAGTTTTTTTACAAAACAGCCATACAGATATTTCTAATCTTACTGCATCTTTGAGCTTGAACTATGGAACTCAGGCGAAGTCTGTAAAATAAAAGGCAGTTCACGGCGGTTTACTCATTTATTTTGGGGGGGCCGAATTCCCGTGCAGAAGCTTTGTATGAGTAGACATGTAAAGACCACCCATGCAGTTCTTTTTAGTCATCAATGTCTGCCGCGCTGCGTGCATGACATTGTAATTGGGCCAAATTTTTTGAAATTGTTTATGACACTTATATATGTGGCATACAACCCTGTGT
This sequence comes from Amblyomma americanum, assembly GCF_052857255.1. Lineage (NCBI taxonomy): Eukaryota > Metazoa > Arthropoda > Arachnida > Ixodida > Ixodidae > Amblyomma > Amblyomma americanum. Next base: position 232,508,002 of record NC_135497.1, read on the forward strand.
ACAGAACAAAAATATGTGAAAGCCTAGGCTAAAGGGGCCCTAAAACAATTACTTTTCGACTCCAGAGCAAAACAAATTGTAAGCCCAAAGGGATGCCGTCGTACTTACTACGGTAGAGAATGAAAACGTTTTGTCGGTGCCTATTGACCACGGCGCAGGCGTTTTCCTTCTCACCCATAAAAACTGACCATGTACTTTGAAAAAAAAATACAACCGCTTATCTTCACAGTACGACGAACGATTAGTACTAGTTGTACTGGATCTCGAAATGATTAAAGCAACGAGGACTCCATGCATGACTTGTACTGCCAATGAACTACTACTGAACTAACACAAATAGCCGCAGCAGCCTACCAGTGATTAGGTGGACGCTTTGCTGAGTACACTCTGCATCATGGCCTAGGTTAGAGTTTCCGGTTTGAAGTCGGTTGCCCAAGTTGGCCTTCGCCGGAGGGTGGAGACCAGTGTAGAGTGGTCGTGGTTTCGAGGCGGTAGCTTTGTACATATGTATAAATACATGTCTTGCTGTGGTCTTGGGAGGTGGATGTGCGCGTGTGTGGGAGTATTCAAAGACGTGTAAAGGGGACGATGGTGGGCGGAAATAAAGTGAACGTTCTTATAGCAGCTAAGGCTTTGAAACATACCTCATAAAAGCAAGAACAGCCAGCTTTTATGGGGTCCTTGTTAATTTTCTATTAATATCACTCTCTTAGTTTCCTTCCTTTTTCTCGCTCAATCCGCTCAGAGCAGTTCAGACCAGCAGCCTGAACCAATTGATGCGGCTGTACTGTCACACCCCGGGTATCACGGTCCACTTCCACCTTTCCAGGATGCCGGAAACTCAGTGCAACACATTGTTCTAGCAATCTTCATGCAAAAGGGCGTCACCGTTAGCTGGATGTGGTACTCTTGCCTACATAGCGCCGTCGTCGGGGAGGTCTGTTATTGAAAGTTACTCGCCGCATGCATGCTTCTGAGTTCGTCCTTCAGTGACTTGCTACAGACTATGTCGCTCTCCCCCAGTGGGTTCCAGGGCATGGTCTCGGGAATATTGATGTGCATTCGCTTGACGAATGACGGTAGCTGCTACAGCAGTGCTTGCAGTGGATGTGGTGGCGGCGCCGGAGCAGATGGGGATGCCGACGGGGTGACCCTCTTTTGCATAACTAGAGGGAAGAGTCCCTGACCAGGGCGGCAGAGTGCAGCTTCGACATACTCATACAGACAGCTCCACCTGGTTACCCTTGGACCTATCGCTTTCTTTCCCCTGTCATTCCCTCCTTTATCCCCTCTCTTACGGCGCAGTTGAGGTGCCCACCTAGCACTGAGATATTTATTGCGTCTTTCCTTTCCTCAAAACAATTTTCATTTTGCCTAGTAAGTATAACAGAGAAAGACAGGCTTGTTGGTGACTAGTACTGAAATGCATGTTGAAACCGCGCAAAATCCAAGGGACAAGGAAGAGACGAGCAGGACAGAGCACGGAACTTCAACTGAGATTATTACACAGGTGCATCACATTTATATATTCATCGCAATCCCACAGTAATCTAACAAATGGCCATCACGCAACACTGGTGCTCTAGCGTGTGTGGGATAGCATGTTATCAAGATATGCAAACTCTTTATGAGATAAGTTGACTAAGGCTTTGCTGACACATGGTCCTGATTCTTTCTTAATACAGACAGCCTCGTACACTTCTCTACTTATTTTAGACGCGAACTTTTTCAAGATTGTCGTATCGCAGAACCTAGGCGTGCGACTATGGCAGTGGCGACAATGGTCGGCCACATGCCCTCCCTCCGCCAATGCACCTACTCCTGCGTGGTGTTCCTGAGGTCTGACATTTATACAACGTACAGTTTGTCCAATGTAGCTTTTGACAGAGGACAGGGGTATTCGGTAAACGACCCCACTCTTGCCCGGGACAAATCTGTCTGCATGCTTAATACCACATTGTTCCTTGTGCCTTCCCTGCACCTTATTACACCGGTCGGCCAGTTCTCGCATGAGCACCGGATCTCGCATCGCTTAAAAAGAGTGGGTCAGTAAGGTGACGTGCCGGTGGTCTTCACCACACTCAAAAACGTATCGTTGCTGGCACTTATTGCAACGCATTCTCGTGTCTGCGTAAAAAGTTACGCTCTGCCAAGTACAAGTTGGTCGAAAGCATTGATTATGCACACGACGGCCTTTTTTATGTGAAAGGCTTCTAACACAACCCTCGCCTGCTTGATTTTGGTTCTGCCTAGAATCTTCGTCATTTCTTGTCAAGGCTAGCACTTAGTCGTGCTAACATGCACAGCTAAATTGGTATATTTATCTTGATTAATTTCTACCTTCTTGCCGTGCTCCCTAAGGCGGTCTTTGATGCGTCGCCTTGTTTTCCCTATGTACGACATCCCACAGGAGAGGGGTATCTCGTATGCCACTCCTTCCACGCAGCGGATGTAGGCTGTCTTATGCTTTATCTTGCAGCCTGGGGCCTCAGCGCAACAAATACGGGGTATTAGTTTTGAAAACTTGTTGGGGGCTGAAAAAATCCAGCGTCAACTTGTGTATGTTAGCCACTTCCTGCAGATTGTGTGACATATTGTGCACTTATGGCATAACTTCAGGTTTGGCCGTGGATCCCTGATCTTCAGACCGCTTTGGTCGAGTGCCTCGTTTTGTTTTCTGGAGGAGGGTTTCACCGACGGCAGTCAACACTACCGAAGAGAAGCCAGCAACCAATAGGCGGCCAATTTGATTATTTAAACTAGCATGTATTTAGTGCGGGAAGGACTTTTAGAGTGAAGATTCAATGCATAAGGAGACGATAGCCCGTTTCGCAATTTTTGAATGGGCCGAGTTGACAGGGAACAGTTTCTTGCTGGTTCCAGGAAAGTATCCGCATCATACATGGTCCTCCTAGAATGCTAGTTTTCAGTCTAAGAACTGTAGTTATTTATTAACTGGGAGTACATGTGTAAACACTAGGCCACGGCCTTTGACTTTAAGAACACTTAAAATCATAGAAACATTAGCTTCAATAGAATTGTCTTTCCCTATGGCATGGCGGGCAGCGCAAACCAAGCCGACAGACAAAGAACAGATATACAATAATTTTTCTATAATGATGAATAGATGGCCTCCGCCGTAGACAACGAACGGCTTTGGTATGCTATGACTTTCTTGAGGCCCTTTTTCTTCTGCATGAGTAGGACGCCTTAGACCACTCTGCTTGGACCGGTATGAATATTGGTTTCGGCGTTTTCATCGAAGTGTCTGAGCGCAGACAGCGACTGTATGCACATTGAAGTTCTTGGATGATTCTAGTTGCTGCAAATCCCATTTTAGTTAGACGTCTGCCTTCATCAGCTGCGTCAAATGTTTGGCAATGAAGAAAATTTCCTGAGTAACCATCAGTAATACGCACACGATTTCAGAAATCTGCGGACGAATTTCTTGTCGGCTGGAAGTGGAAACTGCGATATAGCAGCTGCTTTCTACAGGTCCGGGCGTACTCTCTCCTCGCTGATGTTGCTGATCATATAGAAGAAATAGCGGCTCCACGTAGGCGAAGCGATATTTTTTTTTTGGTTTCAAGGTAAGCCCAGAAAGACGAGGACGTCACCTAGAAAATCTAGAGAAGTTTGCCATTTAAGGCAACCAACACAGCTTGAATGACTCGCTATAACGTTGCGAGTGCGGTGCAAATCCTAAATGACATGATCTTGAACTTGAAGGTCATGATCTAGATTACTTGAAAAACTTGATCTTGCGTTATGAAGGCGGCCCCTTTCATCAACTTCAATCTGTCAGTAGCCGCTCTTTAGATCCACCGACTAGAAATACCTGGCGACGGACAACCGATGCAGGGGTAGGTGGGCAACTATTTAGGTTATCTTGTTCAAGCGGAGGTAACCGACGCAGTAAGGAAGTGTGCCGGCTTCCTTTTTGACCTGAAGAACCGATGACGACCAGGGGCTCTTTGACGACTTGATAATGTCGCGTAGCATTTTATCGACTTGTGCTTCGATGGTCTCGCGTTCTAGTGTTGACACTTGATAAGGGCTCTGGCGCAGAGGTCAAGCGTGTGCGTCGGGGATTACCCGTCTCTTGGCGATAGTTGTTTGTGGCTCCTGTGGCGAAGACGAAAAGCAGTCGCAGCAGCGTTGGCGTACATTCTCTACATGGTCTTGTATCTGCGAGGCAGTGCTTGCTTGATTTCGAAGGCTTGCATCTGGTCATGGTTAAATGGAGCTTTTCCTGGTGAGTTGGACAGAGCGAAGACGCCTCAGTGTCAGTTATTTCGTCTAGAAAAGCAATCGTGGTGCCTCCGTCGAGGTGTCGATATTCGTAGCATAAATTTGTCACCAACACTTCATCTTGTTCATTCGGAGTAAGGGTGATGCCTCTTGTGATGCCGGCACCTTGCTCCAGCAGTAACTTCCTGTTCACCTCGATTATACCTTCGATGTTTTGGCATTCCTGCCACTCACGGGGACCATGACGCTGGATTGAGGTGGGACGCTTACTTCTATATTGAGGAGACTGAGGACCGCGTGATGCTCCAGGTTGTCTCCGAAGGTAAGGCATCATCCGTCGAAAGCATGATGAGCTTGGATCAAAGGTCGATGGTTACTTATTGATCAGCCAGGAAGTCCATGCCCAAGATTATGTCGCAGAATCACTGCTGGAGGGCTACGAGGGTGGAATGGTAGGTACCATCTTTGGCAAAAGTAACTAGGCAACCGGGTTTGCTTTCCAGCCATATGATGGAGCACTAACGGCACTTCTAAAGACCAAAAGTCTTGAACGATGAAGAAAGGAGTTTTAATTGTCTTGCACACATTTGTACCTCAAGGAGAGCCACAAGTGCTCCACTAGACGGCTAATGAACAAAGCTCTACGGTTGGTTACTTCTGCCATAGGAACCAACCAAAGGGTTTGGCTGCACCGGGGCACCGTTACGCGTGCGGTTCATTGTCCCGATGGCTTAAAGGGGCTATGAAACGCCTTCCAAGGAGAGCATATTAACTAACTTAATCACTGCACTGTGTTGCCATGAAAACCAGAGCCAAATGATGCCCTTCTACACGCAGCAGACGACCCGCAATCACGCGCGAAAGTTGACAAGCCCTTCCCGGCGACTTTTTCATGCTCGCACACTTTTCCGTCGCTCGCATCTACGTGTACGTGTTGAGATATGACTATTGGTTAGATTTCTTCAGACGTCAGGCAGCTACTATGGCCGCGGCCAATAAGCCACTTGGCTTCAGCGGGTCGGAAAGCTCCGCTCCCAGAGTGGGGGTCGGCGGAGGAGCGCCTACCTTCCAGGGTGCAAAAAAGTGACGAGAGAAGAGGGAAAGGGACGAAGACGCTGAATTTCAAATTTTGACTACAGATAACTCAGCTTCTACAAAGCACATTTAAAAATTATTGCTAGACGCTATTCGTGAAGCGGCGTGCTTTCATATCAAAGGCATGTCACGACATTATTAGAGCCCTTTTCACAGCCCCTTTAAAAAAGTGCCTCCTGCCGTACGAATGTGCGAGCTGTTCCAAGCGGTCGTCACTTCCTTGAGCTGAGTGGATAATGGTCCACTGGTAACATTTGTTCGAGATGGTCGTAACTTTGTAGAAGCAGTCACTGGCAGCTACAATAATTCCATAGAACTCTTAGCTGTCATGTCATGAAGTGAAAAGGCCGCATGCTGGCGGCTTCGAGAATGAATAAATAATCATTACTAGGCATCGCGGAAATATATTGGACGTTGCGCTGCAAGACGATAGTAACTTACAAGCTGCGGCCCATCGAATCCCAGGGTCAACGCGTCTTTAAACTACACCAGGCATCATTCGTGTGTCTATTTTAGGAAAGAAGCAGCCAGTCGTCTTCATTGGCGCTCAATTGTTACGTGAACAACCAAATTACTCAAAGCCAGTGAATCTCCTTTTTAGCAGCTGCGCTGCCATAGCAAGCTTTTGGTACGCCGAAACATACTGAAGCGATAACGGGTACATAACCATCTGGATACCATAGGTTGTTGAAAATCGCCCTTCGGCTTAGTGTAGGCGCCAGTTTTATGCGTTGCATATTGCAATCACTCAGTTCAGCCCTTGGGCGTGGCCGGGCAGCCACCAAACCACGTGACGTGACGTCACGACAGCCGGAGGAAAAGCTGGGCCCCAACTCGCGCGGTCGCGCGCGGCCGCAGCCACCACCTGACTCCCGATCCTCCCGCTAGGGGCGCTGCACCGGCGCGTGACGTCACGGAGGAAAAGCTGCGCCCCAACTGGCGCGGTCGCGCGCGGCCGCAGCCACCACCTGACTCCCGCTCCTCCCGCTAGGGGCGCTGCGCTATGGTTGACGTCACGGCATATGTATAAAAGAGCTGCGCTCCTTCGCCGGGACAGTCTTATACACCTGTCACACGGGCATTTCGAGGGCCCTCGAACCGATAGTCTATCGACTCAAAGGCGATCGAGCGCTGCTACACGGGCAGTTTCAATGGCGATCGAGTCAATAGCCTATCGAGTCAACGGAGCAGCACGGAACTCCATCGAGATATGCAACGCATTCCTGGCTTAACAAAGCTAAGCCTGGCCATTTTTTTCCTCATGTGTATGCGTTCTTCTGTGTTAAATACGATAAATAATGCGGAGGACGCTTTTTAGATGGCATTTTCACGTTTGTTTTGAAGTGCCTAAAACCTACCCGCACTTTTACTTGATAAAGTTGCATCAAACGGGAGGGCCTAAAGATGCTAAGCATGATTGTGAAGCATAAGGGCCATAGCATGACGCGGAAACAATTACCAATAAATCATTGCCTCCCTATCGCTCTTATACTTGTTTTAAAAAATTTCCTGGCCCTTTCTCGTCCTCACCCTCAAGTGGTAAAATCTGCTTGTCCTCCCTCGCCCTCCCATCACCGACGCTCCCTCAGCCTCACTTTCGGGAGGTTTAACTTAGAGTTACTTTTCCGTATTGCCGACTTGTGTCTAATATTATTGAGTAATAATTGGGTAAAACGCCCTAAACGCGCTGTGGGGCGAGGTAATTTGGATGTGATCTTACGAAAATCTTAAGTTTAGGCATATGTATGAAGGGTGTTCCGGCTGATTCATGGAACAACAATGAGCCACTTACTAGTCACGCCCATGAATATCGCTCTGTTTGCTGTAGAAGAGTTCAAAAGGGTTATTAGCAGCCAAGAAAACCATAAACGTGACAGAGAACTGAGCCGGACACGTGCTAGATTAACAACTAAGATTTTTATTGAGAACAGACTGCCGAGTAACAACCGTTCATGCGCCAAGCCAGGACAGATAATTTAGAAATGATCATTCAAAAAACCAATTTCCTTTAACTTAAGCGCATTAGATGGTGGACATATAAGTGACTCCTTAAACTGCGCTATCTGCAAGGCCTCAAAGGTTTCGCGTGTCTTAAGTATTTTACCGTAGTCCGGAAGGAAAGCTTTGCAGAAACGTGGGGCACATTTGCCGGGACATCTGCTGCAGTGAAAAGCAAAATTATCGTCTTCTCCGGCATGAATTTTCGTTTGCTGCTTGAGCATTCTTTCATTTACACAGTCTTCTCTCTGACGTATGTAAAATTTTCCACAGGTCAGCGGTACCTTATGGATGTCTTAAGTTTCGTATTTTGCGCATATGTTTCTATAATTGGTGGTTCAGCGTTTATTTTTTTTTCCGCCAGGCGTAATGAACGCGCAGAGACCTGAAAGCTTTACAGAAGCTGAAAAAACGACATTGATGCCTTGGCGCTCAGCGAATTTTTAGCATTGCCACCACTTTGTGCAAATACGGCACAACTTGCATGTTTTTCCTTTGGTTTCTAGCATTTTTCGTTTCTTTCTGGACACCACCTTTCATCTCTTAACACAGATTCAGCTAGCCCGGTCACCATTCTTGATCGGAAGTCTGCATTTCACAAGCTGTTTGAACAGAAGAACGCTCAAACATAGAACGAAAATTGGTGCCGGGGAAAATGGTAATTTTGCTTTGGACTGTAGCAGATGTCCTAGCAAATGGACTCTACGTTTCGACGGTGTTTCCATTCTGGGCCATGGCAAAACATGCAAGGCGCGCGAAATCTTTAAGGCCTTCCAGATAGCGAGGCATGATGAACATGCTCAACCAAAACATTCTCAACAAAATAATAAGGTGAAGAAGCAGCCCAGACAACAAAAAAAAAACGATGACAAAAGCCCAAAACCAGAACAGTATATTGGTTTGGATTTTGAGGAAAGAAAATTTCTTAGTAATTATCTCACATCTCGGTAGACAGAACCGCGGCGTCAGGCGAGGGAGGAAGGTGGGAGTGAAAGAAGAAAGAAAGAGGTGCCGCAGTGGAGGGCTCCGGAATAATTTCAACAACCTGGGGATCTTTGCTAAGGCGCCCGTGTGCTGTGCGATGTCAGTGCACGTTAAAGATCCCCAGGTGGTCGAAATTATTCCGGAGCCCTCCACTACGGCACCTCTTCTTCCTTTCTTCTTTCAATCCCTCCTTTATCCCTTCCCTTACGGCGCGGTTCAGGTGTCCAACGATATATGAGACAGATACTGCGCCATTTCCTTTCCCCCAAAAACCAATTATATCTTTAACGTGCACTTGCATCGCACAGACCACGGGCACTTTTGTGTTTCGCCTCCATCGAAACGCGACCGCCACGACCGGGATCCAACCCGGGAACTCCGGCTCAGTAGCCGAGTGCCCTAACCACTGAGCCACCGCAGCGGGTAACAGAGTACAGTAAAGTTATAATTTGCGGAAGGCTATGAGGGACGCCGTAGTAGAGTGCTCAGGATTAATGTAGATCCCCTGGGATTTAATGTTCACTGACATCGCCCACCATACTGTCATTCTTGTATTTCGCCTCCATCAATACTGGGCGAGAGCTGTACCACTGAAGCGAAAGGTGATAGTGTCTATCTTGCGCTGGAAGAAGGATCACGTGACTGTGAGCATAGGGTGCTGAAAAGAATTTCAGCGTTTTAAAGAAAACATAGGACGCGTTATTTTCTTTTTCTTCCCTATTAGCGGGTTCCTGCGTTGAATATTTTAATCATGTGTCGCCCCAGTAGCAACCGCTCGATATGAATGCTTTTGCCACAGTATTTTATTAGTGGCCCAATGCCCCACCTGCGCGACAGCACTCGTTGCAAGCTCCAATTTCGATCGAAATGATTGGAAGCTGCATGAGGTACGGTTATTTACCTTGAGAATGAGCACGAAAGCGCGCCCTGTCGTCTGTGAAGCAAGCATTTCAGAGAGGAAGATTTCGTTCATGGAGTTCGCACGAAACTGTTAATAGGTAGGAACCGGCGCAGAAGGTGCTCGCTGGTACGCATCAATGCAAACTGGAGAGATTACAGATATATGCACAGTGCGTCGCCCAAGACCTGCTACTGTCTCCACTACCCCACTCTAAAATAGTTCAAGGAAGCAGGTGAACGGTGCCGCTTCCGGCGGCACGAACCGAAATCCTACGGCTCGCATTTATGTTTGTATTGCACCGATATGACTTGGAATTCTGTACATCTCCGAACATGTCACGTAGCAATGATCTTTTCACCAGGATTCACTGACGTGGTGACCGATTACGTCACACAATTGATGTAGCAGCTTCAGTGTTGTCCATAACAGCGGCCACACAGGCCATGAGTGATGGCTGGGAAATTTTGATTGCTGCGAAATTTTAGCAACGGATAAAACTCACAGGGTCATACAGAGACTGCCCGTTCACTTGGCGAGTCCTAGGTTGGTGAAGTCGGTTTAATTCCTAATGTGGAGTGGATATGTCGAAACAACTTTATTTGGCAAAATAAAGGCCGTCCACGGGCGAGAGCAAAACGTAGGGCCCGTTCCACTACAGCCATTTCTGGCCGGCCGCTGATTGTTCCGCGAAGTAGCCTCTCAGGAGGAATGAGTGGGATGGGGAAGGGCATTCCCATAGTTAGTGGAAGAGTGGATTTTGAAGCGAAAAGCTTTACTACGCTCGTCAACACCGCGCTTCGCACGAGTCGGCGTATGTCGGAGCACGAGTGACGTCACGCACAGCGCAGGTGGCCGCCGCCGCCGACTCCGTCGCCCGATCTTTCGCCGCTGTTTGAAGCGAAAAGCTTCACTGCGCTAGGTAAAGCAGTCGTTGGCTAGGCCAGAGAATGGCCTTGAACGACCTTCAGCCCAAGCAGGTTTATCCCTTCTTTACGGCGCGGTTCGGGTGTCCACCGATATAGGAGAGAGTTACTGCGCCATTTCCTTTCCTCAAAACCAATTTTAAATAATAATAATAATAATTGGTTTTGGGGGAAAGGAAATGGCGCAGTATCTGTTTCATATATCGTTGGAGACCTGAACCGCGCCGTAAGGGAACGGATAAGGAGGGAGTGAAAGAAGAAAGGAAGAATGAGGTGCCGTAGTGGAGCGCTCCGGAATAATTTCGACCACCTGGGGATCTTTAACGTGAACTGACATCGCACAGCACACGGGAGCCTCAGCGTTTTTCCTCCATAAAAACGCAGCCGCCACGGTCGGGTTCGAACCCGGGAACTCCGGATCAGTAGTCGAGCGCCCTAACCACTGAGGCACCGCAGCGGGGCCAATTTAAAAAAAAATCTTCAATTTTCCTCGAAAGCAAAGGAAAGGTGTATAACTGGCACCCTGGGACAGTGGGCACATCAGTCGCGCCCTAACCTACGCATTAACAACATTGTAGGAGAAACGCGGCACTGAAACTATATACCGTCGGCGTTCATTGTGTTCACTGCCGTTGGTGTTGACAGCGTTCTAGACTCCGATGATTTTGAGGAAAGGAAGGCGCATAACTGGCTCCCTGGGGCAGTGGACGCCTCAATCGCGATTTGAGGTTCGTGGCGATGGGGAGAGAGAGATGCGGCCTGTATGCATTAGCACTTACGACGCTGGGGCAGACGCGCGGCTCTGTAGCAATAGTTCACAGCGTTCACTGGGTGAGTAACCTCTCGGGATCAACCATCAACTGCCACCTGCCAGGGTGGGCGCGCTGCCAATCCAGTGTCCGGAATGCGCTCAACGTTACAGACACCAAGCCGCGTCTATAGTTGCCCGATACACCACGGCTTTCGCTATCTAACCATGTTTAGCAGTAGTTGAACCGCAGCAAATGTTTTGTCCACCACAGGTGCTAAAATGCCAGGAGGAAGGGAAGTTGGTGAACGTATGAGAGGAAGTAGGCAAACCACTCCATACAGCCATAAACACGAAAACTAAACTGCTTGAGACGCATCGCGAAGCAGGAGAGCAAGAAACGTGACCCCATTTCCAGCGTCCCACGGTCACCGCCGAGAGATGGCGCTACGCTGTGTGGTCGCGTTAAAACGGCATCCGCCGCCGGAATCGAAGCCGCGACCTTGGGATACGAAGCCGAACGCCAAAGCTACTGAGTTGCCATGGCGGGAGTGGTCGGCGTGTTTTTTTTTTTTTGCGCGAACAATAATTAAAGTGCCGACTAAACCCGCTGTGTGAGTGCTTTCACCTACCTTTCTCTAAGGAGGAATATTACTAGTTATAGATTCTGAGTGCAGTATGGCGGAACAAGTGCTTAACACGAGAGACGACTGCGTCAGCGTGCGTTCAAGGAGCGCGTTAAAGCAATAGCTTTAAGGCTCCCGTTCAGCGGAAAAGGCAGCGATGGCGTATTGTCAGTGCCCCAACAGAAGGTGCGCAAGCAATACAAAGTTTCCTCAGTGGGGATCCTTCGTCTGGGTGGAACGCTTCTTTGTGCCTGTTATTGTGTACGTAGTGCAGCGGGAACTAATCATTACCTGTGTATATAGAAGCAACAATACGTGAGTTGACTGCTGTGTGGAAGAATTCGAAGAATATGGAAATTATGATAAATATTTTAATGTGAATAAATAGGGACTATGCGGGAAGAGAAACCTCTGAAGTAAGTATTCAACGTAATCCCTTCTTACCCTTATAGGCGAAGAATAATTGTCTCTCTATGTTATTTTTTTTACAGGAAACAATGAGGCTGAAAGTCTTGCTTAGAAGCCGAGGTGTATTGTATCGAAGCGCGAAGGGAACAAGGACAGAGGCGAAGGACACGCCAGCGCTCTATTAGTCCGGGTGTCGTTGCGCTACTTAATGAGGTCGTGAAGTATTGGTCTATGAGCGGTGTTGTGCGGTATGTGTGATACTGCTGGCAGAATCCGATAAGCGGAAGGTTGATGGGGCAACTCGTTTATTGTGCTGATAAGTGTAGAAGTGCAAAATGTTCTCAAATCCATCACTAGCCTTGGCTTCCTGCTCCTGGTTTACCGTCCCTGTGACCGTTCTACGAAGAGCTGGCGCCACTCTCCTTGGGAGGATGCTCGGTCGGGATGTACGGCAGCACGCCGCCGCCCGATGCCGTCGCGTCGCCGCCACCGCCCGATGTCGTCGCGTCGCCGCCACCGCCCGGTGTCATCGCGTCGCCGCCACCGCCCGGTGTCATCGCGTCGCCGCCACCGCCCGGTGTCATCGTGTCGCCGCCACCGCCCGGTGTTATAGCGTCGCCGCTCGGTGCCATAGCGCCGTCACGCTGCGATGCTTTCAGACGCATCTTTCGACGGAGCTTCCGACGCAGCCCTCTCAGATCGTGACTGCGAATTGCAAGCTGGATGTGGCAGGGCATGATAAGAGTCTTGGCGTTGTCTCGCGCCCCGTTGTCTCGCGCCCCGTTGCTCGCTAGCTGCAGCAGTTCTGCCGTTAGGTACTCGAGTACCGCTGCCATGTAGACAGCGGCAGTAGAGCCAATACGCTCGGCGTACTTCCCATTGCACATCAGCCGGTGAATGCGGCCCACCGGAAGCCGCAAACCCGCCCGCGCAGAGCGGGACATTGCTGTCGGTTCCGCAGATGACTCGGCCTTGAATTCCAGGCTGGCCATGGCAGGAATGTGCGTTGGGGTTGGAGTGCTGCTGGAAGGAAAGGTCAAATAGGCGAAGTTGGTTTTCGTTTCATAGAGTTTCACGTTCCAAAGCGACTCAGACTATTAGGGACGCCGTAGTGAAGGGCTTCGGAAATAGAGACCACTTGAGGTTATTTAACATGCACTGACATCACACAGTAGACCGGTCTCTAACATTCTGCCTCCATTGAAATGCGACCGCGACGGTCGGGATCGATTCCGCATCTTTCGATTCAGCAGCCGAGCATCGTAACCACACAACGACCCCGACGGTTCGAATGGCCGAAGTTCAGGAGCCACGAAGCGCTGTTGGCCCAAACTAGGAACCAATGACCCCTGTACAAGTGTCGAACGCGCCAATATGCGCCAGTCTTAGCCGATTGTTTTTAGCAGTAAACGCGCTCTGGAAGTAGTTTCATTCGTACTCACATTGGGATGAAGAAAAAGGCTATCTCGTCGTCGGGAGTAGATCTAAGCATGAAATCCACTGAATCCACGTCACCTACGCATTCACAAGGTTGTAGGAGAAACGCGGCACTGAAACTATATACCGTCGGCGTTCATTGTGTTCACTGCCGTTGGCGTTGACAGCGTTCTAGACTCCGATGATTTTGAGGAAAGGAAGGCGCATAACTGGCTCCCTGGGGCAGTGGACGCCTCAATCGCGATTTGAGGTTCGTGGCGGTGGGGAGAGAGAGATGCGGCCTGTATGCATTAGCACTTACGACGTTGGGGCAGACGCGCGGCTCTGTAGCAATAGTTCACAGCGTTCACTGGGTGAGTAACCTCTTGGGATCAACCATCAACTGCCACCTGCCAGGGTGGGCGCGCTGCCAATCCAGTGTCCGGAATGCGCTCAACGTTACAGACACCAAGCCGCGTTTATAGTTGCCCGATACACCACGGTTTCGCTATCTTACCAGGGGGCCTATTCTCGACACGCAGGGCCGCCGTTCGGCGCCATATTGTCTCTCTGATTGGCTCATAGGGCGGTCACGTGCAAGTCACGAGTTTCAAATTTGTGGCGCGGAACCATCAGGCTTCGAAATCGCTTTCTGCTGTGACGTCAAAATGACGTGTCCTTGAAGACTGATTTTTAGCACAGTTATACTTGGTGCCAGGTTTGTAAATTTAATTTTCTGTGGAGGGGAAACGAAGCTACAGCTGGCAGGAAAGAAAGAACTTGGCTCGTTTTAGCAATTTTGAGAAAAAAGTTCCTACTGTGAAGGGTTGCTTCCTAGAATGTGACTGGCTGGGGGAATGTCACGTGAATCACTTGATACGCAAGCGTAATTAAGTGAAGTCAAAATGACGTTTCGTGACGCAAAGGAAATGCTGCCATTGCTGAAAAATTCCCCATTTGGCCGCCGTAATTTGAGACGGCCGCAAGGTGGTCGAATTATGGTGGACATAGTCGAATTATGACCACACTGATTTATACGGCTGTTAGCTCACCGTAGTTTGGTAGGCGCTTATTTCAAGAAATAAACTGTTCAGAAACATGGTTGTTTTGAATGTAGAATAATTGAAACGGCGTTATAATGGTACCTCTTAATTAAGCAGCCTTTTAGAGCCTTAATTATCAGAGCGTAATTTTACACCCGCGTGAGGACTCTAGCTGCGCTCTCGTTTCAAACGCTTCTCTCATGCTAAGAAATTATCGGTCCGCGCGGTCGCGGTTGCTACAGCGCGGATATGGCGGCGTCCGTAGCTGACGTTTGTTGTCATGGGCTGCGAGAAGCGAGGCATTCGTGAGTGCGCCTCAGTGTTTTCGAAGGACTGCACGGTTCGTGAGTTTGACGGCCTGGCCAGTGTTATATGGTGTTGTGGCTGTGCAAGAAGCTTTACGGCAAGAGGCAGCGCGTGAGCACCTTGGTCTGTCTTAAACATGGGATTGTAGGTGCTCCGGCCGTTATTCTGATCCTGTGTTTCAAGGCGCGATCGGTAGCTGTGAACGTCTGGACACCAATTTTTACAGTGTTTGCCTCTATTTACTCGCTGTCGCTGACCTGATATTCAACTGCGTGAGTGATGAGAGGGTGGCACGAAAGGTTGTCTGCCGGCTGAGCAACATGCTTCCAGAATGTGTTCGGCTTGTCGGCGGGACTGTGCTCATCAGTGCATCATCTGTATGCATCAGTGTCTGTGTGCCTAAGGGCAGTTTCTGAAGACAGCGGTGTCAGCAAGGCAGCGTACATGTGCCGGGTACATCGTCTCGAGCATCGATGAGGTAAGGGAAACAGCAACGAAAAATTGCTGTTGACTTTCTTCAGATGGCTGCATGCAAGGCTATTCATGTTGATGGCTGGTGGCTTTCTTCGGGTGTGTAATAACAAGTCCCTTATGTTCCTAACCTTTTTTGGTCACATGCAAACAGCTATGAATCTCATGGCACATTTATTTGTAGCCTATTAATCGAGGAAGCCTTGTGCAAATAAAAGCAGCATTTCAAAATAGTCTTGTCTGTAAAGTAAAACACACGAGTTTTCAGATTACTACAATACGCGGATGTGGGTGACTCGTAGGGCGTCTGCATGTCTATGGTTTTCTTTCATTGCACACAAACACAATGGCTTGGCATCTGCATTTTGATTAATGCAGTTGCAAAAGCATTCGTGTACTGAGATTTTAGTGCAGTTAAATATTCTGAAGTAAAGTTAACTTTGGACTTCCGCTACAATGTGCCATGTAGCAGTTGCCTTCACTGCAACACAATAAAAATAAATATGTAATAATTATTTATACCCATCAGTCTGGCTGTAGTCAAGCTGTTTTCACAGTTCTGTTTTACTTCCTCTATTTTGATAGAGATGACCAATAAAATATAACTGTTACAAAAGCAGTTTATTTGAGGAGCAGTTACAGTCATACGTGAAACTTTAGTTTGATAATTACAGCCCTGTGATGTCTCGTATTTGAAAGTCTTTTCTCTTGTGTGTATGAAACTTGCATTTTTGCACTCAAGCTCACGCACTAAAGACAGTGTTGATTGCCTTCCAGGTGATGTGTATATTGTGCCTCTTCGATGCATCACTCCTATCCTAGGAAGTCATGTGCTGAGGAATGCTGCTGCAAGGTTCAACATCGTTCACCTCTCAGCTAGAGTGCTTCTAAAGCAAAGAATCATTCTTTGGAAGAGTTGCATTGGATGTCTTCACAGGTGTGAAGTGCTGTACATATGGAGCAGGATTCTTTTCAAAGGCGATCACAAGTTGCACTGTGCGACACATTGCATGCATCCGCACTTAGCTGCAGGACTCACTGCCATAGTTTTCACCTGCAGTCATGCTATGATCAGTTTATTTTAACATTTTTTATGCTTCAAGTTTCATTGCACACAGCAAGAAAGCTGTTCAAGTCTGTGATTTTTGTGCTGCTCTTTTAAACAGGACGAAATGTTACTTTCAGTTTGTCACTAGAGTCTGTAATGACATGTGTGTTTGATGTGTAGACTAGGCGTTTCTCTAGTGCTGCAGTTGTTCACGTGACATGAAGCGTAGAAGAAACTTTTCTATTACCATCTGCAAATTGGCCGGATGTGTGCTTAAACACATGCTTTAACTCTACTGACCAGTTGCTAATTCTTAATGTACTGCATTGCTGTGTGCTCTCTTTGTGCAGAATGTGCATGTTGGTGTTTTAGTGCAGCGAAACAGAGGAAGTCACCAAAATGTTTTTCTCCTGCCAGCCAGAGCTTTGAACCAGTACTTCTCTCTGATTTCTGTTAAAGGTTTGTGCTCCATGACGTGATTACTGCTTCACTGAAATTTCTTGACATGCGCAAAACATTGGGATGTGTATGCAGTCCTTTATCACATCTTGCTCAGGGCGCAGTCTGATTTTGTAGGTAACTGTTCGTCGGATAGGAGGTCCCTAATGTGTCATCTGTGTGCTCACAGAGCAAAGCAAGCTTTGTCTCCTGACATTTCTTTGCCTCTGTGCCTGTTTTGTACTGTTGCTTTTAAATGCTTTGTGTAATAATACAGCAATCCACTAGTGTTCCTCTGAGGAAAAAGTGAGGCAACTCTTTCATGTTTGCCATCTGCCAAGCTTGTATGAATGAAAGATAATGCAGCTGTCTGCTAGTTCGACCAGTTTCGCTGTGTAAGGCCCTGCTTTTACCAACCTTGTTGCTGGCACTTAGATTCTTGTCTGTTGCTTATGCTGTTAGGCGAATTTGACAAAAATTCCAGACAATCTGTTCAACCTATGTTTCTTTGGTAAAACTGGGGCATCAATGGACGCATTGCTATTTTTGATTCAACACAGGAATCTACTGGATTTGGCACTTCGTGAAATGGGCATTATCAATGCGCACATATACCGCATGACACTTCTTTCACACATTGCAAGCTGTCTTGTTACCGGAGAAATCTGCCTCTGTGACCCTGATGTGTGCGGGATTTTACCACTTTTGCTGTGTGGCAGCAGCAATCGGCTCATTACTGTCATTGCCATCACATGTCCTGCAGCAGTCATGAAATTTTCTTTTGTATAAAAAACAAATGTGTTTGTTGTGATACTTTGCAGAAGGGAAGTTTGTTCTACAGCTGACTTGCTCCGAAATTTTGCTTGAGCTTCAAAGGAAAATTGAAAGCAAAGCAATTCTTTTTTTTAAAACAAGCTGATATTTCAGGGGGCTCAAATTTTGTGCAATATATCTTCCAGTGCACTCAATTTCCACTAACATATTGCAGTGTTCTCTGCCTTTGTATTACAGCTGATTTGTTTAGTCAATAAAATGCACGTTTCACTTATATCTATCCTGATCACCAGTTTATCGTCTACTTTACCCAGTACTCAGACCTTCCCTTGCGATTAACTGTGCCAGTGCCACCAATGTCTAATCCCACCTCTGTGTAAAATTATCTGTGCATGCGTGGCTGTGCTGATGGTCGGCAAAAAAGATGCAAATGACTAAATGCGTCAGAAGATTGCATTCAACCCTTTAGGGCACTTTGTACACAATTGCGTACATTGCGAACTCATTTTTCACGGGGTTTGCTTCAGTTGTCACTGATTTATTCATTTCAATCCCATTTAGCATCCATCGTCCTCTAAACAGGGTGCTTTTTATGGTTGCAGCACATATTTTTCTGGCAAAATACAACAGCATAGTAACTGCTCCAGTATGTATGTTTGTAAACAATACCTAGATCAAAAATAGGAAAGCTTGTTCTGCTTCGTATTTGGCATTTCTGTTTTGGTATTTAATGGTGCGCCAGCTGTCTTCAATTGTAATGAATTGCAGGGTTGTAGTCAAGTCTTCATTCATTCATTCATTTATTGTACCCTTAAAGGCCCTTTTCGGGCATTACATAAGGGGGGGGGGGGGGACAGTTGAAATACAAAGTAAAGAGAATAACAATGTTAATACAGTAAAATACAACACAATGCAAAAAGGATCTGGAATACACTGTGAAATGTTAAAATGCAGTTCTAATCAATACATGGTGGCGGATAGGCTAAATAGGGAATAGTAACAAGAAAAAATAAATGGTAAAAATCAAAGCATGAGGTTGTTTTTTTCATTTGATGTAATGTTCGATTAGTGCGTCTCTAAATTTACTAGCGTCACGCTTGTTTACGATGTGATCTGGTAACTGGTTCCAATTTTCTATTGCTGTAGGTAGAAATGATTTATTGAAGGCTATTGTAGAACCATGTAAACGCTGAACACTAAAGGAATTGAAGAGGCGACGCGATGTTCGGATGGGAGGTAGGAGTAATGAGTCACGGAGGTAAGGAAAGTTGTAATACAATTTATGAAAAAGGCAAAGTCGTGAGATTTTTTGACGGTTCTCAAGTGGTAGCAGATTGAGTGTTGATTTATTCCTGGTGATGCTGTAGTATCTGTCATAATTTGAGGTTATGTAACGTGCTGCGCGGTTCTGAATAGCTTCTAGGGTGTTAATTAAGTACGCCTGATGAGGGTTCCATATAGAAGATGCATATTCAAGTTTACTACGGATGAAGGTTTCATATGCCAATTTACGGACAGAAGGAGGAGCCAAGTATAGCGATCGTCTGATGAAGCCGAGTGATTTGGATGAATTGGCCGCTAATTTCAAGATGGGCTCGGACCAGGTTAAATTGCTGGAAATGATGACTCCGGGGTATCGGTAGGATTGCACGTTTGTTAATGTGTTTGAAAGCAATGAATAAGCGTAAGTGAGGCTGGAATGTTTGCGAGATACTTGCATGTATTGGCATTTTGAAATGTTTAGCGACATAAGCCACTCAGAGCACCATCGTTCAATTACGTTCAAGTCGTTCTGGAGTAATAATTGGTCCCTGTTAGTAGCAATGCGGCGATAAAGAATGCAATCATCTGCAAAGAGGCGAATTGTGGAAGAAATACCAGAGGGAAGATCATTAATGAAGATGAGGAAAAGAAGAGGGCCAAGGACCAACCCTTGTGGTACACCAGACAGCACTTTAGTAGGACCTGAACAATGGTTGTCTATTACCGTGTACTGAGAACGATCTATTAGAAAACAGTGTATCCATGCTACAATTAGAGGGTCAATGGACAGACCGGAAAGTTTAGACATGAGCCGATGGTGGGGTACGCGATCGAAAGCCTTAGAAAAGTCTAAAAAAAATGATGTCAGTTTGGAATGAAGAGTCCAGATTTAAAAGAAGATCAGTAGTCAATTCAAAAAGCTGAGTTTCGCTGGAGAGACCAGAGCGGAAACCATGCTGTGTAGTGAAAAAGAAAGAGTTATGATCGAGATGCGATGCGACTTGTGAGTATATTATGTGTTCGAGAAGTTTACAGGCAGTGCATGTCAAGGAAATGGGACGATATTGGAGGGGTCTGATCGGTTACCAGCCTTAAACACCGGCACAACTTTACTTATTTTGCAATCTTTAGGTAGTTCACCCGTTGATATAGACTGTTCAAAGATTACTTTCAGGAATTGACTGGAAATGTCCTTGGTACTTTTAAGTAATTTCGCGGGTATTCCATCAGCCCCAGGTGCGCTCGATGTTTTAAGATTGTCAATTAATTTTCTAATACCATCTGTTGTAATGCAAACTGGGGGCATCTGAGAAAAATTTGAGTCTGGAAATGTTGGTATGTTCAAGGGAGGTTCGTGGGTGAAAACTGACGAAAAATATGAATTCATGACGTCTGAACGGTGTTCAGTGGGAACAGATGATCCATCTTGGTTGACCAAGGTGATGCTTTGTGAACGACTGGTGCTTGGTGTCAGTAAGGTCCAAAACTTCTTCGGGTTTGTGTGAATAATATTCATCAGGTCCTGGTGGAAGAACTTTTTTTAGTGCTCCGTAACAAACCTATATATTGGTGAAGACATGCAAAGTATTTTTTCCATTTTGAAGGAAAATTCGTATTTTTTGCCTCACGGTAAAGGCGTTTTTTTCTTTGTGATAGCCTTCTTAGCGTGCTAGTGTACCACGGTCTTCGAGCATCACCACGTATACGAATGAGGGGAACGTACGTGTCAACGAGTGATAATAGTTTGTTTTTATAAAGTAGCCAGTTATCATCCACTGTTCGACTACATGGCGATAATCGGAAGTGCGAAAAGAACTGGCTCAGATCGATGTTGATCTTAGCGAAATCGGCTTTCTTGTAACTGCGGATGTATTTTATGGAAGGTTCACTGACGGGAATTGAAATCGAGAGATCGAAAAGCAACATTTTATGATCACTCAGGAAATCAACACATGACAATGACCGGATGAGTTCGGGATCTGAGGCAAAGATAAGGTCAACAATGTTTTTTCCACGGGTTGCTGTTTTAACTGTTTGGGTAAGGTTAAATGAGAGAGTCATATCCTCGAAGTGCAACACTCAGTGTTTTTGAAGCTTAAAGGGCCTTGAAAGGCTAAAACAAGGGTTTTCCTCACCTTGCAGAAGTTTACAGCATGATGGGTGCCTTGAATACTCCACTACATAGCTAAAAAGTGAACCCTGTGGCGTGAAGTCTTCACGTAGGGGTGTACATGCACCGTATCGTTGCAATTCCTACTGCTAACTTCGCCTTTTAGCTGTGTATTGTATGGTGCTGTGAGGATAATTTATTTCGTGTTGAACAATCTCCTGTGGTTTATTAATTATCATGAATACATTCTACGTGGTGCACAATTAAAAAACATACCGAAAGCCAGTGGCTACTGTCGCTGGCTAGATTGCTTTTTGTGCATCCTGGAGACTTTTATCTTAACAGTACCCTAACCAGAACACTACCGCTGTCTGTATTTTTGCCTCCCATATGTTGTCCTGTGAGCGACATCAGCATTGAATGTCTTGCCTATTTTCTGTCTAATCTTATGCTTTTGTTTTTCCTGCCATGTTCCTGCCTCTATTGCTGCAATATCTGGCTGTATTAAATTCGAAAAAGTAGTTACCAACGTTATGTGTTCCCCCACTCTTCTTTGTATGCCTCCGGGCCTTCAGAGTATGGAAATAAATTAATTTCCTCCTTGTCTGTAGTGCTCTTAAGTTTACTGTCATGATTTTGTTCTCCTTCAGCTCTTCGGCTCATGGTGCCACTTAGTTGTCTCTTTGAATACTGCGTGCAAGATCAACTGGAATGCTTGGCCCCAAAACACATGTTCGGGCTTTGTGTGACGTGCACTAGGCAATGAGTGTGCATACATGAACATTAAATTAAGTTTCTTGCATCATACAAATAAAGCTGCCGCGGTGGCTCAGTGGTTATGGTGGTTGGCTGCGGACCCGAAAGACGCAGGTTCAATCCCGGCCGCAGCGGTAGAGGCCCGTGTACTGTGCGATGCCAGTTCACGGCAAAGAACCCGAGGGGGTCGAAAGTATCGAGAGCTCTCTACTACAGCAACTCTCATAGCTTGATTCGCTTTGGGATCATAAACCCCATAAAACAAAGCAAATAAAGCAAGTATCTTGCACATTGCATGTGTCTTACTGTAATATGGTGTCCACCACCGATATTTACTCTCTACCTCTATGTTCCTCCCCTGCCCATTTGTGGAATAACAGCTGAAGGAACTTTTCCTTCTCCGACCTCTCCACCTTTTCTGTCATATATCTTTCTCTCTTACTTGGAAGCTTGCTGTACTGTACTTGATCAGGCATCTAAAGAAGCTGCTTGATTTTATGGTAGGTACATAACTGTTATTCTACAACGAAGAAACTTCAAGACGCTGCCTGACTCGTGTTGCTTGTGTGGACAGCAAGGGAGGTGAGGCGGCCTGTAAGTGCTCAAGAAAATAATTTTCCCCACCTCACAGAATGTTGTGCTTACTGGCATCGCACATATAGTGTAGCTGCTTCTGTGTGGTGGTCGTGAGTGTTACGCATTCACTTGAAGAAGTAGAAAAAATTTATGCCTTTCTAGGAAGGGAAAAACAAGCAAAATTGCTGACAGCATTTGTAATTTTTATGAAGTAATATATGTGCCACTTACATCACAAAAGTGCATGCGTGCAGGCTTACGAAGCAAAATATGAGTACATCACTGAATTTTGTGAGGGTACGCTCTATTCAAATTATGTTGTGTGTGTGTGGGGGGGGGGGGGGGGAGTTTTTGCTTTGTTTTATGCTGTTTGTTATTAATGCCAGAAAAGAATCCTTTTTTTTTCTCCGGCTTTGCACATTAAAGTTGATAATAAGGGATGCGCACTCGGTGCGTTCTCCTTGAAGAGATTTACTCCGATAGTCCGCGCTTTGCAGTTTCGTTTCGTGCGCGGGTGCATGCAAACATGACTAACAACAGAGTCTGGTGCAACGCGTTGCCTAAAATGTGCACATCGGCTTGCCTTGCCAAGCATGCATTTCAGCACTAAACACATCTTGAGGCCTTCGAAGCGCACACAGATACAACTCCGCTGCACCCCGCTCTCTGTTAAAGCCGATACGTAGCGATTAAAAGCTTTAGCACCCTTGCTGACCTAACGGTAGCTGACGCGGCGCCTAGGAAACAGTGGGTTTCCGCAGAGTTTACAACGCTAAGAAGTATGCGAGCGTTGTCCTCGGGAAGGGACTGCTGGCCTGCGCGGATTTAGGCGCCGCTTCGGGCGCCTTTTCAGCAGTGGCGGCACCACTCTAAAAATATAGCTCTCGTTGCTTCCTTTCCTGTCCCGGACGAGATGACTTTTCCCCCAGAAAACTGCCTTAGTCTCAGTTCCTGCATTCAACTGTGGCTGGTAAGCGAATGTGCGAAGCTGTCGTCGATCGTTATGAGGAGCAATCCCACAAAGGCATCATGCCGGCCAAAGCTTTCACTTTCCGCTCCCATTCGGCACGTACGCCATTACGAATACCCTGGCCCCGTTCCTGATGTTCGCCAGCTTCTCTGCGCAACAGTACGCACGCGTGTGCCGCCGCTCGTGACTCGCGGGTACGCCATCAGTTCACCTCGACTGCAAAGTCGTCTAGGCTGCGCCCTCGATCGCACCGCCGCATCGAACTCGATGAATCCTTTGACAACCGACGTGCGAGTCTTTCGCACTGAGTAGCCCCAGTCGGTCTGCCTATAGCTGCTGCCGGCCATCCGACATGATACTCAAGAGGCCGCAACATATTTCACTCCTTCGCACTGCCCCTCGACGCGTATGCACCGAAGATTGCAACGCAGAGGCTCAGCGCAAGCTCCCTGAGCGGCGTTCTGTTCCGTACTTGGCGCCAATAGTAGCAGACGATGGTATTTATTTCTAGATCAGTTATTACTTTTTTTTCTTCTTCATGTAATCAGACTCTGTGGGCAAGTCACCTGGCACCGCCTTGATGGTTACGTCACGCCTACGTCACAATTTGAACAAAATGGCTAATTGTCGAGAATAGGCCCCCAGGTTTAGCAGTAGTCGAACCGCAGCTAATTTTTGTCCTCAACAGGTGTAAAAATGTAAGGAGGAGGGGAAGTTGGTAAACGTATGAGTGGAGGTAGGCAAACCGCTCCATAAAGCCATAAACACGAAAACTAAACTGCTTGAGACGCATCACGAAGCAGGAGAGCAAGAAACTTGACCCCATTTCCGGCGTGGCACGGTCACCGCCGATAGATGGCGCTACGCTGTGTGCTCGCGCAAAACAGCCGCGACGCCAGCGCCGGGTGGAGACAACTTAAGCGACACCGACATATTGAATCACAACTGGCCTCTCCCATGTACCGCGAAATTCTCGAGTGGTAGCCCAGTGTAGCTCCCGCTGCAAAAGGCCGTTCAGGTTGAAGCTCTTTGAAGCGCGCCGAGAGCATGAACGGCGCCGTTACAGACGCTAGCGCCGCTGATACCGTGTGATACAATATGGCGGCAACGCTGAAGTTGTCTCCACTTCGGCGGCGCTGGCATCGAGCCACTCTATGATCGCGCCACGGTGTAAGAATACATTTAGGTGTTGACACTGCGCTCGGCGGCGCGACCAGAACTTGTTCGCCGCTCCCTGCGCTTCTCTCGAACGCTGACAGATGGCGCTACGCACCCGGGGCCCCTAGTCGCCGAGCTTCGGCAGCCGTAATGCAGATGCCACGGGATCTTTCGGTGCCGCTGCGTGTACGCGTGCTTTGTGAAGTGCGGCAAGACAACGAAGGATTGAAACTGCTGTCGACACCAAATAATTTTGGACTACTTCGTGTTTTTCTTGCTGAGACTGCATGAATGGGCGGAACAGCAGCGAGGACGCAGCCCTGTGCTGCTTCCGAGCTCGTTATCGAAATGCGTTCATAGCAAATTTTTTTTTCGTTCATCCGCACGACTGCTGTGAGCATAGTTAACTACACTGCCTCTTAAATATAAAAGGTCGGACTCAACGCGCCCACATTTGGCCTGAAGAGCCTACACGTACATTCAAACATTGCTTGGGCAGTGTATTGCGCCAATGCTGCGAGATGACCGCCGTGTTGAGAACATGGTTAACTTCGGCCACCTGGAGTTCTTTAATTTGCACAGAAACCTCAAGGACGTTTCCGCATTTCGCCTGCATCAGAAATACTTACTCCGCAGCCACGAATAGAACCCGCGCTCTTGTGCTGTATTGCAGAACGCCACTGCCGCTATACACGCGAACGCCGGGACCAAAACAAAAATCCAAGTGTGCATTTGCGGCTTTTTAATAGCAAGCGCAGTCCACAATTAGGTACGCGAAACGCAAATAGTTACTGGAAATGCCACTGGCGTTGTTTCTGCCAATCTTATCCCTCAGGTCGGCACCGACGATGCTGAGTGGTTGTCTCTAGCACTAGGCCCGAGAACGTAGGTGTAATACCGGCTGCGGTGGCCGCGAAACAACGCAAAAGGTGCCCGTGTGCTGTGTGATGTGAAGAATCCCATGTGGTCTAAGTTTGGAGCCCTCCATTGCGGCATCTATTAATGCCCATATGCCCCTTCGGGACATTAACAGCACAATTTGCTTTTTTTTTGCTCAAATGCGGCCTGAATAGCCATTCTGTTGAACAAACAAATTTATTACTACAAGTAGCCTCTCTGAGAGATGTGATTTCCTGTAGTCACTAGGTAACGCACAAAACACAGTGAATCACAACCTACTGGGCTACTTTCGTGTAATCAAGAGCCAAGACCGTGACTGCAATTGTGATGATCACTGCATTCGTTTATTTGGACGATACACTGAGCGAATCATCCTCTATCATCTAGGATGAGCACAGCTTGGCCTGTTTCTTTTTTTCTTGACACTGCTTTGTCATGACTGCATTGGTGTGCTTACAATGCTGCCTCATACGCATGCTGACGTAATAGTGGAGGAGCTGTGCGAGTACTTCTTCCTTGTGATCAGCACATGGGAATGTCATCGTGTATGTATCTATCACTCGGTCTATGGTGTCCCAGTACACCGTGTGGCAGTCTGCATAGTCAACAAAAAACCGCTCCGTATGCTTTAGAAGGTCAAATATGTTGACGTTAGGGTGGGTAAGACCCCCTCTGGTCTTCACATTTGTTAGAGCTGCTTCAGCAAAAGAATTATTTTTTACGCTGAAGGCTGACAAGCAAGCAGCGCAGCTGGTAACTCTTCGCATCTTTCTGCACAAAAAACCGGTGACATAATAAAGTATGCAGTCTGTAATTTGCCCTCCGTCTGATTTGTGTTTCCGAACGATATCTTCACATTCCCAGTCTTCTACTGAAACTAGATCGTCTAGCTTTTCTTTAATTTGATTGATGAATCCAGGGCATGATGCCACTTTGTCGTCTGTTCTAATGAGGGCCCTGAAATATGACGCATCCAGCAATGGTTCCTCACCCTCGACGACTTTGCAATTGCCATACTTCGGAGGTTTAAGGATACTGTAGATCGACAGCGTCTGGTAAAGCTGCATAAAGGTGGGCATCGAAGGGTGATCATTCTGGCTTCCTGCCAACCGTATTTTGCCAAAGAACCGCTCGATAGGATCTTGGTTCATTTTGTTGGTTAGGACATATTTGAAGTTGTGGCAATCAAGCAGCACCTCAAAAAGATCCAAAGTGGACTTCAATGTGACTCGAAGTCCCTCGCAAGTGCTCTTTGTCAAGAACATGTCTTTTATAATGTTGCCACTTTCCAGTTCTCTTTCCCAGCTGTCTAGCCAGTCAATTCCATGCTTGAGAATTGCGAGGTCTCGGCTGTTCCTTGTGATCCCTTCTGCTGGAAATCGCCTGTTCAGTGCATCAAACAAATTGTTTAAAAACAACGTGAATTCTTGAGTTTTCTCGCTGCCTATGAGTTTGCGGATACCTTGTTCCCGATAAAACTTAATACCCGCCGCCATGGAGCGGCTAAAGACTTGGGTGGCTAACTTCACACGCATCTTCTCACAGTTACTCGGGTATATGTGAGAGTGCGTTATTTTTGGGCAGACTTTTAGGCCCCCCGCGTTGGCAACGTCTTCCTTGTAGACTTCAGCATAGTACTCCCACTTGATCCACTGTCCTTCGTTTTTCAAGTATCGCTGCTGCTTAAGTCTATTTCTCACACACTTAAACAAGTGTGGAGTGTCAGAAAACGCAAAAACTTTTCTTTCAGGGTCAACTGGGTGCGTGAACGAGTTGCAGCTCTCCTTGAGGCTTCCATTAACACCTAGAATGTTCCACATGCTCCTGTTTGTTGACGCGCCATCACAGACAAACCCATGAATCTCTGCACCGGCTTCTTCGAGCATCACAATAGCTTGGAGAAGCAACTGAGCGAGAATGGAGCCTTTGGTTGCATTTTTTGCTGCGAACACCCCTATAGGTTGAGCGTAGCTATCGCCAAAAGGACAGAACATGAAAACGAGGGCGTGATCAGCGAGCTCATCAGCGTTTCCAGCGTCTGTTGCCAGCCCTACATATGTCATCGTGCGAGAATTGACACGTTTACTTTTTCTAACCTGCATTTCATCGAACATGATAATCCCATGTCGCTTGAAGTCGTCCATTTTTTCTATTTTCCTTTTCAGAGCAGAAAAGAACTTGCTGTCAAATCCCGACTTAAATCCCACCATAGAGACATACCGGCGTATTGTTCGGACTGACGGCAATGCGAGCACTTCGTTTTCCATCACGAACCTGTAGGCTGCTGGTGACCTGATATGAAGGAGCAAGCAAAGCAGGATCCAGCTGTCCGAGTATCGTCGTCCCTTCTTAGAACCAGTCTTGCCAGCAGCCACACATTCCTTTAACACAAGCTGCTGTGCCTCAGTAAGGTTCGCATCACGAGAAATGCGGTCAAGTGTTTCATCACTTAATTTATTTATTTATTTATTTATTTATTGATACTGCAGGCCAATAAACTGGCCCTAGCAGGAGGGGCAATACAGTAAAAAGTGTGACAATGCAAAACAACAATAAACACTAACGAAAAATAATGCTGGGTGTAGCAGTGTTACTCAATGAATACGCTCTGGCACCAGCACAATAACGAACAAAACATGAAGAGTGGCACATGTGAAATAACAAACAGGCGGGCAATTTTTACTCAGAACAACAGAACTGTTTCTGGGGGAAAAAAAAAAAAAGGCATCACAAAGTGAAGGAGTTAGGAAAACATAACAGATTGTGAACACTGGTTTTGTTTCAGTTAGTTTATGGAAGAAAGATGTTTTTCCAGCTCTTCTGCAAAGTTTTGTGACTGCAATACATCGACAGGTATAGAATTCCATTCATGTATAGTACGCGGAAAGAAACTATTCATATGGGATTTTGTTTTAGAAAATATTGGCGTAAGTGAAAGGTTATGTCTGTGTCTTGTCTGGCGTGAACTTAGAGGTTTTACGCAATGAGGCTGCTGAAGTGCGCTTTTTCCATTTATAATGTTATGTAAAAACTGGAGACGACTTATCTTCCGCCTGTTTTCCAGCGTACTGATTTTATTTGCAAGCATTATTAAAGACGGAGAATCCTCTCTTTTATATTTACCAAAGATGAATCTGATAGCCTTCCTTTGAACACGCTCTAAATTCATTATATTCTTTTTAGTATGAGGATCCCATACAACTGCTGCATACTCCAGTTTGGAACGGACAAATGTGTTGTATGCTAACATTTTGGTATTTGCAGGTGCATTTCTAAGTTTCCTTTTCAAGAACCACAATTTGCGCAATGCTGCTGAACATGTAATGGAAATATGGTTTGACCAAGAGAGTTTACTGTTGAATGTGAGACCCAAATACTTGTATTTATCAACCTCAGATATTATTGTGTTGTTAAGTACATAAGAAAATACACTAGGTTCTTTTTTCCGTGTGACTCGCAGCAAAACTGTTTTGTTTACATTGATTTCCATGCACCAAAGTTCACACCAATCACGGATAGCATTAACTGATTCCTGTAAGTAATTGCTGTCGTTCCTGGAAACAATTTTTCTAAAAATGACACAGTCATCCGCAAATAAATTAACATGGACATCATCAGGAATTACGTCGACTATATCATTAATATAGATCAAAAATAAAAGTGGTCCTAATACGCTGCCTTGCGGTACACCAGAAGTTACCTGACAGATATTGGAAGTACATTTGTTTATTTCAACAAATTGCTGTCTATGGCGGAGGTAGGCCTGGATCCATGTTATAATATTTGTAGGAAGACCAATGCGCTCTAGTTTGTGGAGTAATTTTCCATGGGGAACCTTATCGAATGCTTTACTAAAATCAAAAAAGAGCATATCGACTTGCCCGGACGTGTCAAGCACCTGAGAGATTTCATGAACAACTGACACAAGTTGAGTTGTTGTCGACAGTCCCTTTCGAAACCCATGTTGAAATGGAGAGAGGACATTATGGTCTGTCAAAAACTGACGAATAAAGCCTGCGACAATGTGCTCTAATAATTTGCTGCAAGTGGTCGTTATAGAAATGGGACGATAATTCGATACTGTAAGATGGTCACCCTTTTTATGAATTGGAACAACTCTTGCGGTACGCCAGTCAGATGGTATTTCTCCTAATTGTAATGATAATTTGAAAAAGTCAGTTAAAAAAACGCATATCTGTTCCGCATACCTTCGTAAAAAAGCATTTGGTATATTATCCGGCCCGGCAGATTTCCTGACATCAATTTTTAAGAGCATATCCAAAACACCTTGCCTGGAAATCACAATGTCATGTACAAAAGACCTATCATTGTTATGATGTTCAAATTCATCCAGGTCAGAAAACACACTCCAAAAATAATCATTGAAGTGTTCGGCAATACTGGAAGCGTCTTCAATTATTTCATCATTAACCTTAATTTTATGAATTGCCTGTTTAGATTGACCTAAAAAACGCCAAAACTTCTGTGGGGCATGTGAAATAAAATCAACAAGATCATGACTGAAAAACTTATCTCGGGCTGCTTTCACTTTTGTTAGTAATTCAGTTTTCAATTTTTTGGAAGACAAACTCTGCCTGCTATGTTTCTTCATTCGCTTTAGTTTTCGCTTAGTTTGAATAATATCTCTGTTTATCCACGGGTTTGATGGAGGTTTCTTGACACTTCTCAGTGGAATGAATCTGTTAATGCAATAAGAGGCTATGTCCCTGAACTTTTGCCATGAAAGCTCGACATCATCATGGACAACATTTAGGTATAGGTCTAAGTAATCGATGATTGATGTATCATCTGCTTTAGCATAGTCCCTAACCTTAAATCGTTCGCGTTGTTTTCTTCTATTCACGTTGATTGTTGATGAAAAAGAAATTAATTTGTGGTCTGAAATGCCTGCATCAATTTCAGCGGTTCCTTCATGGAAAATTTCACTGAGGAATAAGAGGTCTAGAATATTGTCTCCTCTGGTAGAAACAGTAATAACCTGTTCAAGACTAAAAGTTAGCATCATATCAATGAGTATATCACAGGAAGGACTGTGCCCATAGCTCCAGTTATTCCATTTTATTTGAGGAGGATTAAAATCACCCGTTATAATTAAGTTTTTTCCTCTGAATTTCAAAAGGTGATCATATAATTTCTGCATAAAGTGATCATCAGCATTTGGTGCGCGGTACACAGAACATAGTATGAATGAAAAACCCCAGACAGAGACATTCAAAAACAAGCTTTCGTGGTTATCAATCTGATCTAGTTCTCCTATATCAACACTATTTTTTGCTATAACTGCGACGCCACCACCTCGGGAGAATCTATCTCTTCTAAACAGTTGGTAACCTGGCGAAATTATTTCATCATCCTGCACCCCGTCATGCAACCAGGTTTCAGAAATAACGCATATATGAGGATCGTATACTAATAAAAGATCTTGCAGTCTGTCTATTTTGTTGACAATGCTTTGGGCATTTAGTGAAAGCAGCCGAAACTGGAAAGACCGTGATTGCTATTCTGCCTGCTCTAGTCTCATTTCTGTGTCATCCCTTTTTGCAACTAGTTTCCGTGTGTTGTGTACGTCGTCCCAAATGTACAAGTCGCCGCCAACGCGAATCTTATCATGAACAAGCCAGACCTTTCTGCCGCTATCTTTTTCTTCTTTCGCGCTGTTCCAAAGTAGTCGGCGCTTGCGCAGCGTGTCTGCGCAGTAATCATTTTGCAAGGATATTCCTGATCCTTTCAGTTTGTGAGCATTCTTCATGAGGGCTTGTTTTTCAGTGTAATCCTGGAAAAACGCGATGACGGGCCTTCCTGTGGGTCTCTTCCCGAGTCTGTGAATTCTCGCTACTGAAACACAATCTACCCCCACCTTATTCTTGAAGACGTCTTCAATAACCTTCTCCCGTAGCGTTGTTTCCGTTTCATTAGGATCTTCTGTAATCCCAAAAACAATCAAATTCGAACGGCGGCTGCGGTTTTCCAAATCAACCAGTTTTTCATGGTGAAGTTTAAGTAGGTCATGCGCTGCGGTTGCAACTGCATATGTTTCTTCATTTTCATGGGTCTTTGCTCGAACCTCGGTCATACTGCATTCCAAGCTGATTAAGCGCTGTTCGAAACAGTGTATTGCTGTCTCCGTGGATTCAAGGCGTTCTTTCAATGAAGCGATGTCAGCTCTAATTGCTTGCTGGCCACTCAATATAGACTCGAACATTTCATCAACAGTCGGTCCCGGATTTTCTTCAATGTCCCCACAAACGAGAAGCTTACACGAATTTAAACACTCATAGGCAATACTCAAGCACAGATGTGGGCGCGGCAGTACAACAAGAAAACGATCATCACTGCGTATTGTGCTGTTGTAACTAACCTGTACAAGAAGAATCGGACGCATAGTCAGCGTTGTGCACCCAAGGCTTTCGCCGCGCCCACTGGTAAGTCCATCGTGCGGTGCTGTCTTTATAGCAGTGTAGGCTGGTGACGTCAGGAACCCGTGACTTGAAAACACTGCATCATCCGTTTTCGGAAAGAGGCACGAAACTGCATCGTCGATATGGCTTGATGTCACTGTTGTAAACGGCTTGGCTGAAGGCGCAACAAGGAGGCTGGCAGTTGGCAGGAACAAAGCCTGTACAAGAAGAATCGGACGCATAGTCAGCGTTGTGCACCCAAGGCTTTCGCCGCGCCCACTGGTAAGTCCATCGTGCGGTGCTGTCTTTATAGCAGTTGAGGCTGGTGACGTCAGGAACCCGTGACTTGAAAACACTGCATCATCCGTTTTCGGAAAGAGGCACGAAACTGCATCGTCGATATGGCTTGATGTCACTGTTGTAAACGGCTTGGCTGAAGGCGCAACAAGGAGGCTGGCAGTTGGCAGGAACAAAGCCTGTACAAGAAGAATCGGACGCATAGTCAGCGTTGTGCACCCAAGGCTTTCGCCGCGCCCACATTGTTTAAGCTTGGCTTTGCATTTGCTCAGTTCCGCCTCAAGCTTTTTTTTTCCTTTTAGAAATCGCACTTTGGACCTGTAGCAGGAAATTCTTGCCTTCCGCAAAAGGTCAATGCGGGCTTTTTTGGAAGGGCTGCTTAAAAGACGAATGTGCTTCATTTCTCCTCTCTTCTTCATACGGGAGTAATGTATCCGGAGTGTGTCTTTCAATCTTTCGTAACGGTCGCAACTTGCTTGTTCAGAAAATAACATGCAGTTTCTGTGCCGCCGCACGCCACATGCGTCGATATATGCACACTCGGGTTGGATGTTGTGGTACATCTCGCCACCGGGGCCACCAGCGCATACGTGCAGGTTGTGAAACTTGTGAATCACACTCTCCAAGTCGCTTAGGCCGCATGGAACAACATCGCCGCTTATGGCGTTGACAGTTATAGGGTGACCATAAATGAAGGCACGCAGTGACAGCATTCCGCTGGATGAAACTGTAGCATCTAATGACTTCCTCAGGAAAGGTGCCTGGTCGCGTTTCTTCGCCAAAGCCACTTCCGGGAAGACTACAGCCTCCACACCAAAGCTATCAACAACTTGTGTTGCCCACGAGGTTCCTGGAAGTTGAATGCTGGATACATAACTCGAGAGACATGAAAATGTGAGCGGTTCCTTTTCATCTTGGCCGCTGACAGACACTCCCTCGTGACTTTCCTCGACTAATCCGAGGCTGCTGCATGCTGCCTATGGTGCTTCAGTCTGGACGTGACACAATCCATCTGGACCACCCTGATGTGGACTCGTGCGGTTGTCCTGACGAAAAATGAGAGAAATTATATCAGTGGAAATGGATTTAAGGTATTGTTATAAAACATATGCTACTATCAAAAGCAGCCAAACCCAAAAAGCTACAGGCAAAAGTTTCGCGGACTGCTTCAAAAGCTAAGGGCTTAATCATGCTGTATGTTAACAACAGCTAAATTATTTAATGTCCTGGGCTGGGCAGTTACTATTAACCTGTATTGCAAGCAACTGTATCTCGTTATCCAGGGGCACCTATAGGTATCTATGGCATGCCGGGAGGACCGATACGGTTAGCAGAAAGTTATGTACAGGGAACACTAAGCACCTAGAATATTAAGTACCCGGAGCAGTGCAGAAGAGAACAAACCTTAACGTCATGAACGCCAAGGAAGACGGAGGTGGCACTTGAGGAGGTGCCTCCAAGTTCCATGGTGGGAGAAGGGCACGTTCCTTGATCACTCCACTCACATGTCTGCAGTTTCTTCTGAGGGCTCGATGATGGATCGGTGCCTTTGTTTTTCACAGACCGTCCCAACGGGCAGTGCGACAGCGGCGGGAGCGGGCCGCTTGCTTGACTGATCGCCACACGTGGCCGTAGACTGTCGTTTTCTAGGAGGCTTTCTTGACCTTGTCGGTTTTGTCAGATATTTCGGACACCCGGAAAAAATACTGGGCACAGCATTCGCCGACAGCACCGGGATCTTCTTCGGTACATTTAAAAGTACCTTGCCATTGACCTCGGCATAGTACGATTTTGATATCATATGCTCGGGAAAGTGCTTCGCGCAGACGTGGTCGCTCGGTTGCAATATCCTATCTGCTCTGGGAATTGCCCGGCGCCAAAGTTCTAAGCGAGCAGGCTCCGACGGAGCTTTTGAAAAGTGAAACTTGATCCGGACAACTCCGGTAGCCCGAACTGCAGTTGGGTACGAAGCACTTCTTACCCATAATTGCGTCTAGCAGACTTCTGGACCCGGCTGAAGTTGACAGGTGTGTCACAGCAACAAACAACAGATCACAGACACAATGCACATAGGCCGCGACGACCGTCCATGGCGTCGGCCCGCGCCACCATGTGCGTTTCCACAACTGTCAATCCGGCTTGTGCCAAACCGCGACACAAAAAGCTAGTTCTAGCAAAATTTGCTCGTCCACGATGGAAGCTGACGACGTGGAAGCTGAGATCGTGGTGTTCACAGCTTGTGATGCACTCTCTCAGCCCAAAACATCGACCAACGCAGCCTAAAAGGGCACCTAAAGCAGGGCACGCCGGAGAAGGGAATATACGGCTCTGGGCACGCCGCTTGCCGCACCGAAAGCGAAGGATGGATGGATGGATGGATACGGCTGAACCCTTTACATCGGGCGGTGGCTCAAGCCACCTAGCCATGTCTTGTGAAATTTTACTCCTGTCTTGCTTTTAGCCACCAATCAGATAACCTTCGCTTGGTTACTTCTAACCACTTAAAATCCACTTTCCCTTCACTATCCCTAAACCCCAATGCCTTGGGTAAATCAGCCCCGCTGCCTTCCACTGTAGGGTGAAGCCCTTTACTTGAAAAGTATCAAGTGTTCAGCCGTTTCCTCCTCCTCTCCGCACGCAATGCACAAAGTGTCTATCTCCTGGTACCTGACTCTATACTTCTTAGTCCGCAAAACTCCAGTCCTGGCCTCAAACAACAAAGAACTTCCCCTACAATTATCATAGATATTTTCTTTGACAATTTCCTGTTTAAAGGTCCGGTATGTTTCTAGTGCCGATTTCGTCAGCATCCCTGTTTTCCACAAAGCTCTCTCTGTTCCTCTGCTCCGCAGCGCCCCCGCGCCGCTGCGGTCGGCGCATGTACTAGAGGGCGAACACAATCTGTGCGCGCTCTCCGCCGCGGTGGGCGGCCAGTGTCAACACCTAAATATATTCTTACACCGTGGCTCGCGCTAAAAACGGCATCCGCCGCCGGAATCGAAGCCGCGACCTTGGGATACGGAGCCGAACGCCAAAGCTACTGAGTTGCCATGGCGGGAGTGCTCGGCGTGTTGTTTTTTCCCCGCGAACAATAAATAAAGTGCCGACTAATCCCGCTGTGTGAGTGCTTTTACCCACCTTTCTCTAAAGTGGAATATTACTAGTTATAGATTCTGAGTACAGTATGGCGGAACAAGTGCTTAACACGAGAGACGACTGCGTCAGCGTGCGTTCAAGGAGCGCGTTAAAGCAATAGCTTTAAGGCTCACGTTCAGCGGAAAAGGCAGCGATGGCGTAGTGTCAGTGCCCCAACAGAAGGTGCGCAAGCAATACAAAGTTTCCTCAGTGGGGAACCTGCGTCTGGGTGGAACGCTCCTTTGTGCCTGTTATTGTGTACGTAGTGCAGCGGGAACTAATCAATACCTGTGTATATAGAAGCAACAATACGTGAGTTTACTGCTGTGTGAAAGAATTCAAAGAATATGTAAATTATGATAAATATTTGAATGTGAATAAATAGTGACTGTGTGTGAAGAGAAACCTCTGAAGTAAGTATTTAACGCTATCCCTTGTTACCCTTATAGGCGCACAATAATTGTCTCCCTATGTTATTTTTTTTACAGGAAGCAATGAGGCTGAAAGTCTTGCTTAGAAGCCGAGGTGTATTGTATCGAAGCGCGAAGGGAACAAGGACAGAGGCTAAGGACACGCCAGCGCTGCATTAGTCCGGGTGTCGTTGCGCTACTCAATGAGGTCGTGAAGTATTGGTCTATGAGCGGTGTTGTGCGGTATGTGTCATACCGTTGGTAGAATCCGATAAGCGGAAGGTTGATGGGGCAACTCGGTTATTGTGCTGAGAAGTGTAGAAGTGAAAAATGTCCTCAAATCCATAAGTAGTCTTGTCTTCCTGCGCCTGATTTACCGTCCTTGCGGCATTTCTGCGAAGAGCTGGTGCCCCTCTCCTTGGGAGGATGCTCGGCCGGGATGTATGGCAGCACGCCGCCGCCCGGTGTCATCGCGTCGCCGCCACCGCCCGGTGCCATTGCGTCGCCGGCCCCCAATGTCATAGCGCCGTTGCCCTCCGATGCTTCCCGACGCAGCTTCCGACGCAGCTTTCGCAGATCGTCGTGATTGCGAATCGCAAGCTGGATGTGGCAGGGCATGATACGAGTCTTGGCGTTGTCTCGCGCCCCGTTGCTCGCTAGCTGCAGCAGTTCTGCCGTTAGGTACTCGAGTACCGCTGCCATGTAGACAGCAGCAGTAGAGCCAATACGCTCGGCGTACTTCCCATTGCACATCAGCCGGTGAATGCGGCCCACCGGAAGCCGCAAACCCGCCCGCGCAGAGCGGGACATTGCTGTCGGTTCCGCAGACGACTCGGCCTAGAATTCCAGGCTCGCCATGGCAGCAATGCACGTAGGGGTTGGAGTGCTGCTGGAAGGAAAAGTTAAATAGGCGAAGTTGGTTTTCGTTTCACAGAGTTTCATGTTCCAAAGCGGCTCAGGCTATGAGGGACGCCGTAGTGAAGGGCTCCGGAAATATAGATCACCTGAGGTTATTTAACGTGCACTGACATACTATAGTATACGGGTCTCTAGCATTCTGCCTCCATCAAAGTGCGACCGCCACGGTCGGGATCGATTCCGCATCTATCGGGTCAGCAGCCGAGAATCGTAACTACACAGCCACCGCGACGGTCCGAATGGCCGAAGTTCAGGAGCTACGAAGCGCTCTTGGCCCAAACTAGCAACCGATGACCCCTGTACAAGTGTCGAACGCGCCAATATGCGCCACTCTTAGCCGATTTTTTAGCCGTAAACGTCTCTGGAAGCAGTTCCATTCGTACTCTCATTGGGATGAAAAAAAATGTATCTCGCCATCGGGAGTAGATCTAAGCATGAAATCTACTGAATAAAGGCGTACCGAAATCCTCATCGAGAGTAGATCTAAGTATCAAATCCACTGATTAAAGGCGTACCGAAATCCTCATCTGGAGTGGATGTAAGCATGGAATCCACTGAATAAAGGCGTGCCGTAATCTAAGACTGCTCATAGATACTGATAGCCACAAACAACCTAATCTCGGGAGCGTCTCTCAGGCACTTCGCTCCGCTCGATAGCGTGGTCCACCACGGGGCCACGAAGACGCCGTCTTCGGCGCATGCGCTGCTATAGCGGCAGGGCAGCACGTAGC
The DNA here is from genome assembly GCF_052857255.1 of Amblyomma americanum. NCBI lineage: Eukaryota > Metazoa > Arthropoda > Arachnida > Ixodida > Ixodidae > Amblyomma > Amblyomma americanum. The sequence continues at coordinate 232,545,075 of NC_135497.1, forward strand.
ACCAGGCGGAGTGAATGCTTCGCCAAAGTTTGTTGACGTTCGCCTCCGTGTTTTACTCCGTACAGGCGTCAAGAAAACACGCGGAGCGTCGACAACGGCAGCTAAAAGCATTTCATGCTTAGTGATGAAAGCAGGCCTGTTGAAGAAAGATGTTCTGTGAAAATTTCAACGAATAAGTGAAACAAAGAAAGACGCTTGGTTTTCCTTTTGGATTGCATTAAAACACCACTAATGCCTCAAATATTGCGTTAATAATAATAATAATAATAATTGGTTTTTTGGGGAAAAGAAATGGCGCAGTATCTGTCTCATATATCGTTGGACACCTGAACCACGCCGTAAGGGAAGGGGTAAAGGAGGGAGTGAAAGAAGAAAGGAAGAAAAAGTGCCGTAGTGAAGGGCTCCGGAATAATTTCGACCACCTGGGGATCTTTAACGTGCACTGACATCGCACAGCACACAAATAATGCGTTAAATATTGGTTTTTGAGTAAATGAAAGGCGTAGTAACTGTCTCGCTTCTAAGAATGTGGGCACCTCATCTGCGCCACGAGGGAAGGCAGGAAGCTTGTAGTGAAAGAAGAATGAGGTGCTGTAACGGAGCGTTCCGGAATATCTTCGGCTATCTGGGGATCGTTAACGTGCGCTGACATCGGATAGCAGAGGTGCGCCTTTAGTGCTGCACCTCCATCGAAACGCGGCCGGGTGGAAGCTGGATACTCCGGCTCAGTAGCTGAGTGCTGTACCGACTGAGCCACTGCGGTGGGTAGCACCAATGCTTCAGCTAAGCGGAGCTTGGTACCGTGCCTAAATTAAGCGTTATCTTACCAGGAGGTGCCTTGGAAGGGTCCGAGTGAGCGGATGTTCTGCAGCGCTAGCCAAGCTGCGGAATGCGCTTGTCGACAATAGCCGGTGCGCAGCGCTTGCAGCGGGTGTTAATGGCCGATTAAGAAGCCATGTGGGTGGCAGACAGCTTTGTGAGGTGATCAAACGGCTTAGGTTGTTGTTGTTGTTGTAGTACCGCTTACGTTCCGCCAGTAGATGATTCTTGAAACCGAACGTGGGCGTCCTCTTCGTTTTCGTGTGCATTTTGTTATCGCCAGGCATATCTGTTTTTTGGCACTCAAGCGTGAGCCACAGCTGGTACCGGAAAATTAGTGGCAGAGAGCCAAAAGATGCTTACGCATTGGATCATTGTTGTGATCGGCCGACACCTTTGCTGCCGTTGGCCAGGCTACAAGGATCTCCGAAGTGAAAGTATCGCCCAGACCCGAACCATTTTAACACGACAGCGTTAAGGAGCTCGCATCGCAGAAAAGCAGTGTCGACGTGGTTGGACGTTGTAGCACGAGCACCTCCAAATAAAAAAAAAACTTTTGGCGATACGGGGAATCGAACCTCGGTCCTTCAGATTGCGAGGCTAGCACGCAAACACGCTACGCAGGCTCTTTTTTGTTTATTGCCTGAAATTAGTGCGGAAAAGAAAAATCTAAGCATGCTTACGCCACAAAATATCAAGCCACGACCCCACCTTCCAAAACATCAAAAGTCTGGGAGGTCCACACATGCATCCAGATAGGGGAGCCAGCTAGGCGGCTCCTCAAGGGCAGCATATACACCCCGCACCAAAGCGCTTTGCTGACGAAACAAAGATTTCGACGACCACGGTGATTCACCATAGCGGTCCATCATGCGGCTCTTCCAGAGACTAAATGGTCCCAGCAACATAAATAGATCACATAGCACAACAAACGCTTTGTTTTTTCCGGAGGCAAAAAACGGATACTGTAGGGTTTGTTCCTAATTGTTTGTTGTAATAGGTCCCAGAAGAACATAGCATCAATGCACAGAATAAAACAACTCTCAATTGTCGCTGGTGCACTGCACAGGCGGCAATTCACCGTACATGGCACAAACATCTCCTTAGCATGAGGTCATGCCTCGACAGGCAGCGGGGATGTGTGCAGTTTAAAGAAGAAGGCTTTTGTAGCAGAAGAAATGCACATTCGTCTAACACTTTTTAGAACACTGGTGTCAAGGAACTCCAGAAAAGGTTGCCAATACAACGGTACAGGAAACAAATACTATAAGGTCTTGAGTCATCTTCCTTCTGTAGAGGCTATACAGGTAGTCTAAAGGAAAGCGCACAGTGAGGAAATTGCAGGTGCCAACTACTTCCTTAATGAATCCCCATGAAGGTCCCTCACGAGTGTGTCCAGTTGGGGCGAACAGGAAAGAGAAATGAGCGCCGAGACCCCTAATAAGCACAGCTACTAAAAAAGGATGGTTTGTCGATCTGGAAAAGAAAAAAAACGCAAAACAAGCTGATGCAAGAATAAGTGAACAAGGCCTATTCCACCAGTCTCTAGAGAAAGAAACAGGTTATCGCGACGCATGGATTCCCATTGCCTACTTGCCTATGTGCTGTAGGTTCCCCACTGTGCAAGGAAGAACGTGCAGGTGATGCACCGAATGTTTGCTACCTTTGTATGACGATACGAAGGCTCGCTGGTTCGAACTGTATTAAAGCGCCCTAGGGAATGTGTTGTGGTCTTTGACTTCATGATGTGTCTGTGTACTGATGCGTACATGAGTAATACCCTGACATCGCTGCAACACGCTGCCGCCTTCCACTCTTAAACGCGAATCTTAAGCGTCCCCCAACCTTTTTTTGCGCGCGCGATCGATGCACTTCAAGTTCGGCTCCTGATTTGCTGGTGCCATGGGTAGCTTCTATTTTTGCGCCAAAAATTGAGATACAGCTAGTGCCATGGTCTGCACACACACGGCTTCAGTTGCAATCGGCGCTGGCATCGAGCCACTCTATGCTCGCGCTAAAAACGGCATCCGCCGCCGGAATCGAAGCCGCTACCTTGGGATACGGAGCCGAACGCCAAAGCTACTGAGTTGCCATGGCGGGAGTACTCGGCGTGTTGTTTTTTCCCGGCGAACAATAAATAAAGTGCCCACTAATCCCGCTGTGTGAGTGCTTTCACCAACCTTTCTTTAAAGTGGAATATTACTAGTTATAGATTCTGAGTACAGTATGGCGGAACAAGTGCTTAACACGAGAGACGACTGCGTCAGCGTGCGTTCAAGGAGCGCGTTAAAGCAATAGCTTTAAGGCTCCCGTTCAGCGGAAAAGGCAGCGATGGCGTAGTGTCAGTGCCCCAACAGAAGGTGCGCAAGCAATACAAAGTTTCCTCAGTGGGGATCCTGCGTCTGGGTGGAAAGCTTCTTTGTGCCTCTTATTGTGTACGTAGTGCAGCGGGAACTAATCATTACCTGTGTATATAGAAGCAACAATACGTGAGTTGACTGCTGTGTGGAAGAATTCAATGAATATGGAAATTATGATAAATATTTGAATGTGAATAAATAGGGACTATGCGGGAAGAGAAACCTCTGAAGTAAGTATTCAACGTAATCCCTTCTTACCCTTATAGGCGAAGAATAATTGTCTCTCTATGTCATTTTTTTTTACAGGAAACAATGAGGCTGAAAGTCTTGCTTAGAAGCCGAGGTGTATTGTATCGAAGCGCGAAGGGAACAAGGACAGAGGCGAAGGACACGCCAGCGCTCTATTAGTCCGGGTGTTGTTGCGCTACTTAATGAGGTCGTGAAGTATTGGTCTATGAGCGGTGTTGTGCGGTATGTGTGATACTGCTGGCAGAATCCGATAAGCGGAAGGTTGATGGGGCAACTCGTTTATTGTGCTGATAAGTGTAGAAGTGCAAAATGTTCTCAAATCCATTACTAGCCTTGGCTTCCTGCTCCTGGTTTACCGTCCTTGTGGCCGTTCTACGAAGAGCTGGCGCCACTCTCCTTGGGAGGATGCTCGGTCGGGATGTACGGCAGCACGCCGCCGCCCGATGCCGTCGCGTCGCCGCCACCGCCCGATGTCGTCGCGTCGCCGCCACCGCCCGGTGTCATCGCGTCGCCGCCACCGCCCGGTGTCATCGCGTCGCCGCCACCGCCCGGTGTCATCGTGTCGCCGCCACCGCCCGGTGTTATAGCGTCGCCGCTCGGTGCCATAGCGCCGTCACGCTGCGATGCTTTCAGACGCATCTTTCGACGGAGCTTCCGACGCAGCCTTCTCAGATCGTGACTGCGAATCGCAAGCTGGATGTGGCAGGGCATGATAAGAGTCTTGGCGTTGTCTCGCGCCCCGTTGTCTCTCGCCCCGTTGCTCGCTAGCTGCAGCAGTTCTGCCGTTAGGTACTCGAGTACCGCTGCCATGTAGACAGCGGCAGTAGAGCCAATACGCTCGGCGTACTTCCCATTGCACATCAGACGGTGAATGCGGCCCACCGGAAGCCGCAAACCCGCCCGCGCAGAGCGGGACATTGCTGTCGGTTCCGCAGACGACTCGGCCTTGAATTCCAGGCTGGCCATGGCAGGAATGTGCGTTGGGGTTGGAGTGCTGCTGGAAGGAAAGGTCAAATAGGCGAAGTTGGTTTTCGTTTCATAGAGTTTCAAGTTCCAAAGCGACTCAGACTATTAGGGACGCCGTAGTGAAGGGCTTCGGAAATAGAGACCACTTGAGGTTATTTAACATGCACTGACATCATACAGTAGACCGGTCTCTAACATTCTGCCTCCATTGAAATGCGGCCGCGACGGTCGGGATCGATTCCGCATCTTTCGATTCAGCAGCCGAGCATCGTAACCACACAACGACCCCGACGGTTCGAATGGCCGAAGTTTAGGAGCCACGAAGCGCTGTTGGCCCAAACTAGGAACCAATGACCCCTGTACAAGTGTCGAACGCGCCAATATGCGCCAGTCTTAGCCGATTGTTTTTAGCAGTAAATGCGCTCTGGAAGTAGTTTCATTCGTACTCACATTGGGATGAAGAAAAAGGCTATCTCGTCGTCGGGAGTAGATCTAAGCATGAAATCCACTGAATCCACGTCACCTACGCATTCACAAGGTTGTAGGAGAAACGCGGCACTGAAACTATATACCGTCGGCGTTCATTGTGTTCACTGCCGTTGTTTGTTGACAGCGTTCTAGACTCCGATGATTTTGAGGAAAGGAAGGCGCATAACTGGCTCCCTGGGGCAGTGGACGCCTCAATCGCGATTTGAGGTTCGTGGCGGTGGGGAGAGAGAGATGCGGCCTGTATGCATTAGCACTTACGACGCTGGGGCAGACGCGCGGCTCTGTAGCAATAGTTCACAGCGTTCACTGGGTGAGTAACCTCTCGGGATCAACCATCAACTGCCACCTGCCAGGGTGGGCGCGCTGCCAATCCAGTGTCCGGAATGCGCTCAACGTTACAGACACCAAGCCGCGTCTATAGTTGCCCGATACACCACGGCTTTCGCTATCTAACCATGTTTAGCAGTAGTTGAACCGCAGCAAATTTTTTGTCCACCACAGGTGTTAAAATGCCAGGAGGAAGGGAAGTTGGTGAACGTATGAGAGGAAGTAGGCAATCCACTCCATACAGCCATAAACACGAAAACTAAACTGCTTGAGACGCATCGCGAAGCAGGAGAGCAAGAAACGTGACCCCATTTCCAGCGTCCCACGGTCACCGCCGAGAGATGGCGCTACGCTGTGTGGTCGCGTTAAAACGGCATCCGCCGCCGGAATCGAAGCCGCGACCTTGGGATACGAAGCCGAACGCCAAAGCTACTGAGTTGCCATGGCGGGAGTGGTCGGCGCGTTTTTTTTTTTGCGCGAACAATAATTAAAGTGCCGACTAAACCCGCTGTGTGAGTGCTTTCACCTACCTTTCTCTAAGGAGGAATATTACTAGTTATAGATTCTGAGTGCAGTATGGCGGAACAAGTGCTTAACACGAGAGACGACTGCGTCAGCGTGCGTTCAAGGAGCGCGTTAAAGCAATAGCTCTAAGGCTCCCGTTCAGCGGAAAAGGCAGCGATGGCGTAGTGTCAGTGCCCCAACAGAAGGTGCGCAAGCAATACAAAGTTTCCTCAGTGGGGAACCTGCGTCTGGGTGGAACGCTCCTTTGGGCCTGTTATTGTGTGCGTAGTGCAGCGGGAACTAATCAATACCTGTGTACATAGAAGCAACAATACGTGAGTTGACTGCTGTGTGGAAGAATTCAAAGACAAGAATATGGAAATTATGATAAATATTTGAATGTGAATAAATAGTGACTGTGTGGGAAGAGAAACCTCTGAAGTCAGTATTTAACGCTTTCCTTTGTTACCCTTATAGGCGCACAATAATTGTCTCCCTATGTTTTTTTTTTTTTACAGGAAGCAATGAGGCTGAAAGTCTTGCTTATAACCCGAGGTGTATTGTATCGAAGCGCGAAGGGAACAAGGACAGAGGCGAAGGACACGCCAGCGCTGCATTAGTCCGGGTGTCGTTGCGCTACTCAATGAGGTCGTGAAGTATTGGTCTATGAGCGGTGTTGTGCGGTATGTGTGATACCGTTGGTAGAATCCGATAAGCGGAAGGTTGATGGGGCAACTCGGTTATTGTGCTGAGAAGTGTAGAAGTGAAAAATGTCCTCAAATCCATTAGTCTTGGCTTCCAGCGCCTGATTTACCGTCCTTGCGGCCTTTATGCGAAGAGCTGGTGCCTCTCTCCTTGGGAGGATGCTCGGCCGGGATGTATGGCAGCACGCCGCCGCCCGGTGTCATCGCGTCGCCGCCACCGCCCGGTGCCATTGCGTCGCCGGCCCCCAATGTCATAGCGCAGTCGCCCTCCGATGCTTCCCGACGCAGCTTCCGACGCAGCTTTCTCAGATCGTCGTGATTGCGAATCGCAAGCTGGATGTGGCAGGGCATGAGACGAGTCTTGGCGTTGTCTCGCGGCCCGTTGCTCGCTAGCTGCAGCTGTTCTGTCGTTAGGTACTCGAGTACCGCTGCCATGTACACAGCGGCAGTAGAGCCAATACGCCCAGCGTAATTCGCATTGCACATCAGCCGGTGAATGCGGCCCACTGGAAGCTGCAAACCCGTCCGCGCAGAGCGGGACATGGCTGTTGGTTCCTCAGACGACTCGGCCTCGAATTCCAGGCTGGCCATGGCAGGAATACGCGTAGGGGTTGGAGTGCTGCTGGAAGGAAAGGTTAAATAGGCGAAGTTGGTTTTCGTTTCATAGAGTTTCACGTTCCAAAGCGACTCAGGCTATGAAGGACGCCGTAGTGAAGGGCTCCGGAAATATAGATCACCTGAGGTTATTTAACGTGCACTGACATACTACAGTAGACGGGTCTCTAGCATTCTGCCTCCATCGAAGTGCGACCGCCACGGTCTGGATCGATTCCGCATCTTTCGGGTCAGCAGCCGAGCATCGTAACCACACAGCCACCGCGACGGTTCGAATGGCCGAAGTTCAGGAGCCACTAAGCGCTGTTGGCCCAAACTAGGAACCGACGACCCCTGTACAAGTGTCGAACGCGCCAATATGCGCCACTATTTGCCGATTTTTTAGCAGTAAACGTCTCTGGAAGCAGTTCCAATCGTACTCTCATTGGGATGAAAAAAAAAGTATCTCGCCATCGGGAGTAGATCTAAGCATGAAATCTACTGAACAAAGGCGTACCGAAATCCTCATCGGGAGTAGATCTAAGTATCAAATCCACTGATTAAAGGCGTACCAAAATCCTCATCTGGAGTGGATGTAAGCATGGAATCCACTGAATAAAGGCGTACCGTAATCTAAGACTGCTCGTAGATACTAATAGCCACAAACAACCTAATCTCTGGAGCGTCTCTCAGGCACTTCGCTCCGCTCGATAGCGTGGTCCACCACGGGGCCATGAAGACGCCGTTGTCGGCGCATGCGCTGCTATAGCGGCAGCGCAGCACGTAGCACCAGGCGGAGTGAATGCTTCGCCAAAGTTTGTTGACGTTCGCCTCCGTGTTTTACTCCGTACAGGCGTCAAGAAAACCCGCTGAGCGTCGACAACGGTAGCTAAAACCATTTCATGCTTAATGCCGAAAGCAGGTCTGTTGAAGAAAGATGTGTGAAAATTTCAACGAATAAGTGAAACAAAGAAAGACGCTTGGTTTTCCTTTTTGGATTGCATTAAAACACCACAAATGCCTCAAATATTGCGTTAATAATATTAATAATTGTTTTTTGGGGGAAAGGAAATGGCGCAGTATCTGTCTCATATATCGTTGGACACCTGAACCACGCCGTAAGGGAAGGGGTAAAGGAGGGAGTGAAAGAAGAAAGGAAGAATAGGTGCCGTAGTGGAGGGCTCCGGAATAATTTCGACCACCTGGGGATCTTTAACGTGCACTGACATCGCACAGCACACAAATAATGCGTTAAATATTGGTTTTTGAGTAAATGAAAGGCGTAGTAACTGTCTCGCTTCTAAGAATGTGGGCACCTCATCTGCGCCACGAGGGAAGGCAGGAAGCTTGTAGTGAAAGAAGAATGAGGTGCTGTAACGGAGCGTTCCGGAATATCTTCGGCTATCTGGGGATCGTTAACGTGCGCTGACATCGGATAGCAGAGGTGCGCCTTTAGTGCTGCACCTCCATCGAAACGCGGCCGGGTGGAAGCTGGGTACTCCGGCTCAGTAGCTGAGTGCTGTACCGACTGAGCCACTGCGGTGGGTAGCACCAATGCTTCAGCTAAGCGGAGCTTGGTACCGTGCCTAAATTAAGCGTTATCTTACCAGGAGGTGCCTTGGAAGGGTCCGAGTGAGCGGATGTTCTGCAGCGCTAGCCAAGCTGCGGAATGCGCTTGTCGACAATAGCCGGTGCGCAGCGCTTGCAGCGGGTGTTAATGGCCGATTAAGAAGCCATGTGGGTGGCAGACAGCTTTGTGAGGTGATCAAACGGCTTAGGTTGTTGTTGTTGTTGTGGTACCGCTTACGTTCCGCCAGTAGATGATTCTTGAAACCGAACGTGGGCGTCCTCTTCGTTTTCGTGTGCATTTTGTTATCGCCAGGCATATCTGTTTTTTGGCACTCAAGCGTGAGCCACAGCTGGTACCGGAAAATTAGTGGCAGAGAGCCAAAAGATGCTTACGCATTGGATCATTGTTGTGATCGGCCGACACCTTTGCTGCCGTTGGCCAGGCTACAAGGATCTCCGAAGTGAAAGTATCGCCCAGACCCGAACCATTTTAACACGACAGCGTTAAGGAGCTCGCATCGCAGAAAAGCAGTGTCGACGTGGTTGGACGTTGTAGCACGAGCACCTCCAAATAAAAAAAAAACTTTTGGCGATACGGGGAATCGAACCTCGGTCCTTCAGATTGCGAGGCTAGCACGCAAACACGCTACGCAGGCTCTTTTTTGTTTATTGCCTGAAATTAGTGCGGAAAAGAAAAATCTAAGCATGCTTACGCCACAAAATATCAAGCCACGACCCCACCTTCCAAAACATCAAAAGTCTGGGAGGTCCACACATGCATCCAGATAGGGGAGCCAGCTAGGCGGCTCCTCAAGGGCAGCATATACACCCCGCACCAAAGCGCTTTGCTGACGAAACAAAGATTTCGACGACCACGGTGATTCACCATAGCGGTCCATCATGCGGCTCTTCCAGAGACTAAATGGTCCCAGCAACATAAATAGATCACATAGCACAACAAACGCTTTGTTTTTTCCGGAGGCAAAAAACGGATACTGTAGGGTTTGTTCCTAATTGTTTGTTGTAATAGGTCCCAGAAGAACATAGCATCAATGCACAGAATAAAACAACTCTCAATTGTCGCTGGTGCACTGCACAGGCGGCAATTCACCGTACATGGCACAAACATCTCCTTAGCATGAGGTCATGCCTCGACAGGCAGCGGGGATGTGTGCAGTTTAAAGAAGAAGGCTTTTGTAGCAGAAGAAATGCACATTCGTCTAACACTTTTTAGAACACTGGTGTCAAGGAACTCCAGAAAAGGTTGCCAATACAACGGTACAGGAAACAAATACTATAAGGTCTTGAGTCATCTTCCTTCTGTAGAGGCTATACAGGTAGTCTAAAGGAAAGCGCACAGTGAGGAAATTGCAGGTGCCAACTACTTCCTTAATGAATCCCCATGAAGGTCCCTCACGAGTGTGTCCAGTTGGGGCGAACAGGAAAGAGAAATGAGCGCCGAGACCCCTAATAAGCACAGCTACTAAAAAAGGATGGTTTGTCGATCTGGAAAAGAAAAAAAACGCAAAACAAGCTGATGCAAGAATAAGTGAACAAGGCCTATTCCACCAGTCTCTAGAGAAAGAAACAGGTTATCGCGACGCATGGATTCCCATTGCCTACTTGCCTATGTGCTGTAGGTTCCCCACTGTGCAAGGAAGAACGTGCAGGTGATGCACCGAATGTTTGCTACCTTTGTATGACGATACGAAGGCTCGCTGGTTCGAACTGTATTAAAGCGCCCTAGGGAATGTGTTGTGGTCTTTGACTTCATGATGTGTCTGTGTACTGATGCGTACATGAGTAATACCCTGACATCGCTGCAACACGCTGCCGCCTTCCACTCTTAAACGCGAATCTTAAGCGTCCCCCAACCTTTTTTTGCGCGCGCGATCGATGCACTTCAAGTTCGGCTCCTGATTTGCTGGTGCCATGGGTAGCTTCTATTTTTGCGCCAAAAATTGAGATACAGCTAGTGCCATGGTCTGCACACACACGGCTTCAGTTGCAATCGGCGCTGGCATCGAGCCACTCTATGCTCGCGCTAAAAACGGCATCCGCCGCCGGAATCGAAGCCGCTACCTTGGGATACGGAGCCGAACGCCAAAGCTACTGAGTTGCCATGGCGGGAGTACTCGGCGTGTTGTTTTTTCCCGGCGAACAATAAATAAAGTGCCCACTAATCCCGCTGTGTGAGTGCTTTCACCAACCTTTCTTTAAAGTGGAATATTACTAGTTATAGATTCTGAGTACAGTATGGCGGAACAAGTGCTTAACACGAGAGACGACTGCGTCAGCGTGCGTTCAAGGAGCGCGTTAAAGCAATAGCTTTAAGGCTCCCGTTCAGCGGAAAAGGCAGCGATGGCGTAGTGTCAGTGCCCCAACAGAAGGTGCGCAAGCAATACAAAGTTTCCTCAGTGGGGATCCTGCGTCTGGGTGGAAAGCTTCTTTGTGCCTGTTATTGTGTACGTAGTGCAGCGGGAACTAATCATTACCTGTGTATATAGAAGCAACAATACGTGAGTTGACTGCTGTGTGGAAGAATTCAATGAATATGGAAATTATGATAAATATTTGAATGTGAATAAATAGGGACTATGCGGGAAGAGAAACCTCTGAAGTAAGTATTCAACGTAATCCCTTCTTACCCTTATAGGCGAAGAATAATTGTCTCTCTATGTTATTTTTTTTACAGGAAACAATGAGGCTGAAAGTCTTGCTTAGAAGCCGAGGTGTATTGTATCGAAGCGCGAAGGGAACAAGGACAGAGGCGAAGGACACGCCAGCGCTCTATTAGTCCGGGTGTTGTTGCGCTACTTAATGAGGTCGTGAAGTATTGGTCTATGAGCGGTGTTGTGCGGTATGTGTGATACTGCTGGCAGAATCCGATAAGCGGAAGGTTGATGGGGCAACTCGTTTATTGTGCTGATAAGTGTAGAAGTGCAAAATGTTCTCAAATCCATTACTAGCCTTGGCTTCCTGCTCCTGGTTTACCGTCCTTGTGGCCGTTCTACGAAGAGCTGGCGCCACTCTCCTTGGGAGGATGCTCGGTCGGGATGTACGGCAGCACGCCGCCGCCCGATGCCGTCGCGTCGCCGCCACCGCCCGATGTCGTCGCGTCGCCGCCACCGCCCGGTGTCATCGCGTCGCCGCCACCGCCCGGTGTCATCGCGTCGCCGCCACCGCCCGGTGTCATCGTGTCGCCGCCACCGCCCGGTGTTATAGCGTCGCCGCTCGGTGCCATAGCGCCGTCACGCTGCGATGCTTTCAGACGCATCTTTCGACGGAGCTTCCGACGCAGCCTTCTCAGATCGTGACTGCGAATCGCAAGCTGGATGTGGCAGGGCATGATAAGAGTCTTGGCGTTGTCTCGCGCCCCGTTGTCTCTCGCCCCGTTGCTCGCTAGCTGCAGCAGTTCTGCCGTTAGGTACTCGAGTACCGCTGCCATGTAGACAGCGGCAGTAGAGCCAATACGCTCGGCGTACTTCCCATTGCACATCAGCCGGTGAATGCGGCCCACCGGAAGCCACAAACCCGCCCGCGCAGAGCGGGACATTGCTGTCGGTTCCGCAGACGACTCGGCCTTGAATTCCAGGCTGGCCATGGCAGGAATGTGCGTTGGGGTTGGAGTGCTGCTGGAAGGAAAGGTCAAATAGGCGAAGTTGGTTTTCGTTTCATAGAGTTTCAAGTTCCAAAGCGACTCAGACTATTAGGGACGCCGTAGTGAAGGGCTTCGGAAATAGAGACCACTTGAGGTTATTTAACATGCACTGACATCATACAGTAGACCGGTCTCTAACATTCTGCCTCCATTGAAATGCGGCCGCGACGGTCGGGATCGATTCCGCATCTTTCGATTCAGCAGCCGAGCATCGTAACCACACAACGACCCCGACGGTTCGAATGGCCGAAGTTTAGGAGCCACGAAGCGCTGTTGGCCCAAACTAGGAACCAATGACCCCTGTACAAGTGTCGAACGCGCCAATATGCGCCAGTCTTAGCCGATTGTTTTTAGCAGTAAATGCGCTCTGGAAGTAGTTTCATTCGTACTCACATTGGGATGAAGAAAAAGGCTATCTCGTCGTCGGGAGTAGATCTAAGCATGAAATCCACTGAATCCACGTCACCTACGCATTCACAAGGTTGTAGGAGAAACGCGGCACTGAAACTATATACCGTCGGCGTTCATTGTGTTCACTGCCGTTGGCGTTGACAGCGTTCTAGACTCCGATGATTTTGAGGAAAGGAAGGCGCATAACTGGCTCCCTGGGGCAGTGGACGCCTCAATCGCGATTTGAGGTTCGTGGCGGTGGGGAGAGAGAGATGCGGCCTGTATGCATTAGCACTTACCACGCTGGGGCAGACGCGCGGCTCTGTAGCAATAGTTCACAGCGTTCACTGGGTGAGTAACCTCTCGGGATCAACCATCAACTGCCACCTGCCAGGGTGGGCGCGCTGCCAATCCAGTGTCCGGAATGCGCTCAACGTTACAGACACCAAGCCGCGTCTATAGTTGCCCGATACACCACGGCTTTCGCTATCTAACCATGTTTAGCAGTAGTTGAACCGCAGCAAATTTTTTGTCCACCACAGGTGTTAAAATGCCAGGAGGAAGGGAAGTTGGTGAACGTATGAGAGGAAGTAGGCAAACCACTCCATACAGCCATAAACACGAAAACTAAACTGCTTGAGACGCATCGCGAAGCAGGAGAGCAAGATACGTGACCCCATTTCCAGCGTCCCACGGTCACCGCCGAGAGATGGCGCTACGCTGTGTGGTCGCGTTAAAACGGCATCCGCCGCCGGAATCGAAGCCGCGACCTTGGGATACGAAGCCGAACGCCAAAGCTACTGAGTTGCCATGGCGGGAGTGGTCGGCGCGTTTTTTTTTTTGCGCGAACAATAATTAAAGTGCCGACTAAACCCGCTGTGTGAGTGCTTTCACCTACCTTTCTCTAAGGAGGAATATTACTAGTTATAGATTCTGAGTGCAGTATGGCGGAACAAGTGCTTAACACGAGAGACGACTGCGTCAGCGTGCGTTCAAGGAGCGCGTTAAAGCAATAGCTCTAAGGCTCCCGTTCAGCGGAAAAGGCAGCGATGGCGTAGTGTCAGTGCCCCAACAGAAGGTGCGCAAGCAATACAAAGTTTCCTCAGTGGGGAACCTGCGTCTGGGTGGAACGCTCCTTTGGGCCTGTTATTGTGTGCGTAGTGCAGCGGGAACTAATCAATACCTGTGTACATAGAAGCAACAATACGTGAGTTGACTGCTGTGTGGAAGAATTCAAAGACAAGAATATGGAAATTATGATAAATATTTGAATGTGAATAAATAGTGACTGTGTGGGAAGAGAAACCTCTGAAGTCAGTATTTAACGCTTTCCTTTGTTACCCTTATAGGCGCACAATAATTGTCTCCCTATGTTTTTTTTTTTTTTACAGGAAGCAATGAGGCTGAAAGTCTTGCTTAGAAGCCGAGGTGTATTGTATCGAAGCGCGAAGGGAACAAGGACAGAGGCGAAGGACACGCCAGCGCTGCATTAGTCCGGGTGTCGTTGCGCTACTCAATGAGGTCGTGAAGTATTGGTCTATGAGCGGTGTTGTGCGGTATGTGTGATACCGTTGGTAGAATCCGATAAGCGGAAGGTTGATGGGGCAACTCGGTTATTGTGCTGAGAAGTGTAGAAGTGAAAAATGTCCTCAAATCCATTAGTCTTGGCTTCCAGCGCCTGATTTACCGTCCTTGCGGCCTTTATGCGAAGAGCTGGTGCCTCTCTCCTTGGGAGGATGCTCGGCCGGGATGTATGGCAGCACGCCGCCGCCCGGTGTCATCGCGTCGCCGCCACCGCCCGGTGCCATTGCGTCGCCGGCCCCCAATGTCATAGCGCAGTCGCCCTCCGATGCTTCCCGACGCAGCTTCCGACGCAGCTTTCTCAGATCGTCGTGATTGCGAATCGCAAGCTGGATGTGGCAGGGCATGAGACGAGTCTTGGCGTTGTCTCGCGGCCCGTTGCTCGCTAGCTGCAGCTGTTCTGTCGTTAGGTACTCGAGTACCGCTGCCATGTACACAGCGGCAGTAGAGCCAATACGCCCAGCGTAATTCGCATTGCACATCAGCCGGTGAATGCGGCCCACTGGAAGCTGCAAACCCGTCCGCGCAGAGCGGGACATGGCTGTCGGTTCCTCAGACGACTCGGCCTCGAATTCCAGGCTGGCCATGGCAGGAATACGCGTAGGGGTTGGAGTGCTGCTGGAAGGAAAGGTTAAATAGGCGAAGTTGGTTTTCGTTTCATAGAGTTTCACGTTCCAAAGCGACTCAGGCTATGAAGGACGCCGTAGTGAAGGGCTCCGGAAATATAGATCACCTGAGGTTATTTAACGTGCACTGACATACTACAGTAGACGGGTCTCTAGCATTCTGCCTCCATCGAAGTGCGACCGCCACGGTCTGGATCGATTCCGCATCTTTCGGGTCAGCAGCCGAGCATCGTAACCACACAGCCACCGCGACGGTTCGAATGGCCGAAGTTCAGGAGCCACTAAGCGCTGTTGGCCCAAACTAGGAACCGACGACCCCTGTACAAGTGTCGAACGCGCCAATATGCGCCACTATTTGCCGATTTTTTTAGCAGTAAACGTCTCTGGAAGCAGTTCCAATCGTACTCTCATTGGGATGAAAAAAAAAGTATCTCGCCATCGGGAGTAGATCTAAGCATGAAATCTACTGAACAAAGGCGTACCGAAATCCTCATCGGGAGTAGATCTAAGTATCAAATCCACTGATTAAAGGCGTACCAAAATCCTCATCTGGAGTGGATGTAAGCATGGAATCCACTGAATAAAGGCGTACCGTAATCTAAGACTGCTCGTAGATACTAATAGCCACAAACAACCTAATCTCTGGAGCGTCTCTCAGGCACTTCGCTCCGCTCGATAGCGTGGTCCACCACGGGGCCATGAAGACGCCGTTGTCGGCGCATGCGCTGCTATAGCGGCAGCGCAGCACGTAGCACCAGGCGGAGTGAATGCTTCGCCAAAGTTTGTTGACGTTCGCCTCCGTGTTTTACTCCGTACAGGCGTCAAGAAAACCCGCTGAGCGTCGACAACGGTAGCTAAAACCATTTCATGCTTAATGCCGAAAGCAGGTCTGTTGAAGAAAGATGTGTGAAAATTTCAACGAATAAGTGAAACAAAGAAAGACGCTTGGTTTTCCTTTTTGGATTGCATTAAAACACCACAAATGCCTCAAATATTGCGTTAATAATATTAATAATTGTTTTTTGGGGGAAAGGAAATGGCGCAGTATCTGTCTCATATATCGTTGGACACCTGAACCACGCCGTAAGGGAAGGGGTAAAGGAGGGAGTGAAAGAAGAAAGGAAGAATAGGTGCCGTAGTGGAGGGCTCCGGAATAATTTCGACCACCTGGGGATCTTTAACGTGCACTGACATCGCACAGCACACAAATAATGCGTTAAATATTGGTTTTTGAGTAAATGAAAGGCGTAGTAACTGTCTCGCTTCTAAGAATGTGGGCACCTCATCTGCGCCACGAGGGAAGGCAGGAAGCTTGTAGTGAAAGAAGAATGAGGTGCTGTAACGGAGCGTTCCGGAATATCTTCGGCTATCTGGGGATCGTTAACGTGCGCTGACATCGGATAGCAGAGGTGCGCCTTTAGTGCTGCACCTCCATCGAAACGCGGCCGGGTGGAAGCTGGGTACTCCGGCTCAGTAGCTGAGTGCTGTACCGACTGAGCCACTGCGGTGGGTAGCACCAATGCTTCAGCTAAGCGGAGCTTGGTACCGTGCCTAAATTAAGCGTTATCTTACCAGGAGGTGCCTTGGAAGGGTCCGAGTGAGCGGATGTTCTGCAGCGCTAGCCAAGCTGCGGAATGCGCTTGTCGACAATAGCCGGTGCGCAGCGCTTGCAGCGGGTGTTAATGGCCGATTAAGAAGCCATGTGGGTGGCAGACAGCTTTGTGAGGTGATCAAACGGCTTAGGTTGTTGTTGTTGTTGTAGTACCGCTTACGTTCCGCCAGTAGATGATTCTTGAAACCGAACGTGGGCGTCCTCTTCGTTTTCGTGTGCATTTTGTTATCGCCAGGCATATCTGTTTTTTGGCACTCAAGCGTGAGCCACAGCTGGTACCGGAAAATTAGTGGCAGAGAGCCAAAAGATGCTTACGCATTGGATCATTGTTGTGATCGGCCGACACCTTTGCTGCCGTTGGCCAGGCTACAAGGATCTCCGAAGTGAAAGTATCGCCCAGACCCGAACCATTTTAACACGACAGCGTTAAGGAGCTCGCATCGCAGAAAAGCAGTGTCGACGTGGTTGGACGTTGTAGCACGAGCACCTCCAAATAAAAAAAAAACTTTTGGCGATACGGGGAATCGAACCTCGGTCCTTCAGATTGCGAGGCTAGCACGCAAACACGCTACGCAGGCTCTTTTTTGTTTATTGCCTGAAATTAGTGCGGAAAAGAAAAATCTAAGCATGCTTACGCCACAAAATATCAAGCCACGACCCCACCTTCCAAAACATCAAAAGTCTGGGAGGTCCACACATGCATCCAGATAGGGGAGCCAGCTAGGCGGCTCCTCAAGGGCAGCATATACACCCCGCACCAAAGCGCTTTGCTGACGAAACAAAGATTTCGACGACCACGGTGATTCACCATAGCGGTCCATCATGCGGCTCTTCCAGAGACTAAATGGTCCCAGCAACATAAATAGATCACATAGCACAACAAACGCTTTGTTTTTTCCGGAGGCAAAAAACGGATACTGTAGGGTTTGTTCCTAATTGTTTGTTGTAATAGGTCCCAGAAGAACATAGCATCAATGCACAGAATAAAACAACTCTCAATTGTCGCTGGTGCACTGCACAGGCGGCAATTCACCGTACATGGCACAAACATCTCCTTAGCATGAGGTCATGCCTCGACAGGCAGCGGGGATGTGTGCAGTTTAAAGAAGAAGGCTTTTGTAGCAGAAGAAATGCACATTCGTCTAACACTTTTTAGAACACTGGTGTCAAGGAACTCCAGAAAAGGTTGCCAATACAACGGTACAGGAAACAAATACTATAAGGTCTTGAGTCATCTTCCTTCTGTAGAGGCTATACAGGTAGTCTAAAGGAAAGCGCACAGTGAGGAAATTGCAGGTGCCAACTACTTCCTTAATGAATCCCCATGAAGGTCCCTCACGAGTGTGTCCAGTTGGGGCGAACAGGAAAGAGAAATGAGCGCCGAGACCCCTAATAAGCACAGCTACTAAAAAAGGATGGTTTGTCGATCTGGAAAAGAAAAAAAACGCAAAACAAGCTGATGCAAGAATAAGTGAACAAGGCCTATTCCACCAGTCTCTAGAGAAAGAAACAGGTTATCGCGACGCATGGATTCCCATTGCCTACTTGCCTATGTGCTGTAGGTTCCCCACTGTGCAAGGAAGAACGTGCAGGTGATGCACCGAATGTTTGCTACCTTTGTATGACGATACGAAGGCTCGCTGGTTCGAACTGTATTAAAGCGCCCTAGGGAATGTGTTGTGGTCTTTGACTTCATGATGTGTCTGTGTACTGATGCGTACATGAGTAATACCCTGACATCGCTGCAACATGCTGCCGCCTTCCACTCTTAAACGCGAATCTTAAGCGTCCCCCAACCTTTTTTTGCGCGCGCGATCGATGCACTTCAAGTTCGGCTCCTGATTTGCTGGTGCCATGGGTAGCTTCTATTTTTGCGCCAAAAATTGAGATACAGCTAGTGCCATGGTCTGCACACACACGGCTTCAGTTGCAATCGGCGCTGGCATCGAGCCACTCTATGCTCGCGCTAAAAACGGCATCCGCCGCCGGAATCGAAGCCGCTACCTTGGGATACGGAGCCGAACGCCAAAGCTACTGAGTTGCCATGGCGGGAGTACTCGGCGTGTTGTTTTTTCCCGGCGAACAATAAATAAAGTGCCCACTAATCCCGCTGTGTGAGTGCTTTCACCAACCTTTCTTTAAAGTGGAATATTACTAGTTATAGATTCTGAGTACAGTATGGCGGAACAAGTGCTTAACACGAGAGACGACTGCGTCAGCGTGCGTTCAAGGAGCGCGTTAAAGCAATAGCTTTAAGGCTCCCGTTCAGCGGAAAAGGCAGCGATGGCGTAGTGTCAGTGCCCCAACAGAAGGTGCGCAAGCAATACAAAGTTTCCTCAGTGGGGATCCTGCGTCTGGGTGGAACGCTTCTTTGTGCCTGTTATTGTGTACGTAGTGCAGCGGGAACTAATCATTACCTGTGTATATAGAAGCAACAATACGTGAGTTGACTGCTGTGTGGAAGAATTCAATGAATATGGAAATTATGATAAATATTTGAATGTGAATAAATAGGGACTATGCGGGAAGAGAAACCTCTGAAGTAGGTATTCAACGTAATCCCTTCTTACCCTTATAGGCGAAGAATAATTGTCTCTGTATGTTATTTTTTTTACAGGAAACAATGAGGCTGAAAGTCTTGCTTAGAAGCCGAGGTGTATTGTATCGAAGCGCGAAGGGAACAAGGACAGAGGCGAAGGACACGCCAGCGCTCTATTAGTCCGGGTGTCGTTGCGCTACTTGATGAGGTCGTGAAGTATTGGTCTATGAGCGGTGTTGTGCGGTATGTGTGATACTGCTGGCAGAATCGGATAAGCGGAAGGTTGATGGGGCAACTCGTTTATTGTGCTGATAAGTGTAGAAGTGCAAAATGTTCTCAAATCCATTACTAGCCTTGGCTTCCTGCTCCTGGTTTACCGTCCTTGTGGCCGTTCTACGAAGAGCTGGCGCCACTCTCCTTGGGAGGATGCTCGGTCGGGATGTACGGCAGCACGCCGCCGCCCGATGCCGTCGCGTCGCCGCCACCGCCCGATGTCGTCGCGTCGCCGCCACCGCCCGGTGTCATCGCGTCGCCGCCACCGCCCGGTGTCATCGCGTCGCCGCCACCGCCCGGTGTCATCGTGTCGCCGCCACCGCCCGGTGTTATAGCGTCGCCGCTCGGTGTCATAGCGCCGTCACGCTGCGATGCTTTCAGACGCATCTTTCGACGGAGCTTCCGACGCAGCCTTCTCAGATCGTGACTGCGAATCGCAAGCTGGATGTGGCAGGGCATGATAAGAGTCTTGGCGTTGTCTCGCGCCCCGTTGTCTCTCGCCCCGTTGCTCGCTAGCTGCAGCAGTTCTGTCGTTAGGTACTCGAGTACCGCTGCCATGTAGACAGCGGCAGTAGAGCCAATACGCTCGGCGTACTTCCCATTGCACATCAGCCGGTGAATGCGGCCCACCGGAAGCCGCAAACCCGCCCGCGCAGAGCGGGACATTGCTGTCGGTTCCGCAGACGACTCGGCCTTGAATTCCAGGCTGGCCATGGCAGGAATGTGCGTTGGGGTTGGAGTGCTGCTGGAAGGAAAGGTCAAATAGGCGAAGTTGGTTTTCGTTTCATAGAGTTTCACGTTCCAAAGCGACTCAGACTATTAGGGACGCCGTAGTGAAGGGCTTCGGAAATAGAGACCACTTGAGGTTATTTAACATGCACTGACATCACACAGTAGACCGGTCTCTAACATTCTGCCTCCATTGAAATGCGACCGCGAGGGTCGGGATCGATTCCGCATCTTTCGATTCAGCAGCCGAGCATCGTAACCACACAACAACCCCGACGGTTCGAATGGCCGAAGTTTAGGAGCCACGAAGCGCTGTTGGCCCAAACTAGGAACCAATGACCCCTGTACAAGTGTCGAACGCGCCAATATGCGCCAGTCTTAGCCGATTGTTTTTAGCAGTAAATGCGCTCTGGAAGTAGTTTCATTCGTACTCACATTGGGATGAAGAAAAAGGCTATCTCGTCGTCGAGAGTAGATCTAAGCATGAAATCCACTGAATCCACGTCACCTACGCATTCAAAAGGTTGTAGGAGAAACGCGGCACTGAAACTATATACCTTCGGCGTTCATTGTGTTCACTGCCGTTGGCGTTGACAGCGTTCTAGACTCCGATGATTTTGAGGAAAGGAAGGCGCATAACTGGCTCCCTGGGGCAGTGGACACCTCAATCGCGATTTGAGGTTCGTGGCGGTGGGGAGAGAGAGATGCGGCCTGTATGCATTAGCACTTACGACGTTGGGGCAGACGCGCGGCTCTGTAGCAATAGTTCACAGCGTTCACTGGGTGAGTAACCTCTCGGGATCAACCATCAACTGCCACCTGCCAGGGTGGGCGCGCTGCCAATCCAGTGTCCGGAATGCGCTCAACGTTACAGACACCAAGCCGCGTTTACAGTTGCCCGATACACCACGGTTTCGCTATCTTACCAGGGGGCCTATTCTCGACACGCAGGGCCGCCGTTCGGCGCCATATTGTCTCTCTGATTGGCTCATAGGGCGGTCACGTGCAAGTCACGAGTTTCAAATTTGTGGCGCGGAACCATCAGGCTTCGAAATCGCTTTCTGCTGTGACGTCAAAATGACGTGTCCTTGAAGACTGATTTTTAGCACAGTTATACTTGGTGCCAGGTTTGTAAATTTAATTTTCTGTGGAGGGGAAACGAAGCTACAGCTGGCAGGAAAGAAAGAACTTGGCTCGTTTTAGCAATTTTGAGAAAAAAGTTCCTACTGTGAAGGGTTGCTTCCTAGAATGTGACTGGCT